>NC_050101.1:96767067-97069699 GCF_902167145.1 Zea mays
GAAAAGAAGGGAAGGTGTTTTTTCGTCAAAGACTCAAAAAGCGGTACGTGTAAAGTTTCATGTATCGTAAAGAATTAAGCAATAAAAAGGGTATATTACATTTAGGATTACAAAATGTTATAATTCAGAAGTTTAATTTACAATAGTGTTCAATTTTCTTTTAGAACAACTTCTGCAGCCTCATTCAGGAGTCGATTGACGACTTCGTCCATGATTGCTTCGGCCATCTTTTTAATTTCATCGTCTCCTTTCGGCTGAGGGCCTGGAGACGCTTCAGCAGGATCTGAAGGACAGGACACGGCTATGCTGCTATTACAAACGGAAAACGAAGCTTAAAACCAAAAATTACAACACAATACAAACTATTAGTTAATACCTAATTGACCTTCGGGCTCTGTGCTCTTTTCAGCAGCCTTAGCCACTTCTCTAGCATCGTGAATGCCCTTTTCACTTCTTTGAATAATTTCTCCTGCCATTTCTCGGCCACCATTATCCCAGATATCAGTAAAAAACTTTCCACCAATTATGCTTGCTTCGGCCGAAGGGTTTTTTGCGTCTTCAAAGGACAAAGCAGTTTCGGATTGTGCTAAGATTTTTACGTGTTCACAGCCCTTCTTCTCTAGAATGGTGGCAATTCCTCTGGCCCCAGAGAAAGCACATATATCCCCACGGCTATTTAAAATTTCTTCGAAGGCTTCAGCTTCGTGGTCGATCCATTCAATAGGACCTTCGGGATTGCCTCTTATAAAGTTTTCTTCACTAGAGAAGGCGCCGACCCTGGCGAAGCTAGCCTTCAACTTCTTAACACATTCTATAGATTTGTTATAACACCTCTTCTTGGATGAACGAAGCTCTTCAACAGTTGCTTCCAAGTGATCCGCCCATTGGTTGCTGAGCTCTCGCCTTGTTTCTTCAAGTATACGTTCTTCCCTGGCTTTGGCCAGTTGTTTCCGAAGATCTTCTATTTCGCGTTTCTGAGCTTCAGCCTGACTCTTGAACGCAGCTTCGTCTTCCTTTATTTTATCTACCAATGAGTGTAATATTTTATCTTTTTCGAGGCCTTCGTTCCTCAGTTCAATTACTTCGGAACGAAGGTTGCTCAGGGCTATAGTACACCCTTCGTCTTCAGTATCTTTTTGTGCCCTGAGGGCATTACTAAGTATCAGGCCCTGCAAAGAAAAGTATGTGTGTTTCAATAAAACAAGCAAAAGGTTTTTTTTTGTATCAACAAAGAATACAAGGATCCCATTTGTCGCACCTTTAAGCTATTGTAGGCCAGGCTGTCGGCCAAATCGTTCTTCGACAGCACCGAGAGCCCGTCTTCTAAGGTTGGGAATCCGAAGCTCTTGCTCATCTCCCGGCAAACAGAAATTTCCTTGTTGTCAGGGAGACAATACAAAAAGTCTTCTTCTCCACTACCATTGAATATTAACGCCCCCTTTGGATACTTCAGCTTTTGGGCGTAATGCTGGGCCTCTTGCTCCTCTTTTTCTGAAAGTTTCTTCCCCGAAGCATGACGAACAATATAATCACGAACTCTGATGGATGCTTCGGGGGCAATGACTCCGATCTCTTCAACAAAAGTTGGCTTTGTTATTTTTTCCTCAGTTTCCAAGGATTCTATCTTCGCGGGCTCTGAGGACCCAGCTTCGGCTTCAGTCCCTTGCACTGGAGTTTTGTTATAAGAAATTTCAGTTGTCGTTTCAGGAATGGCAGCAGCCTTCTTCGGAGGTGTGCTTGAAGTTTTAATTGTTTCTAGTACATCTAGCACATTGGCCATTCTTCTTCTTTTTGGAGTCACTGCTGGCACTTTTTGATTTTTTATTGTCTCAACATTTGCTGCAGGACTCACAATTTCTGGTACTTTTTCTTCAGTTGGTTTTTTCACTTCTGCAATTTTTTCTGTGGATGACGCTTCGGCCATTTCTTTGGTTTCTGGCAGCGAAACCTTCAGTTCTTCTAGTCCTATCTTTTTCGCCGTTTCGGTCATCCCTGCAGCTGCAGGCGGCGTGACTGGTCTGGTTGGCTTTTTAGCCTCGGTAGCCGAAGAAGATTTTTCGGTAAACTCCGGCACCGAAGCTGGTTCGATATAGCGCGGCCGGTGAGTGAGGACTTTTATTTTCTTTCTTTCAGGCTCTGGCTCGCTAGGAGCAGTTGCAGCTTCTTCTTTTGCAGAGGTTGTGTTCTTTCTTTTCTGCCTTCGGACGGGGTAGCAATAGTCAGGGTAAACAAACCCAATTGCATCAAATACCCGATTCAGCCTCTTCTTTTTTCGGCCTCCGAAGGCTGCTGACATCGCAGTATCTTCGGCCTTCGAATAAGCACCAAGCAATTCGTCACTTAAATTTTCAATACTCTTTAGCCAGTCATCATCTGGCTCAGTAAATTTATCTCCAAACTTGAAGGTGTACTTCAGTCTCACAAGCCCACCTTCGTCGGCCTCTTTTATGGTTTCTTGAGGCATTTCCCATTTCTCCGCAAGAGGCCACACCCGGAAGGCAATATGCTCTTGTGCTAAATCTCTTGTTCCAATAAAAGAGCAGATGACGCCGAAGGCCCTCTGGCATTCTTCGGCAGCTTCATTCATTTCCACCTTCGGCCTCCGAAGGCCGAAGCTTTGCCAAATAGGACGCATGATTATACCTTTGATATCTTCTCGAGCTGATAGGTCATTCTTCACATAAAACCATTCTGTCATCCAATCCCCGGGCCATCTCTTCCGAAAGGTTGGTACGGGACAGCTTGCCCCGGACCGAGAGACGAAACTGTAGCAGCCAAAGTTATTATGGTACTGTTCTTTGCCCCAAGGCTTTGTTTCATATAATAATTCGTGTATATTACAGAAGCTTCTTGCATCAGGCTTCAGACCTTGGCTTCTCGCGGCCCACACGAAGATATTTAGCCTTATAATTGCCTCGGGAGTAAGTTGATGAAGATAGACTTCGAAGATTTTCAACACCTCCACGACGAAGCCGCTCAAGGGGAATCGCAATCCAGCTTTCAAAAAGCTTCGATACACCACAACTTCATTTTCTTCAGGGTGTGGACAAGTCTTTTCCCCTTCGTCCGCCCTCACAATGGACAGATCCCGGAAATACCTTCCCCTCATATTGGCAAGATGGTTTTCTTTGATAGCTGATTTGCCGAAAACCGCATGACTTGGTCGCCAGGGGCGATCTTCGGAGTCTTCACCGCCACTATCTACATCATAGCTGTCACTGTCACCAGTATCCTCAGACAAACCTTCCAGAATCTCCTTGGTGATTTTTTCTGTATTGGTCTTGGACATCGCTATGAGAAACCCCAAGTTTTTCTCTTCGTCGAGGCTCAGCTTCGTCTCAGCAGCAGTCTTCTTATCTTCAGACATCTTCGGAGACACTAAAAAACTATTTTCAAACCCGAAGCTTAAAAACAAAAAGCTTAGCAAATCGTTATGCACAAGGGCTAAAAATTGAGTGAGCAGGAGCAGTGGGCCAGAGAGCGTATCAAATGAGTCTGCGGTGTGGCCGTATATATACGCCAAGGGCGTTGAAAATTGAAAGACCCCGCTTGTCAGTGAATGTTGCTATTCTAGCAAAGGGAAGGTGTTTTTTCGGACCCTCGGCGAAAGGCCTTCGTCCATGTCGCAATCTAAATTTATTATTTTAACAAATTAATATTGCGAGGGGCTACTGTTGGGGGCCTTCGGCTTCCGAAGGTCCTCAAAAACATGATTTAACAGTGTTTCTAGAGTATAATGTGTGAACAGGTATCTTCGGACTCGTATCAGAGAGGGAGAAGCTCAAAAGATACGAAGGTTGACACAGCGCCGAAGCTGTGAAGCAGGAAAGCTTCGGCATGTTCGCAGAAAAGGGAACCGACTTGAAGATGAAAAGGCCATTTAGACCTCGATAAATTACTATAGAATTACCACCAAATATAAAGGGCATGTATGTAATTTTGTATGGGTTGTACCCCGTGCCTATAAATAGGTGAACAGTACCCCCGTACTGTTCACGCTGATTTGGTATTCACTTTTGCGTCATGCTTGTACTTTCATTTCCTTCAAATTGGAGGTACATCTGTAATTCAATGTTATTTTTATTTATATATAATAATGATATATGATGATCTACGTAATTCTTTATGTTTCTTGTAATTCATTCTTCGTCAATATGTAATGCATTTATAAAGGTTCGCCCTTTGTGACCTTCGTCCGAAAATCATTATATCCCAAGGGAAATAATGCTTCGTAGGACGAAGGACTTAACCGATTAACATTTTCTGTGTTGCCTTGTTCTTGAAGCATTTGAGAACAAGTCCCCAACAGTATATTTGTTCAGACCCAAATCTTGCATCTTCTTTATATTCTCCTCCACTTGTTTATCCCGTCTTCTCTCATAAGCAGTTCGCTCATGTTGAACTACTTGCAAGATAGATAAGAACAAGCATACTGTGCGTATTAGATAATGTAAAGGATTTTACTAAAAGCTAAGAGGTACTACTATTTGCAGGGAAGGATTTGACTAAAAGCAAATAGATAAGATGTGTAGATTCAGTCATAATGAAGCTTGGTTATGATTGTGCAATTTCATAATTGTGGTTGCACTATAACTGTAGTTTTTCCCTGTTTGGTTGTGGAAATCTTTATGCAGGCTTAAACAGTGTTCAAAGTACTAGCTAGTACATTGTTTAGGCGATGTAGATTTACACAAGCTGATGAACAAAAAAAGTGAAGATATTCTCATCTCTTTCTACCAGCAAGGTTCAAGAAAGCACTAAGCGCTGAGCGAGCGGTATGGTGGTGAAAAAGCTTAAGCGTGATTAATCGTGCTTAATCATTTTTGTTAAAAAGAGAAAAAAATACATGATATTGGGCCACCCTGCAGCAGCCCTTAACCCCCACCTCCTCTCTTCATGAGTCTGCAGCCCACTAGGCCCACCTGCCAGGAGGCTCAACGCAAAACCCCTCTCCCGTGATGACCTAGTACTCTGCTGCCTCCTTCCACGCCCCGCGCCGCCGCCCTGTGCTCTCCGCCTCCCTCTCCCGAAGCCTATCCTCCTCCGTGTCGTACGCTCTCCGGCTCCCTCTCCCGAAGCCTCTCCTCCCTCGTGCGATCTTCACCTCTACCGCGAAGCCGCTCCGCCTCTCTCTCACCAATCTGCTGCCTGCAGCCATCGTAGGTCCGTCCGCTCTCTCTCTCTCGTCGATCCATCGATTTGCTGCCTGCTGGATTGACCCCGGAGGTGTTCCTCCTCTTCCTCTCCCTCCTCTTCTCCCTTAAACATGCCGAATGGGCACGATTAAGCAGGGCCAGCGCTTAATTGCCCGCTTAGTAGGTAAGCGATGCGTTGACCCTCTGCTCAGCGCTTAACCGCGCCTAATCGCACGCCTAATCGCGCTTTCTTGAACCTTGTCTACCAGTACTAGAAACATAAGTTCTCTACTAAAACATGGATGTGACTGCATATAACACAATGTAAGGAACCAAACACAACTGTATCAGTGCACAATGATTACATAAATCAATTTACAATATCTCTGATAACAACGAATGAATAATTAAACTAAATCTAGCGATGGTTAGGGTTTAGGGGTTGGACCTTTCTGACTTCTGTGCCTCCTTTTGTTCACCATCAAGGTCGTCTGCGATGACCCAAATCCAGCGATGTTAGGGTTTAGGGGTTGGCGAGAGCAATGTGGATGGGGCGTGTTAGGTGGAAGGGGCGAGAGAAATGCAGATGACAATGAGATAGAGCGGGATGCGGCGAGTGAAGTCGGCGACGACGCAGCTCATCGACGCGATGAGAGGTAAGGGGGCGGCGGTGAGGTACCTGGTCGAGGGGGCAGGTCGTCGACGGCGGATGTGTCCCAGCGGCGGCGGTGAGGTACCTGGTCAAGGGGGCAGGTCGTCGACAGCCGTCGTGTCCCGGCGGCGGTGATTAGGTTTAGAGAAAATAGTGGGGGAGAAAGAAGAGTGGGGGAGAAATAAGAGGAGTGCGGGAGATAGAGGATGAGAGCGGAGTCTGTTTTAGTGACGACGGCGAAACATGTTTTTTGGCGCCCAATGTGTTTGGCAATGCGGAGGCTAATGCGTTTAAGTATACTAGCGCTGGGTATATATCGAAAACACGTGCATAGCTCAATGGTTTGACCTGCTAACTATAAGATCGAGCTCCTATGTTCAAGCGCTTGCAAGGAGACATTTTTTGTGTTTTGCCTACCATTTTATATTAATTCTTTGTTTTTTATTTATCTCTATGTTTTTTTTTGCAATTATCTATTCATGGACACATTAGTTTGGTTTATGATCATGTTATAATATTTTGAAATATTTTTGACATAGTGGTACTATACATCTCTCACTTAGTACTTAGCCTTATATGAGAGATGTATGCCTTTCTTAGGATGTGTGTCACCACTTTGTCCGAATGAGTTGAAACTATTTTGTCAACATTGTACACCAAAATGAATGGTCCATGCAAGTTTTTAGATTTTTCTAGCTAGGTCATGGTATTGTAACAAACATCTTTACGAAATACAACAAATAATTACAGTAATCAGTAAACTAGGTCTGAAAAATGCATAACTGCACACAACATCATAGGTTGGTTCAATAAACATGCCATTAAAGTTTAAAATGATTTGGAGAAAGTGGTAGTATAGATCCATCACAAGCATGAACATCTCTCACTTAGTAATTAGCCTTATATGAGAGATGTATGCCTTTCTTAGGATGTGTGTCACCACTTTGTTCGAATGAGTTGAAACTATTTTGTCAACATTGTACACCAAAATGAATGGTCCATGCAAGTTTTTAGATTTTTCTAGCTAGGTTATGGTATTGTAACAAATATCTTTACGAAATACAACAAATAATTACAGTAATTAGTAAACTAGGTCTGAAAAATGCATAACTGCACACAACATCATAGGTTGGTTCAATAAACATGTCATTAAAGTTTAAAATGATTTGGAGAAAGTGGTAGTATAGATCCATCACAAGCATGAACATGTCTCACTTAGTAATTAGCCTTATATGAGGGCTGTAGCATTTTTGTAGGATGTATGTCACCACTTTGTCAGAATAAATTACATTTTTTTTGTCAACATTGTACACCAAAATGAAGTGTACATGCAAGTTTCTAGATTTTTCTAGCTACCTAAGGTTTTTCAGCACTTATTCTTTAGTAAAATAACAAATACTTACATTAATAGTTAAACTAGTTCTAAAAATTGCACCGGCACAAAACATCATGGTACACCTCCATCAACACCCCCAAAAAAGGTTGAAATGATTTGGAGAAACTGGTGCTATACATGTAAATAAATAAAAGAAAAATACAAAAATGATTGAAAAATGTAAACAAAACCAAAAAAACCTACCTATCCCAAGCTCAAACACAAGACGCTAGGGTTCACAATAGCAAGGAGTTACCATTGGACTAGTCACGTTTGTTCGTTAGTAACAGAGCGCAGTTATATTTAAGCATAAACTGTTCTCTGTCCAGGATGTAACCGAGCGCCTAGTTCAGAGTTCTGAATGCCCAGTTCATATTCTGCATTTTCAGATTGTAAACTGCCCAGTTCAGATTTCTGCATTTTTATGTTATGCCCAGTTCAGAGTTCTGCCCAGTCCATATTTAAGCATCAACTGTTCTGCCCAGTTCAGATTGTAAAGTGCCCAGTTCAGATTGCTGAATGTTCTGAGTAAACTCTGCTGCCCAGTTCAGATTGCTGCTCATTTACTTTGGAATTTTACATGTATCGCCAACTTGATCTGCGTATATCTGATGTCGATGTACATAATTTATGTCAAGAGCAGCCTCAACATTCTTTCATAAAGCACAATAATATTTAATAATATACATTGTTTACTTCCAGAGACCAAGCTTTGGCTACGCACATGAAATGCATATCTTCTCTGATGTCAGTGTGTTAGTTTGTGATTACCTGCCGTATGGAACTCTCCTGGTAATAATTACATTATATGCATAAAAAATCCACAAAACCAGCTCTACCAAAACCATTTTTATTTGTTGGTTATCTATTTTAATGAATATGTAACTACAACCAGTTGATGTTGCTAACATGTAATGAGATATAACTCAAGCCTTCTGCAGGATGTCATAAATTCTCACTTAGTAGTCGGTCAATACATGGATGAAGTTCTATGCATGTATTATACCATAGAGATGCTGAACATGCTGGAAACACTGCATAGTGTTGGCATAATCCATGGTGATTTCAAACCTGACAACATCCTTGTTTGCTACCCGAGGTAGCTATACCATATTGCCATTACTGTTAGTCTTTTACCACTTTATGTCTCTCTTTAGCAGTATCAGGAATAACCATGCAATCTTTTCTCTGATATTAAGTGTTCAGATGTTCAGTTCTGAAAATACAGAAAATACAGAATACACATTCAGTTCACCACAAGTTCAGTTCACCCCAAATTCAGTATTTCAGACACACATTCTGTTCTGAAAATACAGAAAATACATTGTATCATCTAAACATGAACTAAATTTCAGACACACATTCAGTATGTTGTACTAATCTGAACTGAACAATTCATAAATCAACTATCAATACTAGAAATCCTCATCTTCATCTTCTATGGACATGTCATCATTGTTGTCGTCGCCACCATCATTAAAATATTGAAACATTGTATCATCTTCCTCCTCATCCTCACTATCTTCAAGAATAATAGCAGCTTCCTTCTTTTTTCTTATTAGTTCCTCTAAATTGCCTTCAATTAGACTGACTTCTCCACCTTCAACATTGTGCAGAACCTGATTATCATCACCTTCTTGCACTATATGCTCTGTATCAGAACAATAATCATCCTGATGCACATCATTACTGCCCTCATATTTTTCAGCCACATCATAAATATTCCTATGTTCAAATTTCTGCACAACTCGGAAATCTTTACATTGTGGAGTTGTGTCTTGCAGGTAAAATATCTTTTTCTCTTGGTCTGCCAAGATAAAAGGATCGAACTTGTACCAAAATGACTGCACATTGATGGATTTGAAATGGCTGTCATCTCGAATGCCCACAGTCTTTCCTACTTGGTTGTACCAATCGCATCGAAATACAACCACCGACCGACGAACTTGATAATTCGAGTTATATTGTAACTCAATTACCTCTTTAAGGACACCATAAAAATCTATGTTCTCTCCATTATGTTCACCTTCAGTCATTACACCACTATTTTGTGTCTGCATGAACTTCTCACGATCCACTGTGCTAAACCGCACTCCATTAATCTTGCAAGTTGTACTAGTCTTAACTCGTCGAGCTGGGCCACATGACAGTGCCCATAGTCCTTCGCTAACCAATTCTGGATTCTCATTACGCTTCTTCTCAACCTGTTGCAACAAAATTACTCAGCTGAGCAATTACATATGCATACCCAAAACTTTAGTAAACCTATAACATAAAAGTTTAGTGACTTACATGGGACATAAATCACTTTGCAAATCCTTGTTGAACCATTCGATCAACATCATTTGGACGTGCACCTTGCTGCGATAGCTCCTCCCTGTACAGACTGCATGGCATACTTTATTCATAAGCATATTTTCAAATTTAATAAACATAACATAAATTATGAAGCACATACCAAACTAACTTATGTCAAATATTCCTGTACTTCATCAGCATTATGTAGCACATACCAAACTAACTTATTCATGATAGCATCATCAATGTACTCAGTCTTAGTAGCTCCAACAAGAGTAGCACCATGCTTAAAAACAGACATGTCATTAGGCAATGGCATCTCTGTACCACTATCATCATCCTGGTTAAATCTAGTGTCAACATCCTTCATGTACCTAGAACAAAATGTTAAGGTATCACTTGCCATATATGCCTCAGCAATTGATCCTTCCGGCCTAGCCCTGTTCCTTACAAAATTTTTCAAAGTGCCTAGTCGCCTTTCTATTGGGTACATCCATCCATACTGAACAGGTCCTCTAAGCATTGCCTCATCGGGAAGATGGACACTCAAGTGCACCATGACATCAAAGAAGGCAGGTGGAAAGATTTTCTCAAGCTTGCATAGGATCAATGGAATATCTCCTTTTAGCTGTTGCACAACATCTATCCGTAGATTTCTACTACATAGTTCCCTGAAGAAGGTCCCCAGCTCTGCAATTGCTTCATATACATCCTTCCTCACCAGTCCTCTAAGGCCAGCGGCTATGATTCTCTGTAGGAGTATGTGGCAAGAATGTGTTTTCAGTTTTCCAACCACCTTTGAACCATCTTCACTTATGTATCTTGCTAGGTTATCCGCAAATCCATCAGGAAACTTGATACCTTTGAGGAACTTGCAAAACTCGACTTTCTGATCCTTCCCCAACACATATGGAGCAGGTGGAGCCCTGCAGGCCGAGTTGCCATCTTGTTGCAAGTGCAGTTCAGGTCTTATGCCCATATCATACAAATCTAGCCTTGCATTATGTGTGTCCTTGGACTTGCCTGGTATACTAAGTAGTGTGCAAAGAATATTTTCACATACATTTTTCTCTATGTGCATCACATCGAGATTATGTGGAAGCATCAAATCTTTCCAATATGGCAATTGCCACAACCCAGATTTCCGGCTATAAATCTTTGGACCGTCACTACTACGCTTCCTTTTATTTCCAGTAATGTCAGCCTGCTTCCCTGGCCTGACATCTTTCACCTTCTCTAGCTCTTGTAGGACCTCATCCACAGTGAACCTGCCAGGCACAACTTTGTTTTCACGCATACCATTGAAATCCAAGCTATTCCGCCATGAATGTGTCCTTTTAAGGTAACGACGATGTCCAATGTAGCATAACTTGTTCCTTATTGCCATAGACAACGGATTCTTGTCGCAATAAATACATGCATAATACCCTTTTGTTGTTCGCCCAGATAACGTGGCCAGCGCTGGATAATCATGTATACACCATAGTACAGCAGCACGAAGGTCGAACTTCCTACCAGTACATGCATCATAGGTCTTGACACCCTTCCATAGCTTCAACAGTTCTTCAATTAGGGGCTCAAGGAACAAATCAAAATCCTTTCTTGGACATCTTGGACCTGGGATGAGTAAAGACATAAAGCAGTTTGTTGGATTCACGCATTCCCATGGTGGGAGATTAAGCGGTGTCACAAGCACTGGCCACATACTGTACTGGGTACTCATGTTGCCAAATGGATTGAATCCATCGGTAGCTAAGGCTAGCCTCAGGTTCCTCGGATCATTTGCAAAACCTGGGTACTTTCGGTCAAAGTCCTTCCACGCTTCCCCATCAGTTGGATGGCTCATCACATTGGCGACTGGCTTCCTCACTTTCTTGTGCCATTGTGTTTCCTCTGAAGTTTGTTTTGAAGCAAAAATTCTTTTCAACCTTGGCAACAGTGGAAAATGCCTCAAAACCTTATGTGGAACCCGCTTCGAACCAGTTTCATCTTTCCATCTAGACTCCGTGCATACTGGGCACTCATTCAATTTAGCATTAACATTCCGAAACAACACACAATTGTTCTTGCACACATGGATGTTTTCGTATCCAAGGCCCAATTCTTTAAGATATTTCATGGCCTCATTATATGATTTTGGCAACTCACTTTTAGGGTATCCATCGGACATCAGCTTCATCATTGCTGAAAATGCTGTATTGTTGATTCGATAACGAGACTTCATATACAACATCCTCACCATAAAAGAAAATTTTGAATGGCTAGAACCCGGACTAAGTGCCTTCTTTGAATCTCCAAGAACTCCTGCAAATCTTGGCTCTTCTCCATCAGCCTCTGCCGCTGCAAACAGTTCACCGATCATCTCAGGTACTCCATGATCATCATCGTAAACATCATCGTCCACATCCATATGTATCCCAAAGTCATTATCATATCCTTCGACATCCTCCTCTATACCCTCAACTTCTGTATCTGCCGACTCCCCATGATGAATCCACCTCGTGTATGTAGCTGACATTCCATAAATGTGTATATGAGTTTCTACTTCACTCTGAGGTCGCAACCTTTGATTAAGACAATTCACGCATGGACAACGAATGTCTGTGTCTTCCGGGTATCTTTCAGTAACAAAATTCATGAACTCTTCAACTCCTTTCACATATGCAGGTGTGAATTGTTTCCCATAAACCCATCTTATATCCATCTATTTTGACAATAAATTAAAACTTGCATTAACTCCATAACTATGATTACATTGAACAAAATTGAAAACCACATCAAACACATGCATATATGAAATAAAATTCAAACGCACATGGAACCTTATTGTAAAAAACACAACACATCAAACCTTGTCTTTTCTCCCCGCCCTGCCGCTGTTCTGTCCACGCCCGCCGTAGCTCTGCGCAAGACGCCGCTGCTTTGCCGCGCCCAAAGCTTCTCTGCCTCGCTGTTTGCAGACGACGTCGTTCTTCCAACACAGTTGGATCAATGGATCAGGCGACGAGATCGCTCGTTCGCTGCAACGCTACCCAGTTGCCGATCAAGCGGACGACGACAGAAGCCGGCGTCGTTGTGTGCCGTAACCTGACGGCCGATCGCAGAAGCGCAGATCGCAACAGGAAAAATCAGAACAGGCGAACAGCCATGCAGATCGCAGAATGGCGGCTGGGAAAACCTGTTAACATAACGACAGATGGGAACACCTATTAATAGACGGATACTTTCTTTATATACAAGAACAAGTGTGTAGTCTGGTGGTAGCAACGATTTAAAGAAAGTCGTAGGTCCCTGGTTCGAAGCTCCGCGGGTGCAACTTTTTTTTTGCCAAATAACTAACTGCCGCTTCCAGTACTGGGCCGGGTCCGCGTCGCCAGGTGGGGGCTGTGTCCCAAAAAACTGCGGCCCATGTAGGCCAAGGATCCCACGTCGTCAAGTGGTGTGTACACGTGGGCCGTTTTTTACTAAAACTCATCTGTGACCAATTTATTTCATCATTACGTCAGCCGATCAAGCCAAATTAATCTGTGACGTTCCTTTCATTTTCGTCTATGACGTTCCTTTCATTTTCGTCTTTAATATTCAAGTCTAATCTTCGTCCCTTGTAATTGTTGACGAAGATGTAAATTTGGTCATAGAAATGTATCAATCTGTGACTGAAGTCACCAGCGTCACTAGAAAATCGTCACTGATGATCACATTCTTACTAGTGTCAGCCGTTGTAGACATCAGCTACTGAACTCCAGACATTTGTTCTGAAGCTCTGTCAATGATTTTTGCAGATTCGAACTTTTCTCGACCTCAGTCTTAAATTTGGCATTTAACTTCTGCTTCTCCTGTTCGAAACTTTCTGACTTCGAGAGAAGCTCCGTATTTAACTTTGCAATTTTAGCTTCGGCTTCTGCCAATAAACCTTCTGTTGTCTGAAGCTCGAAATCCTTCTTTTCAAGAGCAGTTGCTTGATCTTTTATTTTACTTTCTAATCCCTCAATTATAACTTCATGTTTTTTATCTTCAAGATCTTGTTGCATTCTCAAGGCTTTACTCAACAGCATACTCTGTGCACAAGCAACCTTCGTTAGAAAACACCTTCGTTGTTCAAAATAATAAAAGTCGAAGAAAAGTTTTTACCTTGAAATTAGAATAGAATAAGCTACCGACAAGTTGCTGTCGTCGATAGCGGCTTATGTCGGTCTCAAGCTTCGGGAAACCAATACTCTTTGATAGAGTACCGATAACCTTTGCTTCGGTTTGATCTCGGATGCAGCCTAACTTTTCATCGTCAACACCACAGAAGAGTAGTGCCCCTGGTTGATATCCGCAGGATATGGCATATTCTTTTAACTCTTCTTTTTCAGCCTTCGTCAACTCTTGTCCAATTAAGTTCTGAAAGTTAAAAATTTCCTCTTCCGAAGCTTCTTCAGCTATTTTCTTCCCCTTCTTAGGTACTGTAGCCATGGCTTCTTCAGTGGATGCGGCAGCTTCTTCTGTGGCCATGTCCAGAAGTATCTTATCAATGTTAGAAATTGTGCTTTCTAAGTGTACATCTTCAGCCATGACAGCTTCAGCAGTTGCAGCTTCGGCAGGTGTAGTTTTGGTCGCTGTTGTGCTCTCGACAACTGGTGCCTTCGAAGCCGAAGCTTGCGGTGGTGTCCCTTCAATAACTTCTGTCATAGTAACAATTCTTCGTTTTTTCAGCCCAGGTGCCTTCTTCGTTATCGAGGGTTCCTTTTCCTTCTGAAAAAGCTTCGTCAGATGCGACCCCAGTGGACTTAGCTTGATAGGCAAAGATTCAGTCATTACCTTTAAGATTTCCTCCACGTCGGTGGCAGAAGGTGTTGCAGCAGTTTCTTCTTCTATATCAATTGCCTTCTGCTTCGGAGCCGCAACCTTTCTTTTCTTCGAAGCATCTGTCTTCGGCTCAGCCTTCAACTTTCTCTTTTTTAGTTTTTCTTCATCATCTTTCACCAGTTTAGCATCTTCTTTATTCAGGACACTGGCAACTCTCTTTCTCTTCTGTCCTTCGGCGCCTCGGTCCAGTCGCTCATAGTCAGGATACTCAAAGTTCAGAGCATCCATTACCCGGTTTAATCTTCGCTTTGAACGAGAGCCGAAGGCTGCAGTCATCAGTTGGTCTTCTTTTTTAGAATAATTGCCAAGAATCTCGTTGCACATAACTTCAATTGTGTCTAACCATTCTTGGCACGACACTTTGAAATGTTTCTTGAATTTATAATAGTAGGGCAGCCGAACAAGTTCCCCTTTTTCTTTTCTCCCTTGAGCTTCGGCATGTCCCACTCTTTCAAAGTCGGGAACACTCTAAAAGCCAAGAATTCTTGTACCAGATCCCTAGTGCCAATATGCTCCGCAATAACTCGAAATTCGCCCAGTGCAATTTGGCTTGGACTCTTCGGTGTCATGTTGCACTGGGGCCTGGTTTCTCCGAAGATTAATTCCAGTGGACTTTGGACCAGCTTCTCCTTTTCTTCATCAACTTTGACGTAAAACCATTCGGTCTTCCAGCCAGCTGGCCACTTGGTACGATAGCTGATAACTAGAAATTTTGTATTTTTGCGATAAGCAAAATTGTAGCAGCCGAAGTTTTCATGCAGCCCATCTTCTCTGGCTTTTGTTTGATAATGAAGCTCGTGTATTCGGTAGAAGCCTTCGGCAAATGGTTCTACCCCTGGCTTCGGAGGGCCCAGATATAGACACTAAGCCTAACGATGGCATTAGGAGTTAGTTGATGAAGATAAATACCAAACTTCTTCAAAACATCATCAATCATCCCATTCAAAGGAAACCTTAATCCTGCTTTAAAGAAGCTTTTGAACACTACCACTTCATCCTTTTCCGACTTTGGAGTAATTTCCTCTCCGCCAAAACAAATCAGCTCCTTTTTTGCTTCACTGAAATAGCCCAACTTCATCAGCTTAGGCATATCACCTTCGGTAACGGTGGATTTCCCAAACTCCAAGTGGCTGGGTTTAGATGGCACGACGCTGTAATCATCTTCAGATTCACTTTCCCCAGCATCAACCTGCTCAGCTTCAGCGGCAGGTGCATCCTCCGATACTACCAGCCCTGACCGTTGCATCACTTCAGAGATTGGAGCGGTTTCGGCACCTTCGGCTTCCTCTCCGTCGCGAGTAACCCTAGCTGTTGAGCGTACCCTAGCCATCTGATGATTGAATTTCTTGTTTTTTGTTGAAGTTGAATTTTTTTAACTTTGCCGAAGCCCTTTCTTGTTACGAAGCTTGAGCAAAATGAATAGCTTCAGTTGACGATGCAGTAAGCAAGCTTTGGCTATGGTCAAATTTTTGGCAGCAAAACAGTGCAATAGCAATGAATGATGTGGTAACTTCACACCTACCGTCTGTTTATATAGTACCGCAGGTGGGGAGGTAAATCGTCAAATTCTTCCGCACCGGACAAACAGCCGCCCGCACCCACTGAACGGTGGGCCCACAAAGCCCGAGAAGGTGAATCGCCAGGACACGCGTAACTGCTGCATGGCGGGGCTACCTCACGCTTGGATTATTTTAATCGTTTCTCGACAACGAGCTCAGGGAAGGTGTTTTTCGGATCTTCGGCATCCCGAAGCCTAAGAGACTTTTTCACAGATCAAGCTCGTTATGAAAAATGATCTAGCACCGCGAAGGGGCTACTGTTGGGGGTATGCTTCGTAGCCGAAGATCCTGAGGGAAGAAACACCTTCGGCGGATCTTCTCTAAAGCAGTGCCGAAGCCAGCACCCATGAAGCTTCGGCAAGGTGACATGTCTCAAGATGAAGGAGTGAACCGACTTAAAGATGAAATGACCATTAGACCCATGATAGTTTGTGTCATGGTTGTAATCGATTGTAAAGGGTATGAATGTAATTTCACACAGGCTACGCCCTGTGCCTATAAATAGATGAACAGTACCCCTGTACTGTTCACGTGATCTTGTAATCGCTCACGCGCAACACTCAGATTTTTTGTCTTCTATCAAGCCGAAGGTATAATTGTAATTAAATATAGTATTTAAATATCCAAGTTGGTATAATATGTAAATGATATTATTACATGTTTAATTATGTTTATTTTTCATGTTTTATATGTTTCATCTATCGTTATCTTATAACTGTGATGATGAAGGTACGTCCTTCATGACCTTCGTCCGAAGTGAGAGCACCTAGAGGGGGGGTGAATAGGTGATCCTGTAAAACTTGAACTTAATGCCACAAAAACTTGGTTAAGCGTTAGCACAGTATTGCCAAGTGGCTAGAGAGGAGTCTCAACAAAACACAATAACCACAAAGATATCAATCACAGAGATGGCACGGTGGTTATCCCGTGGTTCGGCCAAGACCAACGCTTGCCTACTCCACGTTGTGGCGTCCCAACGGACGAGGGTTGCAATCAACCCCTCTCAAGCGATCCAAAGACCCACTTGAATACCACGGTGTTTGCTTTTCTTTTCTTTATCCCGTTCGCGAGGAATCTCCACAACTTGGAGTCTCTCGCCCTTACAAAGATGTTCACAAAGAAGCACGGAGTAAGGGAGGGATTAGCAACTCACACAAGACACAAAGGTCACAGCAAATACGCAAACACAAGACCTAGACTTAAGCTCAAAAGACTAGCACACTAGAACGGAGCTCAAATCACTAGAATGTCGAACAAGTGCGCAAGAATGGAGTGTGAGTGATCAAGAGTGCTCAAGGAATGCTTGGTGTACTCCTTCATGCGCCTAGGGGTCCCTTTTATAGCCCTAAGGCAGCTAGGAGCCGTTGAGAGCATTCCAGGAAGGCAATTCTTGCCTTCTGTCGCCTGGCGCACCGGACAGTCCGGTGCACCACCGAACACTGTCCGGTGCGGATTTCCTTCCTTAGAAGGCGAAGCCGACCGTTGGCAGCCTTGGAGCCGTTGGCGCACCGGACACTGTCCGATGCACATCAGACAGTCCGGTGCCCCCTCCCGACCGTTGGCTCGGCCACGTGTCTCGCGCAGATCGCGCAGCCGACCGTTGGCCCGGCCGACCGTTGGCTCACCAGACAGTCCGGTGCACACCGGACAGTCCGATGAATTATAGCCGTACACCGTTAATTTATTCCCGAGAGCGCCAAGTTCGCCTGAGCCAGCCTGGCACACCGGACACTGTCCGGTGCACCACCGGACAGTACGGTGCACCTAGACAGCGCTGGCTTTGGCTGAAACAAAGCTATCTCTCTCCAATTTGTTTTCTCCTGTTTCCAGCACTTAGACACAATACATTAGTCTTTAAAACAATGTACTAAGTCTGAGAAACATACCTTTTGACTTGATTTGCACTTTGTCCACCACCTTGCATATATTAACACTTAAGCACTTGTGTTGGACACTAAATCACCAAAACACTTAGAAATGGCCCAAGGGCACATTTCCCTTTCAATCTCCCCCTTTTTGGTGATTTATGCCAACACACATAAAGCAACTAGAACAAGTGCAATATCAATGCAAATCAAAACTCAATATAGTTTTGATTCATATTTGGCATATATGGATCACTCTTTGCCACCACTTGGTTTGTTTTTGCAAATCAAACTCAATTCCCTATCTCTAAGTCAAATTCACTTGTAGAGACATAAAGAGAGGTATTCTATGAGAAATTGATCAAGGATTCAAAAACTCCCCCTTTTTCCCACAATCAACACTTCTCCCCACAAGAGGCTAACTTTTGACAAAAGAGACAATAAAAGAGTTTTGACAAACCAAAAGTTCTATTCTACTATTTTCAAAATTTCTCAAGTGGTAGCTGATCCATTTATTGCTTTGGTCTTTATTTTCTCCCCCTTTGGCATCAAGCACCAAAACGGGATCAATCTTGGCCCCTTTAACCCCATTGCCTCACCAAAAAATCTTCAACTAAGAGTAAAAGGCAATAAGAGTACTAAGATGAACTTGGAAGAAGTTACTCGTTCATCGGAGTGCAGTGGAAGTCTTGCATGGTCCAAGTTCACCTTTTCCCTTTCAATCCTCCTTCGAGACTAAATCAAGCAAACTCAAGCATATTGTTAGTCTCAAAGGGTCAAGTTGTAGCACATCTCCCCCTAAATTTGTGCATCACTTGCAAATGGACTTGTAAGGTCCGGGGAGTGCTTGTACAACTTGAGCACCATAAATAAACAACAAAATGCATAAGGAACATGATCAAAGGCATAAACACATGTATGCTATAGATCAATCCAAGTTCCACGAATCTAAGACATTTAGCTCACTACGCAACTTGCAAAAGGTCTGCTCATCTAAAGGCTTGGCAAAGATATCGGCTAGCTGGTTCTCGGAGCTAACATGAAACACTTCGATATCTCCCTTTTGCTGGTGGTCTCTCAAAAAGTGATGCCGGATGTCTAAGTGCTTTGTGCGACTGTGTTCAACAGGATTATTCGCCATGCGGATAGCACTCTCATTATCACATAGGAGTGGGACTTCGCTCAGATTGTAGCCAAAGTCCCTGAGGGTTTGCCTCATCCAAAGTAGTTGCGCGCAACACTGTCCTGCGGCAACGTACTCGGCCTCAGCGGTGGATAGGGCAACGGAGGTTTGTTTCTTAGAACTCCATGACACCAGGGACCTTCCTAAGAATTGTCACGTCCCCGATGTACTCTTTCTATCAACCTTACATCCAGCATAGTCGGAGTCTGAATATCCAATCAAGTCAAAGGTAGACCCCTTTGGATACCAGATCCCGAAACAAGGCGTAGCGACTAAATATCTAAGAATTCGCTTCACAGCCACTAAGTGACACTCTTTAGGATCGGATTGAAATCTAGCACACATGCATACGCTAAGCATAATATCCGGTCTACTAGCACATAAATAAAGTAAAGACCCTATCATAGACCGGTATGCTTTTTGATCAATGGACTTACCTCCTTTGTTGAGGTCGGTGTGTCTGTCGGTTCCCATCGGAGTCTTTGCGGGCTTGGCGTCCTTCATCCCAAACCTCTTGATCAAATCTTGTGTGTACTTCATTTGTGAGATGAAGGTTCCATCCTTGAGTTGCCTCACTTGGAACCCAAGGAAGTAGCTTAACTCGCCCATCATCGACATCTCGAATTTCTGAGTCATCACCCTGCTAAACTCTTCACAAGACTTTTGGTTAGTAGAACCAAATATTATGTCATCGACATAAATTTGGCACACAAAAGATCACCATCACAAGTCTTAGTAAAAAGAGTTGGATCGACTTTCCCAACCTTGAAAGCATTAGCAATTAAAAAGTCTCTAAGGCATTCATACCATGCTCTTGGGGCTTGCTTAAGTCCATAGAGCACCTTAGAGAGCTTACACACGTGGTCGGGGTACCGTTCATCCTCGAAGCCAGGGGGTTGCTCCACGTACACCTCCTCCTTAATTGGCCCGTTGAGGAAAGCGCTCTTCACATCCATTTGGAACAACCTGAAAGAATGGTGAGCGGCATATGCTAACAAAATACGAATGGACTCTAGCCTAGCCACAGGAGCAAAAGTCTCCTCAAAGTCCAAACCTGCGACTTGGGCATAACCTTTTGCCACAAGTCGAGCCTTGTTCCTTGTCACCACTCCGTGCTCGTCTTGTTTGTTGCGGAACACCCACTTGGTTCCCACAACATTTTGCTTGGGATGAGGCACCAGTGTCCAAACTTCATTTCTTTTGAAGTTGTTGAGCTCCTCCTGCATGGCCAACACCCAGTCCAGATCTAGCAAGGCCTCTTCTACCCTGAAAGGCTCAATAGAAGAGACAAAGGAGTAATGCTCACAAAAATTAACTAATCGAGATCGAGTAGTTACTCCCTTGCTAATATCCCCCAAAATTTGGTCGACGGGATGATCCCTTTGAATCATTGCTCGAACTTGGGTTGGAGGTGCCGGTTGTGCTTCTTCTTCCATTACATGATCATCTTGTGCTCCCCCTTGATCACACGCCTCCTGTTCATCATCTTGAGTTGGGGGATGCACCATTGTTGAGGAAGAAGGTTGATCTTGCTCCTTTTGTTCCTGTGGCCGCACATCTCCAATTGCCATGGTGTGTATTGCGTTCGTTGGAACTTCTTCTTCATCTACATCATCAAAATCAACAACTTGCTCTCTTGGAGAGCCATTAGTCTCATCAAATACAACGTCGCTAGAGACTTCAACCAAACCCGATGATTTGTTGAAGACTCTATACGCCTTTGTATTTGAGTCATAACCTAACAAAAATCCTTCTACGGCTTTGGGAGCAAATTTGGAATTCCTACCCTTCTTCACTAGAATGTAGCATTTACTCCCAAAAACTCGAAAATATGAAACATTGGGTTTGTTACCGGTTAGTAGCTCATATGACGTCTTCTTGAGGAGGCGATGAAGGTAGACCCTGTTGATGGCGTGGCAAGCAGTGTTCACGGCTTTCAACCAAAAGCGCTCGGGGGTCTTGAATTCTCCAAGCATCGTCCTCGCCATGTCTATAAGCGTCCTGTTCTTCCTCTCTACCACACCATTTTGCTGTGGTGTGTAGGGAGCGGAGAACTCGTGCTTGACCCCTTCCTCCTCAAGGTACTCCTCCACTTGAAGGTTCTTAAACTCGGACCCATTGTCGCTCCTTATCTTTTTCACCTTGAGTTCAAACTCGTTTTGAGCTCTCCTTAGGAAGCGCTTGAGGGTCTCTTGGGTTTCAGATTTATCCTGCAAAAAGAATACCCAAGTGAAGCGGGAAAAGTCATCGACTATAATAAGACCATACTTACTTCCTCCTATACTTAGATAGGCGACGGGTCCGAAGAGGTCCATGTGAAGCATCTCCAAAGGTCTTGATGTGGTCATCACATTTTTGGTGTGATGAGAGCTTCCCACCTGTTTGCCTGCTTGACAAGCTGCACAAGGTTTATCTTTTTCGAATTGCACATTAGTTAGACCTATCACGTGTTCTCCCTTTAGAAGCTTGTGAAGGTTCTTCATCCCCACATGTGCTAAGCGGCGATGCCACAGCCAGCCCATGCTAGTCTTAGCAATTAAGCATGCATCTAGACTGGCCTCCTCTTTTGCAAAATTAACTAAGTAAAGTTTGCCATCTAATACACCCTTAAAAGCTAGTGAACCATCACTTCTTCTAAAGACAGACACATCTACATTTGTGAATAGACAATTATATCCCATATTGCATAATTGACTAACAGATAACAAATTATATCCAAGAGACTCAACTAAAAACACATTAGATATAGAGTGCTCGGATGAAATAGCAATTTTACCTAACCCTTTTACCTTGCCTTGATTCCCATCACCGAATATTATTGAATCTTGGGAATCCTTGTTTTTGACGTAGGAGGTGAACATCTTCTTCTCCCCCGTCATATGGTTTGTGCATCCGCTGTCGATAATCCAGCTTGAACCCCCGGATGCATAAACCTGCAAGGCAAATTTAGGCTTGGGTCTTAGGTACCCAACTCTTGTTGGGTCCTACAAGGTTAGTCACAATTGTCTTAGGGACCCAAATGCAAGTTTTGTCTCCCTTGCATTTTGCCCCTAATTTTCTAGCAACTATCTTCCTATCCTTTCTACAAATAGCAAAGGAAGCATTTAAAGCATGATATATTGTAGAAGGTTCATTAATTTTCCTAGGAACATTAACACCATTTCTCCTAGGCACATTTCTACCATGCATACAGGAAGAACTAGAAGCAAACATAGCATATGAATCATGCATATGTGAATCAAAAGCATCATAACTTCTATTTGCATTTCTAGCATGTCTCCTATCATGATACATAAAAGCATGGTTCTTTTTAGCACTACTAGCCATAGGGGCCTTCCCTTTCTCCTTGGCGGGGATGGGAGCCTTATGGCTTGTTAAGTTCTTGGCTTCTCTCCTGAACCCAAGTCCATCCTTAATTGAGGGGTGTCTACCAATCGTGTAGGCATCCCTTGCAAATTTTAACTTATCAAATTCACTTTTGCTAGTCTTAAGTTGGGCATGAAGACTAGCCACTTCATCATTCAATTTAGAAATTGAAACTAGGTGTTCACTACAAGCATCAACATTAAAATCTTTACACCTAGTGCAAACCACAACATGTTCTACACAAGATGTTGATTTATTAGCTACTTCTAACTTAACATTCAATTCATCGTTTATGCTTTTTAAACTAGAAATAGAGTCATGGCATGTAGACAATTCACAAGAAAGCATTTCATTCCTCTTTATTTCTAAAGCAAGGGATTTTTGAGCTTCTACAAACTTATCATGTTCATCATATAAGAGATCCTCTTGCTTTTCTAGCAATCTATTCTTATCATTCAAAGCATCAATCAATTCATTTATTTTATCCACCTTGGTTCTATCTAGACCCTTAAATAAACATGAATAATCTATTTCATCATCATCACCAGACTCATCCTCACTTGAAGAAGCATAAGTACTAGTGTTACAAGCGCTTACCTTCTTTTCCCTTGCCATGAGGCAAGTGTGATGCTCGTTGGGGAAGAGGGATGACTTGTTGAAGGCAGTGGCGGCGAGTCCTTCGTTGTCGGAGTCGGACGACGAACAATCCGAGTCCCACTCCTTGCCAAGATGTGCCTCGCCTTTTGCCTTCGTATAGTTCTTCTTCTTCTCCCTCTTGTTCCCTTGTTCCTGGTCACTATCATTGTCGGGACAGTTAGCAATAAAATGACCAACGTTACCACATTTGAAGCATGAGCGCTTCCCCTTTGTCTTGGTCTTGCTTGGCTGACCCTTGCGACCCTTTAGCGCCGTCTTGAAGCGCTTGATGATGAGGGCCATCTCTTCATCATTGAGCCCGGCCGCCTCAACTTGTGCCACCTTGCTAGGTAGCGCCTCCTTGCTCCTTGTTGCCTTGAGAGCAATGGGTTGAGGCTCATGGATTGGACCGTTCAACGCGTCGTCGACATATCTCGCTTCCTTGATCATCATTCGCCCGCTTACAAATTTCCCAAGAACTTCTTCGGGCGACATCTTGGTGTACCTAGGATTTTCACGGATATTGTTCACCAAATGTGGATCAAGTACAGTAAAGGACCTTAGCATTAGACGAACGACGTCGTGGTCCGTCCATCGTGTGCTTCCGTAGCTCCTTATCTTGTTGATGAGGGTCTTGAGCCGGTTGTATGTTTGGGTTGGCTCCTCTCCCCTGAACATTGCGAATCTTCCAAGCTCGCCTTCCACCAACACCATTTTGGTGAGTAAGGTGACGTCGTTCCCCTCATGTGAGATCCTGAGGGTGTCCCAGATCTGCTTGGCTTTGTCCAAGCCGCTCACCTTATGAGACTCGTCCCTGCACAAAGAGGCTAACAACACAGTAGTAGCTTGTGCATTTCTATGAATCTGTTCATTGATAAACATAGGACTATCCGAGCTATCAAATTTCATTCCACTTTCCACAATCTCCCATATGCTTGGATGGAGAGAGAATAGGTGACTACGCATTTTGTGGCTCCAAAATCCGTAGTCCTCTCCATCAAAGTGAGGAGGTTTGCCAAGTGGAATGGAGAGCAAATGAGCATTTGTACTTTGCGGAATACGAGAGTAGTCAAAAGAAAAGTTCGAATTAACCGATTTCCTTCTCTCGTAGTCGTTGTCGTCATTGTCCTTTTGGGAAGAAGTGGACTCGTCGCTGTCGTCGTAGTAGACGATCTCCTTGATACGCCTTGTCTTCTTCTTCTTCCCATCTTTGTGTTTGTGGCCCGAGCCCGAGTCGGTAGGCTTGTCATCCTTGGGCTCGTTGACGAATGACTCCTTCTCCTTGTCATTGATCACAATCCCCTTGCCCTTAGGATCCATCTCTTCGGGCGGTTAGTCCCTTTCTTGAAGAGAACGGCTCTGATACCAATTGAGAGCACCTAGAGGGGGGGTGAATAGGTGATCCTGTAAAACTTGAACTTAATGCCACAAAAACTTGGTTAAGCGTTAGCACAGTATTGCCAAGTGGCTAGAGAGGAGTCTCAACAAAACACAATAACCACAAAGATATCAATCACAGAGATGGCACGGTGGTTATCCCGTGGTTCGGCCAAGACCAACGCTTGCCTACTCCACGTTGTGGCGTCCCAACGGACGAGGGTTGCAATCAACCCCTCTCAAGCGGTCCAAAGACCCACTTGAATACCACGGTGTTTGCTTTTCTTTTCTTTATCCCGTTCGCGAGGAATCTCCACAACTTGGAGTCTCTCACCCTTACAAAGATGTTCACAAAGAAGCACGGAGTAAGGGAGGGATTAGCAACTCACACAAGACACAAAGATCACAGCAAATATGCAAACACAAGACCCAGACTTAAGCTCAAAAGACTAGCACACTAGAACAGAGCTCAAATCACTAGAATGTCGAACAAGTGCGCAAGAATGGAGTGTGAGTGATCAAGAGTGCTCAAGGAATGCTTGGTGTACTCCTTCATGCGCCTAGGGGTCCCTTTTATAGCCCCAAGGCAGCTAGGAGCCGTTGAGAGCATTCCAGGAAGGCAATTCTTGCCTTCTGTCGCCTGGCGCACTGGACAGTCCGGTGCACCACCAGACACTGTCCGGTGCGGATTTCCTTCCTTAGAAGGCGAAGCCGACCGTTGGCAGCCTTGGAGCCGTTGGCGCACCGGACACTGTCCGGTGCACATCAGACAGTCTGGTGCCCCCTCCCGACCGTTGGCTCGGCCACGTGTCTCGCGCAGATCGCGCAGCCGACCGTTGGCCCGGCCGACCGTTGGCTCACCGGACAGTCCGGTGCACACCGGACAGTCCGATGAATTATAGCCGTACGCCGTTAATTTATTCCCGAGAGCGCCAAGTTCGCATGAGCCAGCCTGGCACACCGGACACTGTCCGGTGCACCACCGGACAGTCTGGTGCACCCAGACAGCGCTGGCTTTGGCTGAAACAAAGCTATCTCTCTCCAATTTGTTTTCTCCTGTTTCCAGCACTTAGACACAATACATTAGTCTTTAAAACAATGTACTAAGTCTGAGAAACATACCTTTTGACTTGATTTGCACTTTGTCCACCACCTTGCATATATTAACACTTAAGCACTTGTGTTGGACACTAAATCACCAAAACACTTAGAAATGGCCCAAGGGCACATTTCCCTTTCATGAAGATCGTTATATCCTAAGGGAAATAATGCTTCGAAGGACGAAGGACATTAACATTTAATACTTTGTGTTGGCTTGTTCTTGACTCTTAGCATTTGAGAACAAGTCCCCAACAATAAGATACCAATTTGAAAAATCACCAATTGAAAAAATCTTTTCTTAACACAAATTTGAAAGACTATATTTTTTGAAATTGGTGGTGGTGAGGTCCTTTTGCTTTGGGCTAATACTTTCTCTCCCTTTGGCATGAATCGCCAAAAACGGATACTTGTGAGTGAAATATAAGCCCTTTACTTTCTCTCCCGTTGGCAAATAATATACGAGTGAAGATTATACCAAATTGGTGAGCGGTGTGGAGCGACGGCGAGGGATGAATAGTTCGATGGAGTGGAGTGGAAGCCTTGTCTTCGCCGAAGACTCCAATTCCCTTTCAATCTATGACTTAGCATGAAATGCACTTGAAACCACATTAGTCATAGCACATGAAAGAGATATGATCAAAGGTATATAAGTAAGCTATGTGTGCAAAATATCAATCAAAATTCCTAGAATCAAGAATATTTAGCTCATGCCTAAGTTTGGTAAAAGTTTGCTCATCTAAAGGCTTGGTAAAGATATCGGCTAATTGTTCTTTAGTGTTAACATAAGAAATCTTGATATCCCCCTTTTGTTGGTGATCCCTTAAAAAATGATACCGAATGGCTATGTGTTTAGTGCGGCTATGCTCAACGGGATTATCTGCCATGCGGATTGCACTCTCATTATCACATAGAAGAGGAACTTTGGTTAATTTATAACCATAGTTCCTGAGGGTTTGCCTCATCCAAAGCAATTGCGCGCAACAATGGCCTGTGGCAATATACTTGGCTTCGGCGGTAGAAAGAGCCACAGAATTTTGCTTCTTTGAAGCCCAAGACACCAGAGATCTTCCCAAGAACTGGCAAGTCCCTGATGTGCTCTTTCTATTAATTTTACACCCTGCCCAATCAGCATCGGAATAACCAATTAAATCAAAAGTGGATCCCCTAGGGTACCAAAGGCCAAACTTAGGAGTATAAACTAAATATCTCAAGATTCGTTTTACGGCCCTAAGGTGGACTTCCTTAGGATCGGCTTGGAATCTTGCACACATGCATACAAAAAGCATAATATCCGGTCGTGAAGCACATAAATAGAGTAAAGATCCTATCATCGACTGGTATACCTTTTGATCTACGGATTTACCTCCCGTGTCGAGGTCGAGATGCCCATTGGTTCCCATGGGTGTCTTGATGGGCTTGGCATCCTTCATCCCAAACTCGGTGAGTATGTCTTGAATGTACTTCGTTTGGCTAATGAAGGTGCCCTCTTGGAGTTGCTTCACTTGAAATCCTAAGAAATACTTCAACTCCCCCATCATAGACATCTCGAATTTTTGAGTCATGATCCTACTAAACTCTTCACATGTAGATTCGTTAGTAGACACAAATATGATATCATCAACATAAATTTGGCATACAAACAAATCATTTGCAAGTGTTTTACTAAAAAGAGTAGGATCGGCTTTTCCGACTTTGAAGCCATTAGCGATAAGAAAATCTCTTAGGCATTCATACTGTGCTCTTGGGGCTTGCTTGAGCCCATAAAGCGCCTTAGAGAGTTTATAGACATGGTTAGGGTACTCACTATCTTCAAAGCCGGGAGGTTGCTCAACATAGACCTCCTCCTTGATTGGTCCATTGAGGAAGGCACTTTTCACGTCCATTTGATAGAGCTTAAAGCCATGGTAAGTAGCATAGGCAAGTAAAATGCGAATTGACTCAAGCCTAGCTACGGGTGCATAGGTTTCACCGAAATCCAAACCTTCGACTTGTGAATAACCCTTGGCCACAAGTCGGGCTTTGTTCCTTGTCACCACACCATGCTCATCTTGTTTGTTGCAGAAGACCCACTTGGTTCCTACAACATTTTGGTTAGGACATGGAACTAAATGCCATACCTCATTCCTCGTGAAGTTGTTGAGCTCCTAATTGCCAACACCCAATCCGAATCTTGAAGTGCTTCCTCTACCCTGGGTGGCTCAATAGAGGAAACAAAAGAGTAATGTTCACAAAAATGAGCAACACAAGATTGAGTGGTTACCCCCTTATTAATATCGCCGAGGATGGTGTTCACAGGGTGATCTCGTTGGATTGCTTGGTGGACTCTTGGGTGTGGCGGTCTTGGACCCTCATCATCTTCCTTGTCTTGATCATTAGCATCTCCCCCTTGATCATTGTCCTCCTCTTGAGGTGGCTCCTCTTGTTCTTCATCATCATCTTGAGCTTGATCCTCATCTTGAGTTGGTGGAGATGCTTGCATTGAGGAAGATGGTTGATCTTGTGCATGTGGAGGCTCTTCGGATTCCTTAGGACACACATCCCCAATGGACATGTTCCTTAGCGTGACGCGCGGAGCCTCTTCATCATCTAGCTCATCAAGATCAACTTGCTCTACTTGAGAGCCATTAGTCTCATCAAACACAATGTCACAAGAAACTTGAACTAGTCCAGTGGACTTGTTAAAGACTATATATGCCCTTATGTTTGAATCATATCCTAGTAAAAAGCCTTCTACAGCCTTAGGAGCAAATTTAGATTTTCTACCTCTTTTAACAAGAATAAAGCATTTGCTACCAAAGACTCTAAAATATGAAACATTGGGCTTTTTACCGGTGAGGAGTTCATATGATGTCTTCTTGAGGATTCGGTGAAGATATAACCGGTTGATGGCGTAGCAAGCGGTGTTGACCGCCTCGGCCCAAAACCGATCCGAAGCCTTGTACTCATCAAGCATGGTTCTTGCCATGTCCAATAGAGTTCTATTCTTCCTCTCCACTACACCATTTTGTTGTGGCGTGTAGGGAGAAGAGAACTCATGCTTGATGCCCTGCTCCTCAAGAAAGCTTTCGATTTGTGAGTTCTTGAACTCCGTCCCATTGTCGCTTCTAATCTTTTTGATCCTTAAGTCGAACTCATTTTGAGCCCGTCTCAAGAATCCCTTTAATGTCTCTTGGGTTTGCAAAAAGAACACCCAAGTGAAGCGAGAATAATCATCCACAATTACAAGACAATACTTACTCCCGCCGATGCTTATGTAAGCTATCGGGCCGAATAGATCCATGTGGAGTAGCTCAAGCGGCCTGTCGGTCGTCATGATGTTCTTGTGTGGATGATGAACACCAACTTGCTTTCCTGCTTGACATGCGCTACATACCCTGTCTTTCTCAAAATGAACATTGGTTAGTCCCAAAATGTGCTCTCCCTTTAGAAGCTTATGAAGATTCTTCATCCCAACATGGGCTAGTCGGCGATGCCAGAGCCAACCCATGTTAGTCTTAGCAATTAAGCAAGTGTCGAGTTCAGATCTATCAAAATCTACCAAGTATAGCTGACCCTCTAACACTCCCTTAAATGCTACTGAATCATCACTTCTTCTAAAGACAGTAACACCTATATCTGTAAAAAGACAGTTATAACCCATTTTACATAATTGAGAAACAGAAAGCAAATTGTAATCTAAAGAATCTACAAGAAAAACATTGGAAATAGAATGGTCGGGAGATATAGCAATTTTACCTAGTCCTTTGACCAAACCTTGATTTCCATCCCCGAATGTGATAGCTCTTTGGGGATCATGGTTTTTCTCGTAGGAGGAGAACATCTTCTTCTCCCCTGTCATGTGGTTTGTGCACCCGCTATCGATGATCCAACTTGTGCCCCCGGATGCATAAACCTACAAAACAAGTTTAGGCCTTGTTCTTAGGTACCCAAACGGTCTTGGGTCCTTTCACATTAGAAACAAGCACCTTGGGTATCCAAACACAAGTCTTGGAGCCCTTGTGTTTGCCCCCAACATATTTGGCAACTACTTTGCCTAATTTGTTAGTTAAAACATATGATGCATCAAAAGTCTTAAATGAAATGTTAGATTCATTTGATGCTATAGGAGTTTTCTTCTTAGGCAATTTAGCACGGGTTGATTGCCTAGAACTAGATGTCTCACTCTTATACATAAAAGCATGATGAGACCCATAGTGAGACTTCCTAGAGTGAATTCACCTAATTTTTCGCTCGGGATAATCGGCAGGATACAAAATGTAACCCTCGTTATCCTGAGGCATGGGAGCCTTGCCCTTAACAAAGTTAGATAATCTTTTAGGAGGGGCATTGAGTTTGACATTGCCTCCCTGTTGGAAGCCAATGCCATCCTTAATGCCAGGGCGTCTCCCACTATAGAGCATGCTTCTAGCAAATTTAAATTTTTCATCTTCTAAGTCATGCTCATTAATTTTAGCACTAAGTTGAGATATGTGATCATTTTGTTTCTTAATTAAAGCTAAGTGATCATGAATAGCATCAACATTAATGTCTCTACATCTAGTGCAAATAGTAACATGTTCAACGGTAGATGTAGAGGGTTTGCAAGAATTTAATTCAACAATCTTAGCATGTAATATGGCATTTTCATCTCTAAGATTAGAAATAGAAGCATTGCAAACATTTAAATCTTTAGCCTTAGCAATTAATTTTTCATTCTCAATTTTAAGGCTAGAGAGGGATGCATTCAATTTGTCAATATTAGCAATGAAATTAGCATTATCATTTCTAAGATTAACAATTGAATCATCACAAACATTTGAACTCTCAACCTTAGCAATTAATCTAGAATTTTCATTTCTAAGGTTTGAGATAACATCATGGCAAATGCTTAGCTCATTAGTTAATTTTTCACATTTTTCAACTTCTAGAGCATAAGCATTTTTAACTTTAAGATGCCTTTTGTTTTCTTTCATTAGGAAGTCCTCTTGGCTATCCAAGAGTTCATCCTTCTCATGAATAGCACTAATCAATTCATTTAATTTTTCCTTTTGTTGCATGTTTAAGTTGGCAAAAAGGGTGAGCAAATTATCCTCATCATCACTAGAATTATCCTCATCACTAGAAGTTGCATACTTAGTGGAGGATTTTGATTTTACCTTCTTCCTTTTGCCGTCCTTTGCCATGAGGCACTTGTGGCCGACGTTGGGGAAGAGGAGGCCTTTGGTGACGACGATGTTGGCGGCGTCCTCGTCGGAGGAGGAGTCGGTGGAGCTCTCGTCGGAGTCCCACTCCCGGCAAACATGGGCATCACCGCCTTTCTTCTTGTAGTACCTCTTCTTTTCCTTCTTCTTCCCCCTCTTGTCGTTATCCCTGTCACTATCACTAGACAAAAGGACATTTAGCGATAAAATGACCGGGCTTACCACATTTGTAGCAAACCTTCTTGGAGCGGGATTTGTAGTCTTTCCCCCTCCTTTGCTTGAGGATTTGGCGGAAGCTCTTGATGATGAGCGCCATTTCCTCGTTGTCGAGCTTGGAGGCGTCGATGGAGACCCTACTTGGTGTAGAGTCTTCTTTCTTCTCCTCCGTTGCCTTGAAGGCGACGGGTTGCACCTTGGGTGTTGAGGTGGCGCCTTGCTCGATTATCTTCTTGGAGCCTTTGATCATCAATTCAAAGCTCACAAATTTTCCTATAACTTCCTCGGTAGACATTAGCTTATATCTAGGATCACCACGAATTAATTGTACTTGAGTAGGGTTAAGAAATACAAGTGATCTTAGAATAACCTTGACCATTTCATGGTCATCCCACTTGGAGCTCCCGAGGTTGCGCACTTGGTTCACCAAGGTCTTGAGCCGGTTGTACATCGCTTGTGGCTCCTCTCCTTGGTGAAGCATGAAGCGACCGAGCTCCCCCTCGATCGTTTCCCGCTTAGTGATCTTGGTCACCTCGTCTCCTTCGTGCACGGTCTTAAGCATGTCCCAAATCTCCTTTGCACTCTTCAACCCTTGCACCTTATTATACTTCTCTCGACTTAGAGAGGCAAGGAGTATAGTAGTGGCTTGGGAGTTGAAGTGTTGGATTTGTTCGACCTCCTCCGAATCATAATCCTTGTCCCCTTCTTTTGGTACCTGCGCTCCATACTCAACAATATCCCATATACTTTTGTGGAGTGAGGTTAGGTGATGCCTCATTTTATCACTCCACATAGAATAATCTTCATCATTAAACATAGGTGGTTTGCCTAATGGGACGAAAAGTAATGGAGTGCGTTTTGAAATATGAGGATAGCGAAGGGGCATCTTACTATACTTCTTGCGCTCATGGCGCTTAGAAGTGGCGGATGCCGATTCCGAGCCGGAGGTGGAGGGTGACAAAGAGTCGGTCTCGTAGTAGACCACCTTCTTCATTTTCTTCTTCTTGTCACCCTTTCGTTGAGACTTGATGGAGGAAGAGGATTCCTCCTTGTGCTTGTAGGCAGACTCCCTTGAGTGCGTTCTCCCCGAGCTTGCGGACTTGTCGCCGGTCCCGATCTCCCTCTTGGCGGATGCTCCCGACATCACTTCGAGCGGTTAGGCTCTAATGAAGTACCGGGCTCTGATACCAATTGAAAGTCGCCTAGAGGGGGGTGAATAGGGCGAATCTGAGATTTACAAACTTTAAGCACAACTACAAGCCGGGGTTAGCGTTAGAAATATAAACGAGTCCGAAAGAGAGGGCGAAAACAAATCACAAGCAAAATAAGGTGGATGACACGGTGATTTGTTTTACCGAGGTTCGGTTCTTGCAATCCTACTCCCCGTTGAGGTGGTCACAAAGACCGGGTCTCTTTCAACCCTTTCCCTCTCTCAAACGGTCACTTAGACCGAGTGAGCTTCTCTTCTCAATCAAACGGGACACTAAGTCCCCACAAGGACCACTACACACTTGGTGTCTCTTGCCTTGGTTACAAGTGAGTTGGAATCAAGAAAGAATGAAGAAGAAAAGCAATCCAAGCGCAAGAGCTCAAATGAACACAAGTATCTCTCTCTCACTAGTCACTATTTGATTGGAATTGTCTTTGGACTTGGGAGAGGATTTGATCTCTTGTTTGTGTCTTGTATTGAATGATATAGCTCTTGTATAAGGTGTGAAGGCTGAAAACTTGGATGCAATCAATGGTGGGTGGTTGGGGGTATTTATAGCCCCAACCACCAAAGGAGCCGTTGGTGGAGGCTGTTGTCGCATGGCGCACCGGACAGTCCGGTGCGCTAGCCACGTCACCCGACCGTTAGGGTTCGACCGTTGGAGCTTCTGTCTTCTGGGCCACCGGACAGTCCGGTGGTGCACCGGACAGTCACTGTTCACTGTCCGGTGCGCCTTCTGGCCTGCTCTGACTTCTGCACGCACTGTAGCGCATTAACTGCTCTCTGTAGACGACCGTTGGCGCGAAGTAGCCGTTACTCCGCTGGCACACCGGACAGTCCGGTGAATTATAGCGGAGTGGCTCCCAGAATTCCCGAAGGTGGCAAGTTCGGAGTCGGGTTCCCTGGTGCACCGGACACTGTCCAGTGGCACACCGGACAGTCCGGTGCGTCAGACCAGGGCACACTTCGGTAGTCTTTTGCTCTCTTTGTTTGAACACTTTCTTAGTCTTTTTATTGGTTTGTTGTGAACCTTTGGCACCTGTAAAACTTATAATCTAGAGCAAACTAGTTAGTCCAATTATTTGTGTTGGGCAATTTAACCACCAAAATCAATTAGGAAAAGGTGTAAGCCTATTTCCCTTTCACCGGTCATTTTATTACTCAATGTCCCGATAATGAAAATGACCAGGGACAAGAAAGACATGGGAAGAAGGAGAAGAAGAAAAGCTATAGGAATGCGAAAGGCAAGGCTTATCTTGGAAAAGAATGGGATTCAGACTGCTCCTCATCCGACTCCGACGATGAGGGACTGGCGGCCTCGGCCTTCGACAAGTCGTCGCTCTTCCCCAACGAACGCCACACTTGCCTCATGGCCAAGGAGAAGAAGGTAAGTGTTCGAGATTCCCCTAAGTACTCTACTTCTAGTGATGAGGATTCCTCTGACGATGAAGTAGATTACTCTAGTCTATTTAAAGGTTTAGATAGAGCCAAAGTAGAGAAAATTAATGAAATAATCGATGCTCTAAATGAAAAAGGATAGATTATTAGAAAAATAAGAGGATATTTTATATGAGGAACAAGACAAATTTGTTAGTGTGCAAAAATCCCTTGCCTTAGAAATTAAGAGAAATGAAATATTATCCTCTGAATTGTCTGTTTGCCATGAATCAGTCTCTAGTTTAAAGAGCTTAAATGATGAATTAAATGCTAAGCTAGAGGAAGTCAAAACTAGTTCATGTGTTGAACATGTCATTATTTGTAATAGATGTAAGGACTTTGATTTTGATGCTTGTGATGAACACCTTATTTCTATTACCAAATTAAATGATGAGGTGGCAAGTCTTAATGCTCAACTTAAGGCTTGCAAAAGTGATTTTGATAAGTTAAAATTTGCTAGGGATGCCTACACTGTTGGTAGACACCCCTCAATTAAGGATGGGCTTGGTTTTCGAAAGGAAGCCAAGAACTTAACAAGTCAAAGGGCTCCCATTCCCAACAAGGAGAAAGGGAAGGCCCCTATGGTTAGTAGTACTCAAAGGAATCATGCTTTCATTTATAATAGGAAAATTGCTAGTCATTCCAATTACAATAGGAGTTATGATCATGATGCTTTTGATTCACATGCTATGTTTGCCTCTAGTTCTACTTTTGTTCACGGTAGAAGTAGGCCTAGGAGAAATTATGTTGTGCATCATGTGCCTAGGAAAGTGTGTAATGAATCTACTACTGTTTTCCATGCTTGCAACACTTCTTTTGTTCTTTCATGTAAGAATGCAAAAGTAGTGGCTAGAAAATTGGGATCCAAATGCAAGGGAGACAAAACTTGCATATGGGTTCCAAAACTATTGTGACTAACCTTGTAGGACCCAACAAGAGTTGGGTACCTAAAACCCAAGCTTAAATTGCCTTGCAGGTTTATGCATCCGGGGGATCTAGCTGGATAATCGACAGCGGATGCACAAACCACATGATGGGGGAGAAGAAGATGTTCACCTCCTACGTCAAGAACAAGGATTCCCAGGATACGATTATTTTTGGAGATGGGAACCAAGGCAAGGTCAAAGGTTTGGGAAAGATAGCCATCACAAGCGAGCACTCTATTTCAAATGTATTTTTAGTAGTCACTAGGGTACAACCTCCTGTCTATAAGTCAATTGTGCCACATGGGCTACAATTGTTTGTTTACAAATGTTGATGTATCTGTCTTTAGAAGGAGTGATGGTTCATTAGCGTTTAAGGGTGTATTAGACGACAAACTCTACTTAGTTGATTTTTCAAAAGAGGAGGCCAATCTAGATGCATGCTTAATAGCTAAGACTAGTATGGGCTGGCTATGGCATCGCCGTCTAGCACATGTTGGGATGAAGAACCTTCATAAACTTCTAAAGGGAGAACATATGTTAGGACTAACCAATGTATGTTTCGAGAAAGATAGACCTTTTGCAGCTTGTCAGGCAGGGAAACAGGTGGGAAGCACTCATCACAGCAAGAATGTGATGACAACATCAAGACCACTGGAGCTTCTTCACATGGACCTCTTCGGACCCGTCGCCTACCTTAGCATCGAGGGAAGTAAGTATGGTCTTGTAATTGTTGATGATTTTTCCCGCTTCACTTGGGTGTTCTTTTTGCAAGATAAATCAGAAACCCAAGGGACCCTAAAGCGCTTTCTAAGGAGGGCTCAAAACGAATTTGAGCTCAAGGTGAAAAAGATAAGAAGCGACAATGGGTCCGAGTTCAAGAATCTGCAAGTGGAGGAGTGAGAGCACCTAGAGGGGGGTGAATAGGTGATCCTGTAAAATTCAACAACTAATAGCCACAAAACTTTGTTAAGTGTTAGTATGGCTAAGTAGCGAGCTCTTGCGAACACAAGTATCATAGAAAAACAATCACAAAAGACACGCGAGTTTATCCCGTGGTTCGGCCAAGTATAACACTTGCCTACTTCCACGTTGTGGCGTCCCAATGGACGAGGGTTGCACTCAACCCCTTTCAAGTGATCCAATGATCAACTTGAATACCACGGTGTTCTTCTTTGCTTATCTCTTTTCCCGTTTGCGAGGAATCTCCACAAGTTGGAGTCTCTCGCCCTTACAACAAATATCAAGGTGAAAGCACAAGAGTAAGGGTGAAGCAACACACACAAATCCACAGCAATACACACACACAAGCCAAGACTTGAGCTCAAATGAAGCGCAACAAGTTCATCACTAGAACGGAGCTCAAATCACTAACAAAGTCAATCAAGTGCGCGAAGACGGAATGTGGAAGACTTAGAATGCTCAAAGTATGCTTGGGTGACTCCTCCATGCGCCTAGGGGTCCCTTTTATAGCCCCATGGCAGCTAGGAGCCGTTGGAGGCATTCTTGGAAGGCCGAAGTTGCCTTCTGTCGGGTGGCGCACCGGACAGTCCGATGCACCACCGGACAACCACTGTTCATGTCCGGTGCGCGATTTCCTTCCATTCCTGGCGCAGCCGACCATTGCAACTTCGCGCTGGTTGGTGCACTGGTCACTGTCCGGTGCACACCGGACAGTCCGGTGCCCCAGCCGATCGTTGGAGCGGGCCACGCGTCGCCCGCGGATTTGGCGGCCGACCATTGCGCTGGCGGCCGTTGGCTCACTGGACAGTGAATTATAGTCGTACGTCGCCAAAGTTTCCCGAGAGTGGACAGTTCGCCGGAGACCAGCCTGGCGCACCGGACACTGTCTAGTGTGCCAGACTATGCTGAGTCTTGGCTGCACATAGGCACTCTCTTCCAATCTTTTTCTTTTCCTGTTTCTAGCACTTAGGTAACTTCATTAGTACCCAAAACAAATGAACTAAGTCTAGAAACATACATTTTTGTTGATTTGCACTTCATTCATCCTTTGGCATATAATAACTCACTTAATATGTGTTGTACACTTAATCACCAAAATATACTAGAAATGGCCCAAGGGCACATTTCCCTTTCAATCTCCTCCTTTTTGGTGATTTATGCCAACACATCAAAAAGCAACAAATAGAAGTGCAACATCAATGCAATTGAGAACAAAATTAGTCTTTGATTCAAATTTGGCATATTTGGATCATTCTTTGCCACCACTTGGTTTGTTTTTGAAATCAAACTCATTTTCCTATCTCTAAGTCAAACACACTTGTATAGGCATAAAGAGAGGTATTCCAATAGAAAAATTGATCAAGAGCCAAAAACTCCCCCTTTTCCCCATAATCAAACATTCTCCCCACAAGAGACCAAATTTTGCAAATAAGAGCATTTTGACAAATCAAAAGTGATAACTCTACTATTTTCAAATTTCTCAAGTGGTAGCTGATCCATTTGCTTTGGCCTTTAATTTCTCCCCCTTTGGCATGAAGCACCAAAACGGGATCATTCTTGACCCTTTAACCCCATTGCCTCACCAAAATCGTCAATTAAGAGCAAAAAGGCAATAAGAGCATAGAGATGAACTTGGAGTTAATACCGGAGTGCAGTGGAAGTCTTTGCATGGTCCAAGTTCACCTTTCCCTTTCAATTTACCTTTAAGACTATATCAAGTAAACTCAAGCACAATTGTTAGTCTCAAAGGGTCAAGTTGTAGCACTTCTCCCCCTAAATATGTGCATCATTCACACATGGACTTGTGAGGTCCGGGGATCCCTTGCACAACTTGAGCACCATAAATAAACAATAAATCTCATAAATGCATAAATTGACTTGATCAAGGGCATAAAACACATGTATGCTATAAATCAATCCAAGTTACGCGAATCTAAGGCATTTAGCTCACTACGCAGCCTGCAAAAGGTTTTCTCATCTAAAGGCTTGGTAAAGATATCGGCTAGCTGGTTCTCGGTGCTAATATAGAACACTTCGATATCTCCCTTTTGCTGGTGATCTCTCAAAAAGTGATGCCGGATGTCTATGTGCTTAGTGCGGCTGTGTTCAACAGGATTATCCGCCATGAGGATTGCACTCTCATTGTCACATAGGAGTGGGACTTTGCTCAGTTTGTAGCCAAAGTCCCAGAGGGTTTGCCTCATCCAAAGTAGTTGCGCGCAACATTGTCCTGCGGCAACGTACTCGGCCTCAGCGGTGGATAGGGCAACAGAGGTTTGTTTCTTAGAACTCCAAGACACCAGTGACCTTCCTAGGAATTGGCACGTCCCTGATGTACTCTTCCTATCAACCTTGCATCCAGCATAATCGGAGTCTGAATATCCAATCAAGTCAAAGGTAGACCCTTTTGGATACCAGATCCCGAAGCTAGGCGTAGCAACTAAATATCTAAGAATTCGCTTAACGGCCACAAGGTGACACTCCCTTGGATCGGATTGAAATCTAGCACACATGCATACACTAAGCATAATATCCGGTCTACTAGCACATAAATAGAGCAAGGATCCTATCATAGACCGGTATGCCTTTTGATCAACGAACTTACCTCCTTTGTTGAGGTCGACATGTCCATCGGTTCCCATCTTGAGTGTACTTCATTTGAGAGATAAAGGTGTCGTCCTTGAGTTGCTTCACTTGGAACCCAAGGAAGTAGTTCAACTGGCCCATCATCGACATCTCAAATTTCTGTGTCATTACCCTGCTAAACTCCTCACAAGACTTTTGATTAGTAGAACCAAATATTATGTCATCGACATAAATTTGGCACACAAAGAGGTCACCATCACAAGTCTTAGTGAAAAGAGTTGGATCGGCTTTCCCAACCTTGAAAGCATTAGCAATTAGAAAATCTCTAAGGCATTCATACCATGCTCTTGGGGCTTGCTTAAGTCCATAGAGAGCCTTAGAGAGCTTACACACATGGTCGGGGTACCGTTCATCCTCAAAGCCAGGGGGTTGTTCCACGTACACCTCATCCTTGATTGGCCCATTGAGGAAAGCGCTCTTCACGTCCATTTGAAACAACCTGAAAGAATGGTGAGCGGCATAGGCTAACAAAATGCGAATGGACTCTAGCCTAGCCACAGGAGCAAAAGTCTCCTCAAAATCCAAACCTGCGACTTGGGCATAACCTTTTGCCACAAGTCGAGCCTTGTTTCTTGTCACCACCCTGTGCTCGTCTTGCTTGTTGCGGAACACCCACTTGGTTCCCACAACGTTTTGCTTGGGACGTGGCACCAGGGTCCAAACTTCATTTCGCTTGAAGTTGTTGAGCTCTTCCTGCATGGCCAACACCTAGTCCGGATCTTGCAAGGCCTCTTCTACCCTGAAAGGCTCAATAGAAGAGACAAACGAGTAATGCTCACAAAAATTAGCTAATCATGAGCGAGTAGTTACTCCCTTGCTTATGTCACCCAGAATCTGATCAACGGGGTGATTCCTTTGAATTGTCGCTCGGACTTGAGTTGGAGGGGCCAGTGGTACTTCTTCCTCTATCACTTGTTCTTCTTGTGCTCCCCCTTGATCACACGCCTCTTCTTGATAAACATGTTCATCATCTTGAGTTGGGGGTCCACCATTGTTGAGGAAGAAGGTTGATCTTGCCCTTGTTGTTCCTGTGGTCACACATATCCAATCGCCATGGTGCGTATTGCGGCCGTTGGAACATCGTCTTCGTCTATATCATCAAGATCAACTTGCTCTCTTGGAGAGCCATTAGTTTCATCAAATACAACGTCGCTAGAGACTTCAACCAAACCCGATGATTTGTTGAAGACTCTATACGCCTTTGTATTTGAGTCATAACCTAGCAAAAACCCTTCTACAGCTTTGGGAGCAAATTTAGAATTTCTACCTTTCTTCACTAGAATATAACATTTACTCCCAAATACACTAAAGTACGAAATGTTGGGTTTGTTACCAGTCAGAAGTTCATACGAGGTCTTCTTGAGGAGGCGATGAAGGTAGAGCTGGTTTATGGCATGGCAAGCTGTGTTCACAGCTTCCGACCAAAACCGCTCGGGTGTCTTGAATTCTCCAAGCATCGTCCTTGCCATGTCTATGAGCGTCCTGTTCTTCCTCTCTACCACACTGTTTTGTTATGGTGTGTAGGGAGCGGAGAACTCGTGCTTGATTCCTTCCTCCTCAAGGTACTCCTCCACTTGAAGATTTTTGAACTCGGACCCGTTGTCGCTCCTTATCTTTTTCACCTTAAGCTCAAATTCATTTTGAGCTCTCCTTAGAAAGCGCTTTAGGGTCCCTTGGGTTTCTGTTTTATCCTGCAAAAAGAATACCCAAGTGAAGCGGGAAAAATCATCAACAATAACAAGACCATACTTACTTCCCCCGATGCTAAGGTAGGCGACGGGTCCGAAGAGGTCCATATGAAGTAGCTCCAGAGGTCTTGATGTGGTCATCACATTCTTGTTGTGATGAGTACTTCCCACCTGTTTACCTGCTTGACAAGTTGCACAAGGTCTATCTTTTTCGAAACATACATTTGTTAGTCCTAACACATGCTCTCCCTTTAGAAGTTTGTGGAGGTTCTTCATCCCAACATGTGCTAGACGGTGATGCCACAGCCAGCCCATACTAGTCTTAGCGATTAAGCATGCATCTAGATCGGCCTCCTCTTTCGAAAAATCAACTAAGTAGAGTTTGCCATCTAGTATACCCTTAAACGCTAATGAACCATCACTCCTTCTAAAGACATATACATCAACATTTGTAAACAAACAATTGTAGCCCATGTGGCACAATTGACTAACAGACAGGAGATTATAGCCTAGCGACTCTACTAAAAATACATTAGAAATAGAGTGCTCATTTGTGATGGCAATCTTGCCCAAGCCTTTGACCTTGCCTTGGTTCCCATCTCTAAAGATGATCGTATCCTGGGAACCCTTGTTCTTGACGTAGGAGGTGAACATCTTCTTCTCCCCCGTCATGTGGTTTGTGCATCTGCTGTCGATAATCCAGCTTGAGCCCCCGGATGCATAAACCTGCAAGACAATTTACGCCTGGGTTTTAGGTACCCAACTCTTGTTGGGTCCTACAAGGTTAGTCACAATATCCTTTGGGACCCAAATGCAAGTCTTGACTCCCTTGCATTTGGCCCCCAACTCCCTAGCAACCACTTTCTTATTTTTACATGAAAGTACAAAATCAGTGTTGCAGGCATGAAAAACAGCAACAGATTCCTTATGCATTTTCCTAGGCACATGATGAATAGCATTTCCCTTCCTAGGCCTACTTCTACTATGCACAAAAGTAGAACTTGAAGCAATCATAGCATGTGAATCATAAGCATCATAATTCCTATTATAATGAGCATTCCTAGAAAATTTTCTATCATAAATGAACGCATGATTCCTTTGAATGCTACTAGTCATAGGGGCCTTCCCTTTCTCCTTGTTGAGAATGGGAACCCTTTGGCTTGTTAAGTTCTTGGCTTCCTTCCGAAAGCCAAGCCCATCCTTAATTGAGGGGTGTCTACCAACCGTGTAGGCATCCCTAGCAAATTTTAACTTACCAAAGTCACTTTTGCAAGTCTTAAGTTGGTCATTAAGACTTGCCACTTCACCATTTAATTTTGTAATAGAAGTAAGGTGTTCAACACATGCATCAACATCAAAATCCTTACACCTATTACAAATGACAACATGCTCTACACAAGAACTAGTTTTATTAACTACTTCTAGCTTAGCAATTAGATCATCATTCAAAGTCTTTAAACTAGAGATAGATTCATTGCAAGTAGATAACTCAGAAGATAGTAATTCATTCCTCTTAATTTCTAAGGCAAGAGACTTTTGAACACTAATAAATTTGTCATGTTCCTCATACAAAATGTCCTCTTGCCTCTCTAGTAGTCTATCTTTTTCATTTAAAGCATCAATCAACTCATTAATTTTATCTACTTTTGATCTATCTAACCCCTTAAATAATTTGGTATAATCTACTTCATCATCACTAGATTCATCATCGCTTGAAGTAGTATACTTAGGAGTTTCACAAACGCTTACCTTTTTCTCCTTTGCCATGAGGCAGGTGTGGCGTTCGTTGGGGAAGAGAGAGGACTTGTTGAAGGCTGAGGCAGCGAGTCCTTCGTCGTCGGAATCGGAGGATGAGCAGTCCGAGTCCCATTCCTTTCCGATGTGTGCCTTGCCCTTTGCCTTCCTATAGTTCTTTTTCTTCCCGCCCTTTCCTTGTTCCTGGTCACTAGAGTTATCGGGACAATTTGCTATAAAATGACCAGTCTTACCGCACTTAAAGCAGGAGCGCTTTCCCTTTGCTTTGTTCTTGTTAGGGTACTCCTTGCGTCCTTTCAATGCGGTCTTGAAGCGCTTTATGATTAGGGCCATCTCGTCCTCGTTTAGCCCGGCTCCCTCAACTTGTGCCACCTTGCTAGGTAGCGCCTCCCTGCTGCTTGTTGCTTTGAGAGCAACGGGTTGAGGCTCGTAGATGGGTAGAGGGCCATTGAGAGCATCATCAACGTATCGCGCTTCCTTCACCATCATCCGCCCGCTCACAAACTTCCCAAGGATCTCCTCGAGAGTCATCTTTGTGTACCTGGGATTTTCACGGATGAGGTTCACAAGATGAGGATCAATAACAGTGAAAGACCTGAGCATAAGTCGGACGACGTCGTGGTCCGTCCATCTCATGCTTCCATAGCTCCTGATCTTGTTGACCAGGGTCTTGAGCCTGTTGTACGTTTGCGTTGGCTCCTCTCCCCTGATCATGGCAAACCTTCCTAGCTCGCCTTCCACCAACTCCATTTTGGTGATCATGGTGGTGTCATTCCCCTCATGCGATATCTTGAGGGTGTCCCATATTTGCTTGGCATTGTCCAAGCCGCTCACCTTGTTGTATTCATCCCTGCATAATGATTCTAACAAAACAGTGGTAGCTTGTGCATTCTTATGAACTTGTTCGTTAATGAATACAGGGTTATCCGTACTATCAAATTGCATTCCATTCTCAACTATCTCCCAAATACTAGGATGGAGAGAGAAAAGGTGACTACGCATTTTGTGACTTCAAAAGGCGTAGTCCTCTCCATCAAAGTGTGGAGGTTTACCAAGAGGAATAGAAAGCAAATGGGCATTGGAATTATACAGAATACGAGAATAATCAAATGAAAAATTTGAGTTAACCGGTTTCTTTTTCTCGTCGTAGTCATCGTCTCTTGGGGAAGAAGAAGACTCGTCGCTGTCATAGTAGACGATCTTCTTGATGCACCTCTTCTTCTTCCCGTCCTTCTTCTTATGACTTAAGCCAGAGTCAGTGGGCTTGTCGTCCCTCGGCTCGTTAAGGAAGGACTCCTTCTCCTTGTCGTTGACCACCATCCCCTTTTCCTTAGGATCCATCTCTTCGGGCGATTAGTCCCTTTCGTGAAGAGAATGGCTCCGATACCAATTGAGAGCACCTAGAGGGGGGGTGAATAGGTGATCCTGTAAAATTCAACAACTAATAGCCACAAAACTTTGTTAAGTGTTAGTATGGCTAAGTAGCGAGCTCTTGCGAACACAAGTATCACAGAAAAACAATCACAAAAGACACGTGAGTTTATCCCGTGGTTCGGCCAAGTATAACACTTGCCTACTTCCACGTTGTGGCGTCCCAATGGACGAGGGTTGCACTCAACCCCTTTCAAGTGATCCAGTGATCAACTTGAATACCACGGTGTTCTTCTTTGCTTATCTCTTTTCCCGTTTGTGAGGAATCTCCACAAGTTGGAGTCTCTCGCCCTTACAACAAATATCAAGGTGAAAGCACAAGAGTAAGGGTGGGAAGAAACACACACAAATCCGCAGCAATATGCACACACACAAGCCAAGACTTGAGCTCAAATGAAGCGCAACAAGTTCATCACTAGAACGGAGCTCAAATCACTAACAAAGTCAATCAAGTGCGCGAAGACGGAATGTGGAAGACTTAGAATGCTCAAAGTATGCTTGGGTGACTCCTCCATGCGCCTAGGGGTCCCTTTTATAGCCCCATGGCAGCTAGGAGCCGTTGGAGGCATTCTTGGAAGGCCAAAGTTGCCTTCTGTCGGGTGGCGCACCGGACAGTCTGGTGCACCACCGGACAGCCACTGTTCATGTCCGGTGCATGATTTCCTTCCATTCCTGGCGCAGCCGACCGTTGCAACTTCGCACTGGTTGGCGCACCGGACACTGTCCGGTGCACACCGGACAGTCCGGTGCCCCCAGCCGACCGTTGGAGCGGGCCACGCGTCGCTCGCAGATTTGGCGGCCGACCGTTGCGCTGGCGGCCGTTGTCTCACCGGACAGTCTGGTGCACCACCGGACAGTCCGGTGCACCACCGGACAGTCCGGTGAATTATAGTCGTACGTCGCCAAAGTTTCCCGAGAGTGGCCAGTTCGCCGGAGACCAGCCTGGCGCACCGGACACTGTCCGGTGCACCACCGGACTGTCCGGTGTGCCAGACTGTGCTAAGTCTTGGCTGCACACAGACACTCTCTTCCAATCTTTTTCTTTTCCTGTTTCTAGCACTTAGGTAACTTCATTAGTACTCAAAACAAATGAACTAAGTCTAGAAACATACCTTCTTGTTGATTTGCACTTCATTCATCCTTTGGCATATAATAACTCACTTAATATGTGTTGGACACTTAATCACCAAAATATACTAGAAATGGCCCAAGGGCACATTTCCCTTTCAAGGAGTATCTTCAGGAAGAAGGCATCAAGCACGAGTTCTCCGCTCCCTACACACCACAGCAAAACGGTGTGGTAGAGAGGAAGAACATGACGCTTATCGACATGGCGAGAACGATGCTTGGAGAATTCAAGATGCCCGAGCGGTTTTGGTCGGAAGCTATGAACCCAGCTTGCCACGCCATAAACCGGATCTACCTACATCGCCTTCTCAAGAAGACCTCGTATGAACTCCTGACCGGTAACAAACCCAACGCTTCTTACTTTCGTGTATTTGGGACCAAATGTTACATCCTGGTGAAGAAAGGTAGACATTCTAAATTTGCTCCCAAGGCAGTAGAAGGGTTTTTACTTGGGTATGACTCAAATACAAAGGCGTATAGAGTCTTCAACAAATCATCAGGTTTGGTTGAAGTCTCTAGCGACGTTGTATTTGATGAGACTAATGGCTCTCCAAGAGAGCATGTTGATCTAGATGACATAGATGAAGATGATGTTCCGACGGCCGCAATGCGCACGATGGCAATAGGTGATGTGCGACCACAGGAACAACAAGAGCAAGATCAACCATCTTCCTCTACAATGGTGCATCCCCCAACTCAAGATGATGGACAGGTTCCTCAAGAAGAGGTGCGTGATCAAGGGGGAGCACAGGAAGAATAAGTGATGGAGGAAGAAGCACCAAGTGCCCCTCCAACTCAAATCCGAGCAACGATCCAACGACATCACCCCGTTGACCAGATTCTGGGTGACATAAGCAAGGGAGTAACTACTCGCTGAAGATTAGCTAACTTTTGTGAGCTTTACTCGTTTATCTCTTCTATTGAGCCTTTCAGGGTAGAAGAGGCCTTGCAGGATCCGGATTGGGTGTTGGCCATGCAGGAAGAGCTCAACAACTTCAAGAGAAATGAAGTTTGGAGCCTGGTGCCACGTCCCAAACAAAATGTTGTGGGAACCAAGTGGGTGTTCCGCAACAAGCAAGACGAGCACGAGGTGGTGACAAGAAACAAGGCTCAACTTGTGGCGAAAGGTTATGCCCAAGTCGCAGGTTTGGATTTCGAGGAGACTTTTGCTCCTGTGGCTAGGCTAGAGTCTATTCGAATTTTATTAGCCTATGCCGCTCACCACTCTTTCAGGCTGTTTCAAATGGATGTTAAGAGCGCTTTCCTCAACGGGCCAATCAAGGAGGAGGTATACATGAAACAACCCCCTAGCTTTGAGGATGACAAGTACCCCGACCATGTATTCAAGCTCTCTAAGGCGCTCTATGGACTTAAGCAAGCCCCAAGAGCATGGTATGAATGCCTTAGAGATTTCTTAATTGTTAATGCTTTCAAGGTTGGTGTTGGTGACTTGTTCTCAAATGCTATGAGTTAAGAACAAGGCAACACAGAAAATGTTAATCGTTAAAGTCCTTCGTCTTACGAAGCATTATTTCCCTTGGGATATAATGATTTTCGGACGAAGGTTATGAAGGGCGTACCTTCATAAACACAGTGTACGATGATGATGAATGAATCATAAAGAATATGAAGGATAACATAGACAATTATACATTATTATCAACTTATTTTTTGCATTATTATTATTATGAAGAAACAGAGATGAAATTGAATTACAAATGTACCTTCAGCTTGGAAGAAAATGAAAATACAGGTGTGACGCAAAAGCCAATGCTCGATCAGCGTGAACAGTACGGGGATACTGTTCACCTATTTATAGGCACGGGACACAGCCCATACAAAATTACATTCATGTCCTTTACATTTGGTAATAATTCTATAGTAATCCACCGAGGTCTGAATGGCCTTTTCATCTTTAAGTCGGTTTCATTTTCTGCCACCACGCCGAAGCTTTCCCGCTCACATCTTCGGCGCTGTATCAACCTTCGTATTATTTTGGGCTTCTCCTACTGTGATACCGACTCGAGTCCGAAGATACCTGTTCACACATTATACTCCAGAAATACTGTTAAATCATGTTTTTGAGGACCTTCGTAAGCCGAAGGCCCCCAACAGTAGCCCCTCGCAATATTAATTTGTTAAAATAATAAATTTAGATTGCGACATGGACGAAGGCTTTAAGCCGAAGGTCCGAAAAAACACCTTCCCTTTGCTAGAATAGCAACATTCACTGACAGGCGGGGTCTTTCAATTTTCAACGCATTGGGCGTATAAATAAGAGCATACCGCAAGCTCATTTGGCACGCTCTCTTGCCATCTGCTCTCGCTCACTCAATTTTTAGCTCTTGTGCACCAAGATTTGCTTAGCTTTTTAAGTTTTGAAGCTTCGGCATTTGAAAACAGTTTTTTTAGCGTTTCCGAAGATGTCTGAAGATAAGAAGGCTACTGCCGAGATGAAGCTGAGTCTTTCTGAAGAGAAGAATCTGGGGTTTCTTATAGCAATGTCGAAGACCAATACAGAAAAAATCACCAAAGAGATTTTAGAAGGTTTATCTGAAGATACTGATGACAGCGACAGTTATGATGTGGATAGTGGTGGTGAAGACTCCGAAGATCGCCCTTGGCGACCAAGCCATGCGGTTTTCGGCAAATCAAGTATCAAAGAAAATCATCTTGTCAACATGAGAGGAAGGTATTTCCGGGACTTGTCCGTTGTGAGGGCCGACGAAGGAGAAAAGACTTGTCTGAACCCTGAAGAAAATGAAGTCGTAGTGTACCGAAGCTTTTTGAAAGCTGGACTTAGATTTCCACTGAGCAACTTTGTCGTAGAGGTGCTGAAAATATTCGAAGTCTATCTTCACCAACTTACCCCCGAAGCAATCATAAGGCTGAATATCTTCGTGTGGGCCGTGAGAAGCCAAGGCCTGGAACCTGATGCGAAAAGTTTCTGCAATATACACGAATTATCATACGAGACAAAACCTTGGGGTAAGGAACAGTATCACAATAATTTTGGCTGCTACAGTTTCGTTTCTCGGTCTGGGTCAAGCTGTCCCGTGCCAACCTTTCGGAAGAGATGGCCCGGCGACTGGATGACAGAATGGTTTTATGTGAAGAATGACCTGAAAGTACGAGAAGATATCAAAGGTATAATTATGCGCCCCATTTGGCAAAGCTTCGGCCTGCGGAGGCCGAAGGTTGAAATGAATGAAGCCGCCGAAGAATGCTAGAGAGCCTTTGGTGTTATTTGTTCTTTTATTGGAACGAGAGATTTGGTACAAGAGCATATTGCCTTTAGAGTATGGCCGCTCGCGGAAAAATGGGAAATGCCGCAAGAAACCATAAAGGAGGCTGACGAAGGTGGACTTATCAGGCTGAAGTATACTTTCAAGTTCGGAGATAAATTCGTTGAGCCAGATGATGACTGGCTAAAAAGCATTGAAAATTTAAGTGATGAACTGCTTGGGGCTTACTCGAAGGCCGAAGATACTGCATTGTCAGCAGCCTTCGGAGGCTGAAAAAAGAAAAGACTGAACCGGGTGTTTGACGCAATCGGGTTCGTCTACCCTGAATATCGTTATCCCATTTGAGGGCAGAAAAGAAAAAACACAACCTCTGCGAAAGAAGAGGCTGCAACTGCTCCTAGTGAGCCAGCACCGAAAAGAAAAAGGATAAAAGTCCTCACACATCGGCCACGCTATATTGAACCAGCCTCGGTGCCTGAGTTCGCCGGAGAGACCTCTTCGGCCACCGAAGCTGAAAAGCCAATCAAGCCAACCTTGCTGCCAGGAGTCGCAGAAATGGCCGAAGCGTCAACAAAAACAGAATTGGAAGAACCAAAGATTTTGTTATCAGAAACCAAAGAGATGGCCGAAGCGCCATCGTCAGAAAAAATGGAAGAAGCAAAAGGATCAGCTGAAGGATCAAAAATATCAGAAGTTTTAAGTCCTTCAGCAAATGTTGAGACAACAAAAATCCAAAAGGGGCCAGCAGTGACTCCGAAAAGAAAGAGAATGGTCAATGTGTTAGATGTTCTAGAAACAATTAAGTCTTCAAGCACAACTCCGAAGAAGACTGTTTCAACTTCCGAAGCGAAAACTGAAATTTCTGATACTAAGGCTCCAGAGCAAGAAACTAAAGCTGAAGCTGGGCCCTCAGAGCCCACGAAAGTAAAATCCTTGGAAACCGAGGAAGAAAGAATAACGGAGCCAATTCTTGTTGAAGAAATCAGTGCTATTGCCCCCGAAGCATCCCCCAAAGTCCTTGATTATATTGTTCATCATGCTTCGGGGAAAAAATTATCAGAAAAAGAAAAGCAAGAGGCCCAGCTTTATGCCCAAAAACTGAAGTATCCAAAGGGGGCATTAATATTCAACGGCAGTGGAGAAGAAGACTTTTTGTATTGTCTCCCTGACAGCAAGGAGATTTCTGTCTGTCGGGAGATGAGCAAGAGCTTCGGATTCCCAACACTAGAAGACGGGCTCTCGGTGCTGTCGAAAAACGAACTGGCCGACAGCCTGGCATACAATAGCTTAAAGGTGCAAGAAATAAGATCTTTGTATTTTTTTCTTGAGACCAAAATTTTTCGTTTGCTTAAATCTATTGATGCACACACATTTTTCTTTGCAGGGCCTTATACTTAGCAATGCCCTCAGGGCCCAAAAAAATGCCGAAGATGAAGGGTGCGCTATAGCCCTGAGCAACCTTCGTTCCGAAGTAATTGAACTGAGGAACGAAGGTCTCGAAAAAGATAAAATATTACATTCATTGATAAATAGAATAAAAGAAGACGAAGCTACTTTTAAAGGTCAAGCTGAGGCTCAGAAGCGTGAAATTGAAGATCTTCGAAAACAACTGGCCAGAGCCAAAGAGGAACGCATACTTGAAGAAACGAAGCGAGAACTTAGCGACCAATGGGCAAATCATTTAGAGGGAACTGTTGAAGAGCTTCGTTCATCCAAGAAAAGATGCTATAACAAATCTATGGAGTGTGTCAAGAAGTTGAAAGCTAGCTTCGCCAGTGTCGGCGCGTTCTCGAGCGAAGAGAACTTTACAAGAGGCAACCCCGAAGGTCCCATCGAATGGATTACTCACGAAGCTGAGGCCTTCGAGGAAATTTTAAATAGCCGCGGAGACATATGTGCTTTCTCGGGTGTCAGGGGGATTGCCACCATTTTAGAGAAAAAGGGCTGCGAGCATGTAAAGATTTTAGTGCAATCCGAAGCTACCTTGTCCTTCGAAGATGCGAGAGATCCTTCAGCCGAAGCTAGCATGGTTGGTGGAAAATTTTTCACCGATGTCTGGGATAATGGTGGCCGAGAAATGGCCCGAGAAATTATCCAAAAAAGCGAAAAGGGTATTCACGATGCTAGAGAAGTAGCTGAGGCTGCTGAAAAAAGCGCAGAGCCCGAAGGGCAAATAGGTATTAACTAATGGTTTTTATTGTGTTGTAATTTTTTATTTTAAACTTCGTTCACAATTTGTAATAGCAATGTAGCCGTATCCTGTCCTCCTTCAGATCCTGCTAAAGTGTCTCCGGGCCCTCACCCGAAAGGAGATGACGAAATTAAAAAGATGGCTGAAGCTATCATGGATGAAGTTGTTGATCGGCTTCTGAACGAAGCTGCGAAAGTTGTTCTGAGAGAAGATTAAGTACTATTGTAAAAACTTCTGAAATGCAACATGTGTAACATCTTGTTGCCCTAAATATAATATACCTATTTTTATTGTTCAATTCTTTACGATGCATGAAATTTTACATACGTACCGTTTTTGAGTCGTTGACGAAAAAACACCTTCCCTTCTTTTCATGCTTCGTGAAGAAGAATTTTTATTTATCACAACAATATCCGTAGTGCTCTGATGAATAATATCCAAGCTTCGTGAAGATACTTTCCGAAGCTACACTTCCGAAGATTAATAGTGTATCTGCTTACAACTTAGCATGATTTTCTCCTCTCTTTTTTTAAAACATTCTTCTGAAGATCATTATTGTGTCCCCTTCTTGTGCCATATGCAGCATGATGTATGATGCTTATGCTATGCGAAATGATGTAATGATGTTATGCTATGTAAGATGGTATTTATTCCGAAGACACACGCACATCCCTGCGATAAAACACATATTTTTTTTGAATCAGCGTTGACTTTTTGCTATAAGCCTCCCTTAGGAGCTTCTTCGCCTTTTACTTCAGCGGAATCAGCGTTTATTTTTCGCTGTAAGCCTCCCTTAGGAGCTTCTTCGCCTTTTACTTTCAGCGGTATTCGCGTTGACTTTTCGCGCTTCGCCTTTTACTTTAGGCGGTATCAGCGTTGACTTTTCGCTGTAAGCTCTGCATTCCCTTTGGAACGACTTTGGAGCAGAAAACTTACACTGCGCTCCCTTTGGAACGGCTTTTTATGACTTCAGCAAACTTACTCTGCGTTCCTTAGAACGACTTAATTCGAAGGTCCTCCTTGTTATCGCAAATCTTTAAGCTTTAACAACTTAAGCCTGTGGAGAAAGTATATTTTCCTTGTGGCAAACAACGAAATTATTACATGAAATCTAAAAAATGTCCTTTATTACATAGAAAATAAAACTGAATGAAAAAGACTGCTATCAAGGTAGGATATTTGTCAATAGATGTGCTTTGACTCTGGCACAGTGCTGTTGACTGTGCGAGCTTCGGACTGTTCTCTGAAGTCCCTTTGGTGTGGAGCATATTGGCTCCCTTCTGGCTGTTGGCCTTGTTGCAGCGGTGGTGGAGGCGGAGGCTGTTGCCAGGAAGCTTGAGGTTGACTCGCCGAAGCAACAGAAACTGCAGGGTGGTTGCCTACATATTCTGGGATGTAAGGCGAATGATATGAAGCAGTGTGCATGACCTGCTTTGGCTGAGCCTGTTGTGCCGCAGCTTCGGCTATTTCCTTTTGCTTCTGGATGGTAACATGGCACATCCTGGTGGTATGGCCCTTGTTCTCACCATAGAACAAGCAAAAAATTCTTCTTGGTTGATCTCCAAATCTTCCGCCGAAGCCCCTGGCGCCTCTGCCTCTTGGAGCTGGTGGTCGGAAGGAGCCTTGCTGTTGCCCCGAAGCTTGTGAGGAGCACTGTGGCCTTTGCTGCTGGCTCCCCTTATCATCATTTTGAGCAGAGTTATGGATTGACCTAACGTGCCTCGGATAGAATCTTCCTCTGAAGCCCCTGGTCATTTCAGAAAACCTGAAAGCCTCCTCCCTTCTTTAACGAAAATCATTATCGGCCCGAATATACTCGTCCATCTTCTGGAGCAGCTTCTCCAAAGTTTGAGGAGGCTTCCTAGCAAAGTACTGAGCTGAAGGTCCTGGCCGAAGCCCCTTGATCATGGCCTCAATGACAATTTCGTTGGGCACTGTTGGTGCCTGTGCCCTCAAACGCAAGAACCTTCGGACGTACGCCTGAAGGTATTCTTCGTGATCCTGGGTGCACTGGAATAGAGCTTGAGCAGTGACCGGCTTCGTCTGAAACCCTTGGAAGCTGGTTAACAACAAGTCCTTCAGCTTTTGCCATGAAGTGATCGTTCCTGGTCGAAGGGAGGAATACCAGGTTTGAGCAACACTCCTGACAGCCATAACAAAAGATTTGGCCATGACTGCAGCATTGCCACCATACGAAGATACTGTTGCTTCGTAGCTCATCAAAAACTGCTTCGGGTTTGAGTGGCCATCGAATATGGGAAGCTGAGGCGGCTTGTAGGACGGAGGCCAAGGTGTAGCCTGCAGCTCAGCGGACAGAGGAGAAGCATCATCAAAAACAAAATTCCCATGATGGAAATTGTCATACCAGTCATCTTCGTTGAGGAAACCCTCCTGATGAAGGTCTTGGTGCTGAGGCCTTCGGTGTTGCTCATCCTGAGTAAGATGACGAACTTCTTCAGAGGCTTCGTCTATCTGCCTTTGCAGTTCAGCTAGCCTGGCCATCTTTTCCTTCTTCCTCTGCACCTGTTGATGAAGCATCTCCATGTCTCTGATTTCTTGGTCTATCTCATCCTCTGGCGGTGTCGGGCTAACAGCCTTCCTTTTCTGGCTCCGGGCCTCCCGAAGGGAGACAGTCTCCTGATTGTGGTCCAGCGGTTGCGGAGCTGCAGCCCCAGTTGCTGAAGCTTTCTTCGGCGCCATAGCGAAGGTTTATGATCGCCGAAGGTGTTCAAAAACTCAAAGAGTGGAAGTGAGTTCACCGGAGGTGGGCGCCAATGTTGGTGACTTGTTCTCAAATGCTATGAGTTAAGAACAAGGCAACACAGAAAATGTTAATCGTTAAAGTCCTTCGTCTTACGAAGCATTATTTCCCTTGGGATATAATGATTTTCGGACGAAGGTTATGAAGGGCGTACCTTCATAAACATAGTGTACGATGATGATGAATGAATCATAAAGAATATGAAGGATAACATAGACAATTATACATTATTATCAACTTATTTTTTGCATTATTATTATTATGAAGAAACAGAGATGACATCGAATTACAAATGTACCTTCAGCTTGGAAGAAAATGAAAATACAGGTGTGACGCAAAAGCCAATGCTCGATCAGCGTGAACAGTACGGGGATACTGTTCACCTATTTATAGGCACGGGACACAGCCCATACAAAATTACATTCATGCCCTTTACATTTGGTAATAATTCTATAGTAATCCACCGAGGTCTGAATGGCCTTTTCATCTTTAAGTCGGTTTCATTTTCTGCCACCACGCCGAAGCTTTCCCGCTCACATCTTCGGCGCTGTATCAACCTTCGTATTATTTTGGGCTTCTCCTACTGTGATACCGACTCGAGTCCGAAGATACCTGTTCACACATTATACTCCAGAAATACTGTTAAATCATGTTTTTGAGGACCTTCGTAAGCCGAAGGCCCCCAACAGTTGGGAAAGCCGATCCCACTCTGTTTACTAAGACTTGTGATGGTGATCTTTTTGTGTGCCAAGTTTATATCGATGACATAATATTTGGTTCTACTAATCAAAAGTCTTGTGAGGAGTTTAGCAGGGTGATGACACAAAAAATCGAGATGTCGATGATGGGCGAGTTGACCTACTTCCTTGGGTTCCAAGTGAAGCAACTCAAGGATGGCACCTTCCTCTCTCAAACGAAGTACACTCAAGATCTTCTCAAGAGGTTTGGGATGAAGGACGCCAAGCCCACGAAGACACCGATGGGAACCGACGGGCATGTCGACCTCAATAAAGGAGGTAAGTCCGTTGATCAAAAGGCATACCGGTCTATGATAGGGTCATTACTTTATTTATGTGCTAGTAGACTGGACATTATGCTAAGCGTGTGCATGTGTGCTAGATATCAATCCAACCCTAAGGAATGTCACCTTGTGGTCGTTAAGCGAATTCTTAGGTATTTAGTTGCTATGCCTTGCTTCGGGATCTGGAATCCAAAGGGGTCTACCTTTGACTTGATTGGATATTCAGATTCCAATTATGTCGGGTGCAAGGTTGATAGGAAGAGCACATCGGGGACGTGCCAATTCCTAGGAAAGTCCCTTGTGTCTTGGAGTTCCAAGAAACAGACATCCATTGCCCTATCCACCGCTGAGGCCGAGTACGTTGCCGCAGGACAGTGTTGCGCGCAACTACTTTGGATGAGGCAAACCCTCTGGGACTTTGGCTACAATCTGAGCAAAGTCCCACTCCTATGTGACAATGAGAGTGCAATCTGCATGGCGGATAATCATGTTGAACACAGCCACACTAAGCGCATAGACATCCGGCATCACTGTCTGAGAGACCACCAGCAAAAGGGAGATATCGAGGTGTACCACATTAGCACCGAGAACCAGCTAACCGATATCTTTACCAAGCCGTTGGATGAGAAAACTTTTTGCAGGTTGTGTGGTGAGCTAAATGTCTTAGATTCGCGTAACTTGGATTGATCTATAGCATACATGTGTTCTATGCCTTTGATCATGTTACTTCATGCATTTATATACTTTGTTGCTTATTTATGGTGCTCAAGTTGGGCAAGGGATCCCCGGACCTCACAAGTCCATGTGTGAATGATGCACATATCTAGGGGGAGATGTGCTACAACTTGACCCTTTGAGACTAATCTGTTTGTTTGAGTATACTTGATGTTGTCTCAAAGGTGCATTGAAAGGGAAAGGTGAACTTGGACAATGAAAAGACTTCCACTGCACTCTAGTATTAGTGTACTTAATTCCAAGTTCATTCTTATGCTCTATTTGCCTTTTCTGCTCTTAATTGACATTTTTGGTGAGGCAATGGGGTTAAAGGGCCAAGAATGATCCCGTTTTGGTGCTTAATGCCAAAGGGGGAGAAATTAAGGCCAAAGCAAAGCAAATGGATCAGCTACCACTTGTGAATTTTGAAAACAATAGAGTTAGAACTTTTGATTTGTCCAAAATACTCTTATTGCAAAATTTGGTCAATTCGGTCTCTTGTGGGGGAGAATTTTTTATTATGGGAAAAGGGGGGAGTTTTTTTGTACTTGATCAATTTTTCCACTGGAATATCTCTTGATTTGCCCAAACATGTTTGACTTAGAGATAGGAAAAAGGATTTGATTTACAAAAACAAACCAAGTGGTGGCAAAGAATGATCCAAATATGTCAAATCTTGTGCAAAAACAATTTGGTCCTCAATTGCATTGATGTTGCACTTCTTTTGGTTGCTTTTGGATGTGTTGGCATAAATCACCAAAAAGGGGGAGATTGAAAGGGAAATGTGCCCTTGGGCAATTTCTATAATGTTTTGGTGATTAAGTGCCCAACATGTTTAAATAAGTTCTTATGTGCCAAGTAAAGTGAGAAGTGTGTTGGGGCAAAGGCGAAGACGCTACCCTTCGCTCGATGCCTTCACCAGTCTCGCTGCACCAACGAAGACAAGACGACTGGCAGACTCCACCCTTCGTCCAACGCACTGCAGGACGAAGGCCTATGACGAGGTCGCCCCATCCCACGGTCTCGTCCAACACGAAGGTCCACGTGCAATCCGGCCCATTGTAACAGGCCCCGCGTGGCCGCTGCGCATTACGGGCCTAATTTGTAAAGGCTTCTCTGTAATTACAGTCTGTAACCCGGCTTTATGGGAATATTCCAGGGATAACCTGGGCGCCTGAGGCCTGAGGGCACATGCGTCCTTAACGCAAGACGCTGGGCACTCAGGCACCTATAAATACCCCCGCACAGTGCCCTTGAGAGGCTATATTAACAGAGCAATTGCCTTCCTGAGCTAAAACCTTGTCTGCATTACTTTTACTCCCCCGTTGGATCACCTTGCTCAGGAGAGCAAGTTCCAACATTTGGCGCCCACCGTTCATGCTACGAAAAACCACCCGCGATGGCACCCAAGAGAGCTAGCTCGAAGGCAGCCCCATCCATTGACGAAGCTGCGAAGGCAGCACTGTTGGCCGAGAAAAAGGGCAAGGCCCTAGTCGACACCACCCACCAAGAAGCCTGCGAAGACGACGCACTCAGCAAGAGGCAGTGCAATGAACAACTCACACCCCGAAGGCAGTCTCCGCACCTGCAGCTCTGGAGGACAATCGCAACCTCCCCCAGGCTTCGCTGCGCCAGAGGGTGTGGACGCCACCGAGGACGGCAAAGTCATCGATGTTTCCGCAGAGGAACAACTACAGTTGCGTGCCTTGTGCATCAAGAACCGCAACCTCCAGAAGCAAAAGGAGATCCTCGAAGCCAAACGCCAATGTGTGTCTGCGCAAGCCAAGGTGCGCCAGATGATACGCGGCGAAGAGCAAAAGGCTCAGGAGCTTGAGCAAGAGATCGCGCTCATGCAGCGCGAAGGCCAACTCGGTCTGCAACACGGTCCACCCCTCCAATAGCACGAGCAAATTGAAGACATGTTCATCCCTCAGCGCAGACACACCATTCCGCGCGCAGCAGCATTCCAAGGTGTCAACTACCTTGATGAGCGAAGTCCCTTGGCGCCCCACCTGCAAGTATCACCATGGCCCGCCAACTTCAGGGCAGGGACCTATCCCAAGTACAACAACAGCACTGACCCAGCACATTATATCATGAGCTATCAGGTCGTCGTCGCATCATCCGGAGGGGACGACGCCACGATGGTCAAGTCATTCATCATCGCCCTCGAAGGCCCGACCCTCACCTGGTACACCAGGTTGTCCCCGCTGTCCATCGACTCCTGGAGAAGTCTCCGGGACAAGTTCCTGCTCAACTTTCAAGGGTACCGTCCAGACACCGACGCCTTGGCTGAACTTTCACTCTGCAAGCAGCTGGAAAGAGAGACTCTGCGGGAGTACTACCGCAAGTTTCTGACTCTCAAGTCACAACTGCCTTCGGTTGATGACCAAATCGCCATTCACTACGCCATCAGTGGCCTTCGGGCTGGCGTCCTTTACAGCCACTGCATCAGAGATCCACCCAAGAACCTCCAGGAGTTGTATCAGCTATTCGAAAAATACGCCAGATCTGAAGAGCTCCACCAGCGCAAAGTCGAGTCTCAGAGGAAACCTAAAGACCCTCCGCAGTCCAGCCGTACGTGGACGAGGCCTTCGCAGGCAGACTCCGGTTGGGACGGCCGCAATCAGCAGCAGGTACACAACATCGCCAACTAGCTCCCCACTAGCGAGGCCCCTCGCCGCCAGGAGTATCCCCCCTAGGGCCACGGAAACAGAACTCGTGGTCGGGGCCGGGGACGTGCGCAGCAGCCGCGCAGATTTTACTGCTTGTTCCACGACGAAGACTACGTGCACCCTACAAGAGACTGCCCAGAGACGAAGGCCACCAGAGACAGGATGGCACGGGCGCAACCAGCCGACAACCCTAGAGTTGTCGCGCACACATATCAACAACCCCCTCAGCCATACAATCACGGCCCCGCTCCGCATCCACCGCACCACGCATACCAACACCACCAGGAGGTACAAATCGTACCTCCCCCACCACCACCTCCACACCCGCAACAGCAAAACATCCACCACCCCAACCACCCCCAAGCCCCAAAGCAAGAAGACTTCGCCGATCAGCCGTATCGCGGAGTCATTCACATGATCACTGGGGGGGTCCAGCGTCGACTTCGACACGAAGCGACAGAAGAGGGACCATTACAGCAGCATCAACCACATCGTCGTCACCGGTCCAGTCGTGCAGACGAAGTGGTCCCATGTGCCATTGACCTTCGACGCCCGAGACGTCGATCTGCGCAGCGCACCCCACATCGACGCCATGGTTATCAACTACAGCGTGGCAGGCTGGGACCTGCACAAAGTCTTAGTCGACAATGGCAGCCAGGCGGATATCATTTTCCTCCATGCCTTCGACCGCATGGGCATAAGCCACAGCCTACTCAAGCCTTCAGACAACCCACTGTATGGCTTCGGCGGCAAGGGCACCTTTCCTGTCGGCAAAATAGAGTTACCTCTCTCCTTTGGTGTAGCACCCAATGCACGAAGTGAGCAAGTCATGTTCGACATCGTCAACATGGTGTACCCATACAACGCCATAAGGGGTCGGGGCTCCATCAACAAGTTCGAGGCAGCCATTCACGGACTTTACCTGTGCATGAAGATCCCAGGTCCACAAGGCGCCATCACAGTCTACGGCAACCAGCAGGCTGCGCGCAACATAGAAAGAGACTTCGTTCCCGGACAAAGGAACGTACACTACCTCACGGCCCAGCGCGAGGTCCCCGAGTCTGTCAGCCCAACCGCCAGAGAACATGACAAAGCACAGCTGCAGAGCAACGACGGGACCAAGACTGCTCCCCTCAACCAGGCAACGCCCAAGCAGACGGTCACCATCAGCGAAGACCTCACTTCACATGACGAGGAGAGACTCCTCTGCTGTCTGTCCAAAAATAAAGACGTCTTCGCCTGGTCCGCCCTCGACCTGGTCAGAGTCAGTTGCTTCGTCATCGAGCACAGCTTGGGAATCGACTCTTCGGTGAGGCCGAAGAAACAGCGGCTGCGCAAGATGTCTGATGAGAAGACAGAAGCCGCCAAGGCCGAGGTACATCGCCTGCTTGAGGCCAAATTTATCGAGCCAATCGCCTACCCTACATGGCTCGCCAACGTAGTGATGGTGCAGAAGAAGAGCGGAAAATGGAGGATGTGCATCGATTTCACCAGTCTCAACAAGGCCTGCCCCAAGGACAACTTCCCGCTGCCTCGGATCGACAAAATCGTCGATAGTGCGGCCGGGTGCGAAGTCATGTCACTCCTTGATTGCTTCTCCGGCTACCATCAAATATATATGAAGGAGGAAGACAAGGCAAGCACCAGTTTCATAACACCCTTCGGCACGTATTGCTTCATCAGAATGCCGGAGGGACTTAAGAACGCCGGGTCCACTTTCTCTCGGCTCACCAAAACGGTGCTCGAGAGCCAAGTCGGCAGAAACATATTTACGTATGTGGACGACATCGTCGTCGCCAGTAGAAGCAAGGAAGACCATCTCGCTGACCTCGCCGAAACGTTTGCGAACATGCGGGACGCACGACTTCGCCTAAACCCCGAAAAGTGCGTCTTCGGCGTTCGCCAGGGGAAAATATTGGGCTACCTGGTGTCGCACCGCGGGATTGAAGCCAATCCAACTAAAATCCAGGCCATCATCAACATGACGCCCCCGCAGTCAGCCAGAGACGTCCAACGACTGACAAGCAGATTGGCCACCCTCAACAGATTCATCTCCAAATCCGCAGAGCGAAGCCTCCCTTTCCTCAAAACACTCCGCGACGCAAAAGACTTCACATGGGGACCAGAGCAGGCGGCGGCCTTTGCTTCATTAAAGCAGTACCTGTCAGAGTTGGCGATTCTTACAAGCCCCGACCCCTCGCTACCCCTGTTGCTCTACATCGCGGCTTCGCCGCATGCGGTCAGCGCAGCACTGGTTCAAGAGCAGAACAGAGAGGGCACAATTAGGCAATGTCCAGTTTATTACGTCTCCGAAGTACTCACGGCATCAAAATGCAATATGACGGAGCTGGAAAAATCACCTACGCAGTCGTTATGGCTTCGCGCAAATTGCGCCATTATTTTGAAGCATTCAAGGTCCGGGTCACCTCAGATAGGGGACTCGGCGAATTGTTTAGAAACCCGGAGGCATCAGTCCGGATTACCAAATGGGCAGCCGAACTCTCCGGCTACCACATCACATTCGAACCCAGGACAGCCATCAAATCACAAGTCCTGGCAGACTTCATCGTCGACTGGATTGGGCCAATAACACAGCCAGACCCGTCCGCAGAGAAGGTGTGGACAATCCATTGCGACGGCGCATGGTGCCATGCGGGGGCAGGCGTCGCTACAGTCATTACTTCACCCACAGGGGTCAAGCACAGATACGCAGCATGCCCCAGCTTCGCTTTGGAGTCTGACAGATGCACTAACAATATAGCAGAATACGAAGCTGTCATCCTCGGCCTTCGCAAGCTAAGGGCACTTGGTGTCACCACCTGCATCATCAGAACAGACTCCAAGGTAGTCGTCGGCCAAGTCGAGAAAGACTACGCAGCGAAGGACCCCGCACTTATGCAGTACCTCACAGCTATCCGCAGTCTCGAAAGACAATTCAAAGGTTTTACCTTGCAGCATGTGAACCGAGCCAAGAATGAGGAGGCCGACGCATTGGCCAAGGCAGTCGCCAGAGGCGAGGCCCTGCCCTCCGACATATTCTACCATGTCATCGGCACGCCAGCCGTCTGCAGCCCAGAGGGGCTCCAAATAACCAATGACAGCGAGGGCCACCGCATAGTCAACCTCATCATGACCGAAGACTGGCGGGCACCAATAACCCTGTTCCTGCAGGGGTACTATCATCCAACCGATATCAATGAGGCCAAGCGCCTCAAACATCGAAGCCGGGACTTCGCACTAATCGAAGGTCAGCTTTACAAGAAGGGGGTCAGTCAACCCATGCTTAAATGTATCACCGAGACCGAAGGTGTCCAAATCTTGCGCGAAGTCCACAGCGGGACATGCGGCTCTCACGCAGGGCCCAGGGCCCTAGCCGCAAAGGTGATCCATCAAGGTTTCTACTGGCCCGCCATGATCTGCGCCGCAAATCGGGTCACAAGGTCCTGCAAAGCCTGCCAGAAGTTTTCTCCACGCTCAGGAAGCCCTTCGCAATTCACAAAGCTAATAGCCCACACGTGGCCTCTTCAGCGCTGGGGCCTGGACATTGTCGGGCCCCTACCCACGGCCCAGGGGAACCTTAAGTTCACCTTCGTCGCCGTCGAGTATTTTACCAAATGGATCGAGGCGAGGGCAGTATCCACGATAACATCGAAGACTGCCCAGAAATTCTTCTGGCAAAACATTGTTTGCCGCTTCGGAGTCACGTCCGAACTCATAGTTGACAATGGCAAGCAATTTGACAGCCAAGATTTCAAGGATTTCTGCTTCTCCATTGGCACCAAGCTTGCCTTCGCCTCAGTGTACCACCCGCAATCCAACGGAGTCGTGGAACGCGCCAATGGTAAGATTTTCATAGCCGTCAATAAAATGCTCCTCGACGACAAAAAAGGCAAGTGGGCCGACATGTTACCTGAAGTGGTCTGGGCACTGAACACGACTGAGTGCAGGGCGACTGGGTTCACCCCTTTCCGCCTTCTATATGGATCGGAGGCCATGACCCCGCAAGAAATAAAACATGGGTCACCACGGACAGTCAAGTCAGCCGTCCCCGACGTAGACGAGCCTACTTCGAAGGACCACATCGGCGGAGAACGCGTCTTCGCCCTACAGGCTCTAAACAAATACCAAGCTCAAACAAAAGCATGTCGCGACCACATAGTCATCCCGAGGGAATCCAGCGAAGGAGACCTCGTACTCGTCCGGACAGCACGGATAGAGTCCTGGGGCAAGCTTGAGCCAAAGTGGGAGGGCCCTTTCATCGTCAAGACGAAGGCGTCCCCCAGCGCGTACAGGCTCATAACATCATCCGGCGAAGACTTAGAGCATTCTTGGAACATTGATAATCTTCGCAAATTTTTTGTTTGACTCCTCAGGGCCAGCTCGCCCTTGTAATTCGCAAAACAGTTTTATTTCGGCCCGCACTCTTTTCCTCCGGGGGTGAGGTTTTTAACAAGGCGGAGCCATGTAATATACACGCGAAAAATCCCCCGCAAAATCTACATCGAAAAAAAGACCGCATCGACGGTCTTCGGCATTCGACCAAAAAGTCACCACGAGGGGCAGCGCTGGCTACCCTCGCGTGCGACACTCCACGCAAAAGTCGCCTAAGGGTGCAGCCGGACTAGCACAACAAGTGCGCAAAATCGAAGTCTTCCTCAAAAGACTATCCGTGCAAAAGTCGCCTAAGGGTGCAGCCGGACTAGCACAACAAGTGCGCAAAATCAAAGTCTTCTGCAAAAGACTATCCGTGCAAAAGTCGCCTAAGGGTGCAGCCGGACTAGCACAACAAGTGCGCAAAATCGAAGTCTTCTTCAAAAGACTATCCGTGCAAAAGTCGTCTAAGGGTGCAGCCGGACTAGCACAACAAGTGCGCAAAATCGAAGGCACATTACATCCGTGCAAAAATCTTCGTCGAAAAACTATCCGTGCAAAGACCGATTACAGGTGCAGCCGGACCGACATAATAAACGCGCTAGACCAAGTGCACAAGTCCCCTACGGGCACGGCCGGATCAGCGAAGGCACACAGCCTCATCATACAAATTATAGTTACATACGTACAGCGAGGGCACCACACATCACATTGGTTCAACTTTCGGGATGATACCCATCTCCCTATAGTTAAACAGCATTATCCTCAGCTCCTCACCCTCAAAAAGACTTCACAACTCCCCCTCACCTACGCTCACCCCAGCCGGCGAGGATAACAATTCCCGCTTGCCAGCCCTGTCCACACGAAGACGACCACCCTCCACCTCACTCACCCTACGCTTCGCCACCGTCCTTCGCCGCCTACGCCCAGCACTCGGACCGAGAACTTCAGCATCCATCACATGCGGAGAAGTCTCCACCGCAGCCACATCCAATGCCGCAAAATAATCCAAATCCTCATCCGAAGACTCCTCCGTCCACACCACCGAACTCCCAGAACCATCAGACTCAAAAAACTTAGACACAAAATCATCCGAATCATTTTCCGCAACCACGGTCGAAGCCGCCACAAAATTAGCACTTTCAGTAGCGGTTGCGTGCGCAGGCCCAAAATCCTGAACCTGCGCAGCAACCGAGGTTCAGTAACACATAGACAAAAATTTACAACCTCCCCTGCACCTATTCAACTACTTAGCCACATGCGAGGGCGCGGCCGCGACCGTAGGGCATTCGACTGCCGGCTCCGCCACCACCTCCTGGGTGCCTTCGGCTGTCGGCACAGCGGCCAACACAGGGTCTTCGCCGGCAGCAGCAGGCACGGGCGCGTCCGATGGGCCTTCACCAGCATCCGAGGGCAGCACCGGTTTGCCCTCCGCAGCCTCGGGCGGCGCGCTGACTAGACTTCCGAAGTCCTCGACGTCCTCGGCGCGCTCCGTCTGCAGCATAAGCACATTCATTCAGCAAACACCACATACACCCACGCACAACAAACCACGGCAAAACAATAACCATCACCTGCTCCCTCGCCCGGCCGGATCGCTCCCTGACAGCCTCCCGACCATGTGCCCCCCACATCCTATCAAAAAGTGCCCCTGCTGACTGCTTCACAACAGGGTCTTCGGCCTTAAAGATCTCGCGTTCAAAGCTCTCGTTTGCTTGGTCGAAGACCTCGTAGTGTCTGCAGCCCTCGCGAGACAGCGCATTCATGGCCCCTTCGCAGGTGACGAGGGAGGCAAAGGACATGAACCCCTCCACGATGGTCGGGAGTACCAGCAGTTCCTCTTGCAACCACTCGAGGAAGCGAAGGCCCACCTCTCGGTCGGGCACCTCGAAGTCAGCAATCCGTGCACCCAGCTCGCAGTACGAGTCCACGAGCTGTGCGCGCGTCCGCTCCACTTCCGAGCGTGTAGAGGCCTCGGCCTTCTCCACACGGCCGCGCAGAGCGTTGAACCGCGCCTCCCATTCCTCCGCGCATTGGCTGGCAAGGCTTCCCTCCGCCCGCGCCAATTTAGCCTCCGCCTGCGCAGCCTGCGCCTCGGCAATGGCCTGCTTGGCCTCCCTTCTTTCTTCCACCAGCTGGCGCCGGAGGTCCGTCCTCTCGGCCTCCAGGGCGGCCACCTTCTCCGCCAGCCTACGACTCTTGCTCTCCGCAGCCGACTTCTCTCGGACGGCGTCCGCGTGCTGTGCCCGAAGTCTCTCGACCTCGGCAGACACATCTGTAGTGAGGGCACCCGACGCCACGCGGTCGGCGAAGTTGGCCACCTAACAGAAACACATGAGACCACAATCCCCATGAAAACGGCAAACACCGAAGTCCAGCTCAACTTACTTGACTTAGCTGCTGCGACAGCTGCTGCGACGCCTCCCTCAGCCAGCGGGACATGGTGCCGCCTCGTCCTTGACGGCAGCGGCCGACGAAATCTCTTCGCTTGCGCAGAAAACGCCACCCTTCGCCCCGACCACCGCGGTTGACGCCATGGTTGCCACCGTAGGCGGGACAACAACCATTTGCCCCTCGCCCGACCCTGCAACGTACCACCAGTCAAAAAAAACATACTTACCAACGAAATAGTCGTCCACGCTAATATTCGTGCCGAAGTCGGCAACGCGCTTCCCCGGCGAAGGCAGCTCCCGGACCTTCGCGGCCTCGCCCTGGGTAGACTTGGTTCCGCCGGCGACGATGGCCTTCGTGCTCTCCGACACCTTGCTGGAGCCGGGTGCGGTCGGTTTCGCAGCCAGCGTCGGCTGGCTACCGCCGGCGGCGGCAGCCTTCACGCTCCCCCGCGCTCTCTTCGCTTCACGCCTAGGATTGGGGAGCCTGACGACCGCCCGGCGCTTCTGCGCAGCATCCTGGCAATCCTTGTTCATCACTGCCGATACAACAGCAGTAATATTCCGTCCATAAGGGAAAATCTTCAATCCACGAGCTATACGAGACGTAGACATGTCTTCGCCCTCTGCCTAGGGGATCGGAAGATTCTTTGGCCACCGACCCCCGGTAACCTTCAGCATTCGCGCCAAAGACTCCCGGAGCTCGGGCGAAGACATCCTTCCCCCGAGGGTCGCGCATGTCCCCATCAACTCCACAACAAAATTATCAGACACCCCCTTTCCCCCACTATAGTACCTAATTTTCTCTTCTTAGTGGCCGGGGCAGCCTCCTGCGATGGCCCTTCCTCGGTCCCGCCCATCGGTTTCTTCCCGCGGCGGTCGGCGGCGTCTTCCCCGGGATAACCACCGTAAGGCAAACGGTTCAATTCGAAGACCCGATTCAGCCTGTCATTGGTCCTACGGATATCCCAGCTCCGCAGACCCTCTGTCTTCGGCACGTAGCGCCCCACAATCCTCGTCGCACCGTCTTCTGCTTCACGCACGAATGCGGCGGGATCTCGGCCATGCAAATCCAGTGCGAAGGCAGGACTCCGCACCAGCATCCCGCCACGGGAGGGCATCTGGTGAGGGCATACTTCGCCCAACGCCCAGCCATGCGCCAGGGGCCATACCCCATACCCGACAAACTCCTCAACAAGGTCGCGCCCGCTACTCATGAGGGCAGCGCACCAAAGGGCCCCTTCGTTTTCATCATCCTCCGCTACCTCAAATTGCGGGTACGCTGCGTAATAATGTGAACACATGACGGCCACGGGGAGCCCTGGATGGTCTTTGACTGTGCCTTCGGAAACGTAAAACCAAAATTCCCACCAGTTGCCCCATTTATTGCGGGCACAGGGAACCAACTCCACGACTTCCATCGAAGTCTTGCCGGTCTTCGACGTAAATGTGCAAGATCCAAATTGTGCAATCTTATGTCCAATTTTCCTTTTCTGCCAATGCAGACAATAATGCTTCACGAAGACTTTGACAGAGGGCTGCCCGCCGTACGAAGTCATTGCCCAGACATACTTTGCCAGGGCCACCACGGCATTCGGTGTCAGCTGGTGGACCTGGACCTCGAATTTACGCAGGACCTCCGCCACGAATCGATGCGCAGGCAGACGAAGTCCAGCGGCGAAAAAGGCCTCGAAGACAACCAACTCGCCTTCTGGCTCGGGGACCTCCTCCACCCACGGGACACGCGCCACTCCCCCGCCAAAATATCCGAGTTGTTGCATGTCTTGCATACGGACCGAGGACATCTGCGACGCACCGAATTCCACTGTGTCGCCAGGACGCAACTCCTCCGCCGCCACATTGCTCAGCGTGTCCTCGGACGACGTGCCGGCCGGCGGTGTATCGGCAGCAGAAGAGGAAGAGGACGGCATGGCTACGTACCGTCAGCGGCGGCGGACGGTCTGCTTCACACGGGCCAGATCTCCGACGAGCAGGAGCAAGGAGAGCAGGCGAGCAAGCGAGCAGTTTGAAAAGGAGGTTAGGGTTTTCGCAACGCGTGGAAAGGTAAAGTTCAACCCACGCCGCCCACACCCCTTTTTATACACAGGGCGCGACGCTTCGGGAAACCCGCAATCCAACAGTACGACGTCAATCAACGGTCATGTCAAAAACCCCTGCGGAACCACTTCGAGCGAGGGCAGCGTCTCCACCATCTAGCGACGCCTTCGGCACCAGATGACTTAGTCGAACTGGTCCCTCGGAGGGCAAATGTTGGGGCGAAGGCGAAGACGCTACCCTTCGCTCGATGCCTTCGCCAGTCTCGCTGCACCAACGAAGACAAGACGACTGGCACACTCCACCCTTCGTCCAACGCACTGCAGGACGAAGGCCTATGATGAGGTCGCCCCATCCCGCGGTCTCGTCCAACACGAAGGTCCACGTGCAATCCGGTCCATTGTAACAGGCCCCGCGTGGCCGCTGCGCATTACGGGCCTAATTTGTAAAGGCTTCTCTGTAATTACAGTCTGTAACCCGGCTTTATGGGAATATTTCGGGGATAACATGGGCGCCTGAGGGCACATGAGTCCTTAACCCAAGACGCTGGGCACTCAGACACCTATAAATACCCCCGCACAGTGCCCTTGAGAGGCTAGATTAACAGAGCAATTGCCTTCCTGAGCTAAAACCTTGTCTGCATTACTTTTACTCCCCCGTTGGGTCACCTTGCTCGGGAGAGCAAGTTCCAAAAAAGTGCAAATCAAATAAAAAGGTACGTTTCTAGACTTAGTACATTGTTTTAAGTACTAACATATTTTGTCTAAGTGCTAGAAACAGGGAGAAAAGAATTGGAAAAAGACTTGGCTCTGTGCAGCCAACTCCAGCTTGGCTTGGCACACCAGACTGTCCGGTGGTGCACCGGACAGTGTCCGGTGCGCCAGGCTAGTCCGCGTGAAAAGGCCGCTCTCGGGACTCGACGGCGGCGTACGGCTATAATTCACCGGACCGTCCGGTGAGTCATTCGCGGCGAACTCGTCGCCCTCGGGAAAAGCAAAGGGGCAACGTGGCTATAATTCACCGGACTGTCCGGTGGTGCACCGGACTGTCCGGTGGTGCACCGGACTGTCCGGTGAGCCAACGGTCGCCTGCGCCAACGGTCGGCCGCGCAATCTTCGCGTGACATGTGGACTGCTCCAACGGTCGGCTGGTGCACCGGACTGTCCGGTGTGCCAATCAGCCCAGAGGAGCAACGGTCGAATATGCCAAATTTGGAAGGAGATCAAGCACCAGACCGTCTACAGGACCTGTCCGGTGGCGCACCAGACTATCCGGTGCGCCACTCGACATAAGGCAAGGATAGCCTTCCATGTTGATCTTCAACGGCTTCTAGCTGCCTTGAGGCTATAAAAGGGACCCCTAGGCGCATGGAGGAGTCACCCAAGCATTCACTAAGCATCCTAAGACTCCAAGACTCCAACTTCACGCATTCGATTCTTTGTGATAGTGATTTGAGCTCCATTTGAGTTGTGAACTCCGTGCGTTGTGTTTCGAGCTCAAGTCGTGACTTGTGTGCGTGGTTGTGCTGCATATTTGAGTCTTGTGTGTGTTGCTCTTCCCAACCTTACTCTTGTGCGTTCTTTGTGATCAATATTGTAAGGGCGAGAGGCTCCAACTTGTGGAGATTCATCGCAAACGGGAAAAGACTATAAGGAAGAAAGCCGTGGTACTCAAGTTGATCATTGGATCACTTGAAAAGGGTTGAGTGCAACCCACGTCCATTGGGACGCCACAACGTGGAAGTAGTCAAGTGTTACTTGGCCGAACCACGGGATAAAAATCGCGTGTTTCTTGTGATTGCTTTCTCTGTGATTGTTTTGTCCACAAGAACTTGTATCTCAACCACTTAGTCGTACTAACACTTTAAATTAAGTTTTTGTGGCTATTAGTGTTTGATTTTACAGGATCACCTATTCACCTCCGCTCTAGGTGCTCTCAGTTAAGCGGGCGGTGCGGAAGCTGCACTTGCTGATCAGCTCATCGCTGCACCAACTCGCAGCCTGCGCGCCCAACCACCAGGTCTCGTCTATACTTTTTGAACCCCATGCAGAAGTCGAGATCTGGGTATGCAGCCCCCCTGCACAGCCAAAGAGGGTCGTCTCCTTCATTCGGGCAACTACCTTGGTGCTGGATAGACCCAACATAAGAACGGGTCGTTTCCTCCTTCACCTTTCATTCAACGTGAAGTCCGCAGTTCAGCTCTTTCCTTGGGATCCAGGAGGACATAACTGCAGTTCAAATTTATATTTTAGTTCCACAATTATTTTGCATTTTCGTCTTAAATAATAAAGGTAAGCCGAGATGTAAAAGTCGTGTCCACAGGAAAGGAAAGAATAAGATTGAGATGAGCTGGGATAAGGCTAGAAAATAAGATTGAGATGAGAGAATTGTAGAGAGTTGGTTAGCAGCAGATAAGTCCAAGAAAGTAGAAGTTAGTTGAGAGTTTGTAGGAGAAGTTAGTTAGCCATAGGGCTATTTATAAGCCGCATGGCAACAGGGAATAAATCAAGCAAGATCATTATCAAACCAATCTCTCTCTTGCAATGACCCTCTCAAGCGCCTAGGGCTGCTACCCTAGAACCAAAACTGCGACAGAGGGTTATAACCTCACCGGAGAAGACAGTTATCCCATGGACCTCGGTCCACGACAATATTCTATAAGAAAGTTGACCTCCATAATCTTGATGGAGTTTTTGTATAGATTCGTCACTGCTCCACAATCTATTAAACGGAGGAGACTTTGGATTGGTGTTCAACTTAGCTGCTCCTAATAGCATGTACATGCAGCAACGGTTTGGATTCAGACTTTGAGAGAGGGACGTATTGTATTTAAACAAGGAGTCTGTTGGATCTCTGATTTCCCGCGGGGAAATCCTCTATATAAGAGATGGAGATGAAGAAGTTTCTTCTCTCACGAGTATGTAAACGGGAAAAATTATCCTCCGACGAGTAAATGGAGACAGAGATGGGAATGCATTTCCATCTCCGTTTCCCGCGAGGATCCATTACTTACGAATGTTTTCATGTAATAGTAAATGATAAAAATAAATAATTATCTTGTCAAGATATCACTCGTTGTACAAATGTGTTCATTTTAATGTACACATAATGATTTTTACATTTAACGATGTGTATAAGTGACAATATTTTACATTAATAACAGATAAAATATAATTTAATTATAATTTAAGCGGAGATAAGATCTCAGTGGAAGGATAGAGAAGAAATGTTTTCCGCAAGCGTTTATAGGAATCCCCATGGATTTTTTTTTATTTTTTTGCCATCCTAGTCCTCACTCTCTGTTTGAATCCTGCTGATACGGAGAAGCTAGATATGATTTTTTTTGTCATAGATAACTTTTTAGAATATCAAAATTTAATAAACTGTTTAGGCCTAGTTTGGGAACACCGTTTTTCCAAGGGATTCCAATTTTCCCAAGGAAAAATAAACTAATTTCCCTTGGAAAAATTGGAATTGCTTGGGAAAACGGTGTTTTCAAACTAGCCCTTAGAGACACTTTTTTTTATCCGGATTCTCAGAATCATGGTAGAATTAAAGTTAAAAAGTGTTAAAACTGTTGGGATTCTTTTTATTCCGATTCGCAGAACCCTTTCAGAGCATGTTCGGATGCAAGGGGATTGAAGAGTATAAATCCTCTGCTATTCAAATTTAACTAGAAAAAGACCTATTCAAATTTAACTAGAAAAAGATTTAAACCCCTTTAATCCTCCTCCGAACCGAACAAGGCCGCAAAGGTAAAACGGTGGGATTATTTTTATCTGGATTCTCAGAATCCTTCGAGATTCATCCTTGTTCTGTCCCAAACGCGTGTGCATTTCCGTTGGCTTACCCTGCTCCCAAACAAGTCCTTTTGATTCAAAGGGCACCTTTGTTCTGTTTCAAACTCATACATCCGTTGGCTGATGAAAATAGGATTGCCTCATGTCTACATTTTTTTTTAAAAAAAAACAAAACAAAACAGGTATCTAGTTTGTTGCCGACATGCCTTGTGCTCTCAAGCTCACCAACCCCTCCACAACTTGAATCATTAGACCAGCAAAAGCTTGCAGGTCAACTCTTCTCAGTTTTTTGGTACTGCTGCAGCCTTCACTCACATGACAGCTCTGGGGCGGAACCCCAGCAAACAAAGAATAGGATTTGCAGAAACAGAGTGAGAACACGATTCAGTTAACTGGTTGGGATATCACTTCATGGCCATTAAGCCATCTGGAGCTAGAGAAGTTGCAAGGAAACCATGGTCACAACTTACATGCAACTCTACATGCATCTCTACATCTGCCGTGCTGTAACGCTGCAGAAATGAAAATTGAGAAGCTCTGCTGCTTCTCCTAGAGAGCAAGAGTAAAGCCCCAGAAATGCCCGCAAGACCCATTTTCTTTAGCTCTCCTTCTCCAATACCTGCTGCTGCTGGAGGAAATAAGCCTTGCTGACAAACCTCCCCTGTGAAAGCGGAAGCAGACACCTTCAGAGACTGTGCAAAAGATGAGATGCATGCCGGTTTTGCCGCTGCGAAAAGCATCAGCTCAAGGGGGAAGTTCTGGTGCTCACCTTGACCCGAGGCCGGTAGTACCGACTCTGCTTATTAGAAGGGAGGGGAGCGCACGGCTTCTGCTTGCGCTGCATCTTCAGAATGTTGCCTTCCCTGATAACAGCGCTGATACCGTTCTTTGGGAAGATATCACTATCACTGTCTTCATGTTTAACCTGCGATGGAAGTTCCACAGTTGCCGGTAAGAAGCATGTTTCTTCGGGTTAAAGTGAACACAAGGGATGAACGGAATGCGTGCAGGGTTGTATACTTGTATTATAACTGGTCCCTCAGCATGTTGATGTAATGCACGTTATTAACATTAATAATTTAGTATGGAAGAAAACTAGGTTCATATACAATGTACGACATCAAGTTGGGGTAGGCTGGAGCCATATACCATTTGCAGTACAATGAGATGGTTTTAGGAAAATGCAGAGCAATTGATCATTGACATGTCTACATGATGAGGGTCAGCAAAGCCTTAACTAATGGTTTTCTTTCCGAAAGCACAGCCGCTCCAATATTTTCGCTATGTAAGTGCAGAAAGGCAGGTTGGCTAGAGTTCATTGCGCTAGCTTTTTGCACCACCAATTTGAGCCCAACCACTCTACCAACAATAGAACTGAGCATGCATACATGCCTTAGGGTACCTACATGTCTTTTGATGCAAAAGTGGTACTAGATAGCTATGGCTCATTAAAATGGTTAGAATAACTGGTAACTGTAAGGAAAGCTCAGTCACTCAGATAGGTTTACTTAAATAAATAAAGTCCTACAAATAATGCATAGAATTCTGAAATTTAGTTGTTGGATGAGCATTTTTTTCAACAGGGATTATAAGGTGTGTTTCTTAGGTTTTGATGCTAAAGAAACAATAGTTTCTTCATTCCGACTTTTTCTTTTCCAGACCATTTTTTTAACCATCCTCTATTCAGTTTTGTGTTTCTGCAAATTTGCTTGAGATTCCAGAGAGATGCAAATAATCATTTACTTCACAACTTCAGATCACTGGTTGAAGGTACTACAATATGAGGCCTCAAACGAAGTTTTTTTTTTTTTTTCTTGAACGCGCAGGAGAGCTGCGCATCATTATATTAAGAGAAGAAAAAGGTCCAAAATGGACCAAAGTACAAAGCCCACAACAGGCTCCCCACACACACCTGCACTACTCACCCAGAAAATTCCTGGACCTAATAATGGCAGCACCTAGGCCTAAGCCCTCAAGATGCTTGGCACCGGCTAGACCCCAACATTCTAACTCTTCCAAGAAAACTTTTTTAATTCTGCTTATGGAAGGACTGACACCCTCAAAAACTGCCTTATTACGATGAATCCATAGACACCAAGCCCCCAAGATGATGACGCTGTTAATGCCTCTTCTTTTGGATTTGTGCACTTGCTTACACACCTTCCTCCACCACTCAGCAAAAGATATCTCAATAGAAACAGGAGAAAGATCAGCAAGCCCCAACGGTGCAAGAATGCAATGCCAAAATTGTCTAGCAAAGATGCAACTGCAAAGGAGATGTTGGATATTCTCCGGCTCCTGATCACATAGAGGACAGACCTCAGGATGATCCAGCCCTCTCTTCTGAAGTCTATCAGCTGTCCAACATTTATTCCTTATTGCCAACCATAGGAAGAATTTGCATTTGGGTGGAGCCCAAGATTTCCATAACCTCTTCCAAGGTTCAAAGGTAATCGAACCCATGAAAAAAGCCTTATAGCATGATCTAGAAGAGAACTGCCCAGAGGAAGAATGAATCCACACATGTCTATCAGCCTCTTGTGTCAGCACCACTCCTCTTAAAGTGTCCCAAAGCTGTAGGTACTGCTGCAACCCAATCAAATTAAGAGGGGTTTCTAAGTCGCTGACCCACTGCCAGTTCTCAAGAGCATGGGCCACCGTTCTGGAAGAACTAGCCCTTTTCCCAACACAAGCAACTACATCAGGGGCAAGATCCTGGATACAAGACCCATCCAACCACCTATCTGTCCAGAATAAAGTAGTAGACCCGTCTCCAACCAAGGTAATAATTGAAGAAGCAAAGAATCTCCTGACATGCTGCTGAATAGGGAAATTCAGCCCAACCCAAGGCCTATTTGGATCTGTTTTTTCCAACCATAACCATTTAGTCTGCAGCGCCCAGCTTTGGTAAAGTAAGTTAGAAATCCCAAGGCCACCAAGATACAAAGGCCTTGTAATTATATCCCAAGAGACAAGACAACAACCTCCAGTTACCTCCTTTCTTCCTTTCCAAAGAAATCCTCTTCGAATCTTATCTATAGAATTTATCACCCACTTGGGAATATTCATGGCAATGAGAAGGTATACCGGGATGGCCGAAAGCACGAAGCGCACTATAGCTGTCCTGCCAGCCAGATTAAGCAGCCGGGCCTTCCAATTAGGAAGCCGATCAGCAATTTTGTCGACCCAAACCATGAGATCATTCCTTCTGAGCTTCTTGTCTGATATTGGCAATCCCAAATAAGTGCAAGGGAAAGAAGAAGAAGAGCATTGAAGAATATTGCAGCCCACCAGCACCGCCTGCTGATTACACTTAATTGGAATGACATAGCTTTTTTGCAAGTTAGACACCAACCCAGAAGCTGAGCCAAAGCAATCCAAAATTGTTCTGACGCAGTGAAGATCTTCCTCAACAGGTTGAACAAAAAGGACTACATCATCAGCATAAATGGACAGCCTGTTTCGAATATTAGCGCCCTCCAATCTATGCAGCAGCCCCCTGTTTTCAGCCAGCAAGAATAAACTGTTGAGCACATCCATAACCAAGACGAACAACATAGGAGAAAGAGGATCCCCCTGGCGAAGCCCTCTCCGGTGTTTAATAGGAATACCAGGAGACCCATTCAAAAGCACCTGAGTGGAGGACGAGATCAGCAAATTTGAAATCATACTTCGCCACACAGGACCAAAACCAAGATGTGAAAGCACTTCAGACAAAAAAGCCCAAGAAACTGAATCAAAGGCTTTGGAGATATCCAACTTCAAGAACAAACTAGAGACTTTCTTCTTGTGGAGAGATTTAATTGAATGCTGCACCAACATGAAGTTGTGGGCCTGTGAATTACAATGGTTTGAATTGTTTGGTTTGATTTTTTCCCCAAAAGCAAATATGACCAAACTAAGAGAATTTCTTCTACTTCAATTGAACTCTAAAACTGCAAATAAGATATAATGAGGGCTGAGTTTCTTATCATGGTTCAACTCAAGGAAAATTACAATTTGGAATTTCCTTCTGTCTGGCCCATTCAGCCAGTAAAGTAAAGTTTCGGTGGAGATAAAAAAAAATCCCACCATATTATATTTCTGTCATATCAGCAAAATTCAGACACAGATTTTCTTCTGGAAGAAATTTGCCACAGACAAGGAATGTAAAGCGACTGAAATGAAGTAATGCGGACCAGGATTTCTTATCATTGCTTATATAAAACAACAGATGTTCTGTGCTTCTACTGAAATGAAACAAATACTCTTTATCAGATGATATGAACTAAGACCAAGTATAGTTCAGGGTTCTAACAACTCTAGCCATTTTTCAATTTTTAACTGGAATGGAAAACTTTTTATATCGAGATAAGATGGAAATACTTACTACCACATGAGCAGAAGACAACGGCAAGTCAGAGCCATTGCTATCAGCGAACACAGAGCCTCTGCCGCACCACGCCTTGAGCACCCCGTCAGTGTTCAAGCTCAGCCCCAATCCTGTCTCTGGCAGTGCCAAAGTTCCAGCGTCGCCATTGACAGACTCAGGAACCCCCTCCTCGTACATTGTCCCCAGTGACTTCTTAGTCTTCTTGTCTGTCACTTTCGACATTGCTACTGAAGGTGGCGGCGCAGGGGTAATGTCTTTTACAGGTATGGCAGGGCACATCCACCATTCATGATCGACGCTATGGCGCTTGAGCGCTTGGTTGAAGATATTCTGATCGTGCCGGAAGCTCAGCCCGAGGACCATAAGGTTCCTGAGGTAAGGGTGTATCTTGGATATGGGCAGGTTGGAGTTGACGCTTGAGCTTGACACGGACGTCCCGCTGTTTTCCATAGAGAGCTTACCCATGATGCCGTCGATGCCCTCGGCCGCGCTCTGGTCGACGCCGCACAGAATAGAGTCAGCGTCGAAACCGTCGTCAACGTCGAAGTGGAGCTCTCCGGGCTCGTCAGGTGCCGCAGCAGCATCGTCAGGGGTTGCAGGGGACGGTGCCGGGTCGCGGAACTCGCTGAAGACGCTGCTGACGGCCGCGGGCGACGGGCAGCTCTTGGCGACGCCGGCAGGGCTCTGCGGCGGCGGCGGCGGCAGGTCGCGGAGGAGGAAGGCGGCGTGGCCTCCGGGAACGGGGAACGGAGGGAGGAGGTCGGAGCAGGACGGGTCGTCGCCAAGCGCGGAGGCGAGGCCGAGGAGGCGGGGTGGCGCCGCCTCGGGGGCCCCCCAGCCCCTGGCGACGGGGAATACGGAGGGGTACATGGACGCGAGCAACGCCGCCGCCTCGTTGTACGTCTGGCTGGGCCGCTTCCGCGGCGTGCGCGTGCGCGGGCGCTTGAGCGACAGCGACGCCACCGACGAGGAGGAGGCTGGGGACGAGTGGGACGCCTCCGAGAGCGTGGAGGACGCCGCCGGGCGGTGCGGCGCCGGCGGCGGTGCGGTCTTGACCATATCCAGGTCCGGCAGCCGGATGCCGCCGGCCGGGATGCACGACGACGCCATGGTGGCTAGTACGATACTACGATCGATCAGCTAGTCGATCCAGAAACGGAAACCTCACCAAGAAATGACAACTTTCCTTCCAAAACCCATCAGCGATTTTCGTTTTCCAGCTGGGCGGATCAAATCGGCAAGGAAAGGAACCCCGATCTCGGAGACCACGGCACGGAGCAAGCGGGAGCGGGATGGGGATGGGGATGGGGAAGCGAACTCAGCTGGTGCCGTGCCGTCCTATAAACCCAACACGAACCAGAGCGCAAAAACCCCCCGTCACCAGAAAACTAGCGGAAAGGAAGAAAAGGAAGGGACCAAAACGCCAAAGCGACGGGAGCCGCGTGAAACCCGAGGAATTTCTTGTTCACAACGCCAACGCCAACGGCCAGCGCCACCACCAGCGCCTGCTGCTGCTGCTGCCTGCGTCTGCCGCCTGTTCGGCCGGCCACGGAGACGGAGCCAAAGTGCCGGACCACCGACAAATAAAATTTCAATCTCAGGAAAAGGCGATCACCGAGAAAGAAAGGGAGGCGATTGATCAAAGCGGACCGAGAAGAAACAGCAGGTGCGGTGGTTTGCTGCTTAAACAAAGCGGCGGCGGCGGCATCAGCAGCTGCGAGAACCGCACCAACCTCGAAAAGTAAACGAGCGTTCAAGCTTGGGCTCACGAGGTCCTCGTGCTCCTGCGTGGCAGTTTCGGCGAGGAGTGAAGGAGAGAATAGCAGTAGGGACTGACAGCGGAGGTGTGTGGTTGGACCGAACCGAGGATCGGGCGGAGGAATTAGAGCCGCCTCCAACTCCGAGACCAAGCAAGATCCTAGATTCCTAGTGCTTGGATTCGTCAAAGATGACATGGATTCGAGGAAGGAAGAGGCTTGACCTGATTGAGGAATTCGCGATAGTAGCACAATACCACACTGTACCATTCGCGAGGAGGGACATGAAGTTTTTTTTTTATTATTCAGGGTTAGGAAGGGTTTTAGGGAGACCCATGAGAAGAGGAGCGAAGGGGGACAGCGGGCGCAGCCGGCGGCCAGCGGATGAGACGAACCGGCCTTTCAAGCCTGTCAATGTCGTCAATCACTCACCTGACCTTGCACGAAGGTCCGGCATTGCCTTGCTTTGGTTTGCTTCACGGTTTCTCTCACCGTCACCGGTGAGCCAGCCGCTTGCAGCTAGCTAATGCCTCCTCGAGTCCTCGTGCGTGGCTTGACGGGAGCAGAGCTCGCCTTGTCACACGCTGCAGTATGCCAGTATCAGTATCACGGTGTTTGCCTCCAGACTCCAATGTCCACTCCAAGAACAAGGAGCGAGGAACCTTCCTAGAACCCATGCGGTATATAGAAAACCAACAAAAAAAAAGGAGTTGTAGAGTTGCCGAGCTCGTTTTCCTCAGCTCGTCTGCTCGTGACGGCGACTTCCTCGTGAGCATTCCTGCATTAGATTAGAGTAATGGAGACAGCGGTACGTTGTCTTCGTCCACCTCCCGCTTAGACCAACCCCCGACCCCCTCTCGTCGTCGACATCGGTCAAAGCAATTGAAGCCGTGCTCCCCCGGCCGAGCAGTTTCCTTTTTCTTGGAAGTGGCCGGTGTCGTACGCACGTACCCCGAGCGTCCCGTCCGTCCTGCACCCTTCAAGGATGAGGCAGGCGAGAAGGACAAGAGGTTGAATGAGAGCCACCAAATTTATATTCAAGATAACATGATTGTTTACTTTCTAATTCGATCCCAAACGATTATATGTTGTAAAATTAGAGAAATAAATAACATGCTTCCATCATATTTAAATAAATTAAATATTTTAATTCCGAATAAAACATGCATATAACTCGGATGAATGTCATATGTAATTATAACAGCAACGAACAGTAACAATTTCAATAAACGAAAACATGAAAAATAGCTACTCAGGTCCATTTGTAAATTAAACATGGCTTGTAGATGAAGAAGGCAGATTAATCATATAAACATTATTGTTTATCTTTTTATATTGCTCTCAAAATAGCGGGTTGCTATAATAAACAGCCCTCCAACGCTAAATAGTGATCAGAGATCCTTGACTAACGTGACAGTCCTATCTTATCAAATCAGGGTTTTAGATCAGATATAATAAGCCTAATAATCAAGTATAAATATTAATAGTAAGGAGCTGTGTACTAAATAAAATAACAAAATTTAACACAGGAAAACAGCCTCAGCTAATAAAGATATAATTAGGCACAAATAAGTACTTGATGCTGAAATTAACAACACACTAAAACCCAGACTGTCACGTTGTCTCACTACACCGCTGTTATCATTGAGCAAACAAATCCACCCATAATAGTGCAATCACACCCAAGTATTTAATACTAGCAGATTGCACAAAATTAAACAATAAATAGAGTGAAGCAACAGACAACTCACAACACGTAGATTGTCTACGTGGGAAGATCAGCTCAACGAACACGAAGTTCTGTCCCAGAAAACCAATTCCACCGCCCACGTCCGGGCCTGCATAGCGAGAGGTTGACGGAGACACTAGAGCTGCTGCTGAGGCCGTGAGAGACGTCTACAGCACCAGCCCAAGACGAACACCACGCAGCAGGGAGCCCAGGCACCAGGCCACGGTGGACAGAGATCAGAACAGACAAAGCACCAAACCGGCGCACTGTTAAATCAACGGAGCACAGGAGAACCTTGCTGCACAATAACAACACCACCTCTACCAGCTTCCAATCACCACCAGCGATTAACCACAGGAACACTAGGGACCTAATGGATTGAGGAGAATGGAACAACAAGCAGCATAGAGAAGCATAGGGCTGGCAATGTTTGGCGATCTGCTAAACAGGGGCAAGACACCATACTTATGGAGCCGAGCTCGAGGAGCGGTTGCACCGGGGGCGCCATGGATCTCGGGCGAGCCTTCAACCATCTGCAGAGCACCGCCGCCAGGAAGCCAACTCCCTGTACGCTTGCTCCTCTGCTTTCTTAAGCACAAAATCTCAGCGGTGGCCTGCACTTGCCCTAGGAAACGTGCTGCCTGGTGGGCTGCTCGACCAACTGGGCCTTAATGCGGCCTACCCGGCTGGACTGCTTCCTCCCCTTTTTTATTAAACTAGGTATGTGCTCGTACGTTTCAACGGTGAACAAACTACTTTATACAAAATATTAGTGCACAAAGATTAAAAACGAAAACACATATATTATCAACTTCAACATCTCACTGAAAAATATTCAAATTTACAATTCCTTGCCGTTTCGAAACTCCTTATGCCACTACAACAAAGGTTTATTCATCCAAGCTATATAATTTCATCATCAGCTTCAAGCACCTGTTAACTTAGAGTGCTCCAATACGCTTAGGCCTAATTACAAAGTTACATATACCAAAATAAAACTCGACAAGGAAAATTATCTACTACCCTAGAGTAAATTTTGAATAGTTGGCGCCTAGCAGGTAACATAGAGTGCTCCAATACTCTTAGGCCCTTTAACTTGAAACATTGAGGGGAAAATAGCTATGAAGTATGGCCCTTTGACCTGAAACATTAGGCTAAAAATAGCTATCACAACACAAATGCTGGTAAAAGTAAATACCTCTAATGGTTAACAATGCATGCAAGACCAATTAGTTAACAATGCATGCGAGACTTCTTTCTCCATACTCTCCCTAAAATCCTAAATAGAAAAAATCAAACATTTTTAAGTATGACAGTAAATTAGGAGCACACATCAGTACAAACTTAAATCCAAACAACAGGAAAAAGTAAAATAAAAATATAAAGAAACGAGAAAAATAATTGGATGCAGGGTGGCCAAATACATGAACCTGGGATGAGATGACCCTCTTTGTGATTCCTCTCCAATGATCCTTGCGTGAACACCACATAGAAATCGATTAAATATTTATCAAGGAAAAAGAGAGAAGAGAAAAAAGGACGGCCCGGATAAGGCGCGGGAGGTGGAGCCAAACCCCTAAATCTATATATCAAAGGAATAAGAGTGAAAGTTGCCTAGAGGGGGGTGAATAGGCAAGTTAAAACTTTTTCAACAAAAACTAGAAGCAAACTGGGTAAAATTGAATTGATCTCGAAATTTAGCCAGTTAACTTTGAAAATAAGATGTTTTAAATGATCCACAAGGTTCAAAGTAGTAGATCTGAGAAGGACACTTCTCAAAATTCACACACCAAAAAGATATAAACAAATCTTTCACGGAATGGTGAGAGAACGAAGAACATGTATAAGCACAATGAACAAGAACACAAGAGACACAAGATTTATCCCGAGGTTCGGTCACACCACCAAGGTGTCCTACTTCCTCGTTGAGGCGCCCACAAAGAGTCGGGTCTCTTTCAACCCTAATCCTCCCTTTGCCGACCACAAAAGTCAAGCTCACACACTAATCTTTGCTCAAACGAGCGGGTAATACAAACTTTCTTGTGGTCTTCCACAAGATTTGGAGACTCACAAGAGACACCTAGTCGTCTAGGAGCTAGAAGCTCCAAGAGTAATGAATCCACAAAGAACTCGATGTAGTACCAAAGCTTGAATGAAGAAGAGCAAGAGAGATTTGAAGATGAAGCACAAAAACCGCAGCTCTCAAACTCACTCAAAGATTTCTCTCCAAAGATTTGAAATGGGCGAGGCAAGAGATGTGTGAGAGAGTGGGAGGTGTTCTTCAAGTTAGAAATGGAGTTTGGGTCATGCTCTTGTGTGGGGAGAGAGGTAGGAGTGAGTATATATAGGTGGGGCTTCAAAACTAGCTTTTGGACTGATTTTGGGTGTGGAGGACCGGTTGAACCACCCCTAGGACCGGTTCAACCGTCTGGGGCAGGCTGACAGTCAGTCTGCTAGTCAGACTGCAGGTCAGACTGCAAAAACAGGTCCTGACACCGGTTGAACCGCCCCTAGGGCCGGTTCAACCGCCTAGGAGTCAGACTGGCAGTCAGTCTGCCAGTCAGGAGGTCAGACCGGTCAGGTGACCCTGACACCGGTTGAACCTCCCCTAGGACCGGTTCAACCGGTTTTGACTAGTGAGGTCTAGAAAAAAACCCCGGCTGAACTTTCCTTGGACCCCGGTTGAACCTCTCTGGACACCAGTTGAACTTGCCCTAGACCCCGGTTGAACCTGCCTGGACCCCGGTTGAACCTGAAGTTCAGCTGGAGTTGAGAAAGCTCAACTCAGCTGAAGTTCAGCTCAGCTGCAGCTGAAGAAGCTCAACTTAGCTGAAGTTCAGCTCAGCTGAAAAGCTCAGCTGCAGTTGAATAAGTTCAACTACTTTTCAACAAGAACACTCTAGGTTTCTCAAAACTAACCGCGGTTAACCAAAGAACGTTCAAGAGATTTTTGGTTTTCAAAAATAGCTTTTGAATATAGAGGCTTGAGCTTTGGCAAACACCAACCTTCTTTTTGGATCCCTCTTTATAGTACGACGATTCCTATACTCAAGTTAAATAAAATATAATTAAGTAAACTACTTGAGTCATTGGTGTCTCATGTGTGATTTCTCCATGGTGTTGCTTCATAAGGATCACAAACATCTTTGTCTCACCTTTTGAAGCAAACACAACTCAAACCCTGTGACTTGTACCATATCACCATATATGAGTTCAAATCGTGGCTTCAAGTCACCTTACTGATGCATCAACATGTTATAACTCTTCAGAGCTGATTAGTTCATCGACTTAGTGCAAGTACTCTCTTCTTCACCTTAGCCATGGTACCTCTATCTACAAGCCGTCGCTTGACCTTCACCTTCGCTTAGTTCCTCGAAGCGCTTTCCTTGCTATCTTCACCCTATCAAGCCATTCTTGAGTCACATCATTTTGAGCATCCATTGAGAGAATCATTTCTTCAATATTGTGAACATTGCTTGAATGTCTTCTAGATATAACTGTTAAGATTAATCAAGCTCTAGTTTGATTCTCATAGAAGCATATATGGACTGATAGTAATATGGTCAAGCCAATTCACGATTCCTCATATCTTATTCACTTTGGCTTGACCAATCCTCTTAATCACTTCATCCTCTGTTCTGATCATATGTATGTAGTGATTTCTTAGGTCTTGTCCATATATATTCAAACCAATACAGAGACCATATTATATCCATTTGCATTGTCTCATTGGTTATTTAACCTCATGTTGAACCTTTGTTCACTGATCATTATACACTATTCAAGTATGTTCATCATACTGAATTTCCTGTTCAACACTTAGCAAACTCGTTAGACCTTTAAATGTGTTGTTATCCAAATCACCAAAACTCACAAAAGGGATGAATGCACTCTCAATCTCCCCCTTTTTGGTGAGTGATGACAACACATTTAAAGCTTACATAAGATTTGATAAATAAGATTTTGAATCCTATGATATAGTTTCCTCCCCCTAAATATGTGCATTTCAGAAAATAACACTTTTGTACTCAAATGCCAAAAGCACATATTTAGGTCAAAGCATGGAGACAACTTATATCATACTATTCATGGGGTGCAGTGTGACATAAAATAAATGTGATGCTCATGACATAGAATGCACTTATCAACTTTCTACATCTTATGTTTTTCTTATGATTCCCCCTTTTGTTAATTATTTCTCCCATTTTCAACAGTCTTCTAACACTTAGTTACATAAGACTAAAGGTAAGCTTTAATGCAAAATTTCTCCCCCTTTGTCATAAATCTCCAAAAAGGATACAAAGAATATAAAGGGTAGAAATTATGATTAAGCAAGATGTGAACAAACTATCATGAAAAAAGTCCTTAGATGTCACAAAAGTAATGTAGAAGTGCCATGAAGTGATGTACCTTTGTGTTTTACCTTTTTAAGGGGGTGTTCCAAACTTGTGTTGGATTTAGAATTCATTTGCAAGCTATTTATTGGAGCAAATAATCTTTGATACCCATCAAATTTGCAGTGGAAGCGATTGTCTTTGCCCAAAAAATTCTTTCTAATTTGAGACTACACACATAATAGACTTGGAAAAGAAGTTAGTCTCAAAGATTCAAATTATAGACCATTCTCCCCCTAAATGTGTGCATACAAGTGATGAATATAATACTTGTTTAGCTTATGCACTTGGACTTTGAGGCCAGAGGATTAAGTTCTACAATTTGAACCTTGGTACAAATAAAGTATGAAAATATGAAATTGCACCAATTGAAGGAATTATTCATAATCAAAAGGTATACTAATAGACATGATATGCAATATTTTAAGCCAAGATTATTGAGAAGTTAGCATGTTTGACTCATACCTCACTAAGATGACTTAAGACTAACTTATGACATCACCACAAGAGGTATTAATCAAATATCTAGAGATTCTTTAATCGTCACCACAAGTGCAACCTTATGATGTGACTTAAGATATTGCATATACATGCATACATTAGCATGTAAGAACCTAGATACACAAATGTAATACAATAATTCATGGAGTGACACACCTTTGTTCTACGCCACATGGTCTCCATTATAATCATGAATTTGCATCTTAGCTTTTGATAGGCTTGACATTTCAAAGAGAAACTTATCCTCTTCAAATGATCAAGAGAAATTTATTTTCATTTCTATGGAACCATTCATCCTCATCTGATGTTCTCCAAGGTGTGAGACTATACAACATGAACTTGAAAGAAATCATTAGTCTCACAAGATATAAGCTAAACTCTCCCTCAATTTGTGCATGCAACAGTACACAAAGTACACTTATGCACATCAACAATACGAGGTTAAAGGAGATGTTTGCACTATATCTTGGTTTAACATAACATGCTTTACATAGATGATGAAAATTAAACCAATTGAAAGTTTAAGAACTAAAAGTATATCAATTGAAATCCTGAAGGGTAAATCATGCTGATATGAACCTTAAACCTCATAATGAAGGATATCATATAAATATGTCACTACATCTTCATTATTTGGTTGACAAAAAAATAACTCCCTTCTTGAGTCGATGTGATATCTTTTCTCTTTACGATTTCATCCAACCAAGTGATCTTGAACTTATTTCATCTTTTCTTGATTCGATCATACTTGATATGAGACCTATTGAAACTCAATGATTGAAAGAACCAAGACTCTTATATTTGTAGATTTTGAATTCATCTTCAAAGAACTTGGGAGGACCTTGTTGAAACACTTAGAAAAGAGAGCATTAGAAACACAAGAGAGGGTTTCACAAATGATGATCCTTATATGTGGATGGCAAATGAATCATCATTATTGAAACCCAAAAGGATAGACTAAATTCCTTTAAATTAGTGCACACATATAGTTGATGTCAAAGTTATATGCACTATTGAACATTTTATATTGCAAGGAATTTAACCTATACTATGGTACATCCCACTAAGGATAGAATACTAAAACAACCGAAGGAGAGAAAGTTTTCATACCTTGGCCTCTGATCAACTTCTTCTTACTTTAGTTGAATAGTATCCTTTAAGCTTGTGATTTATCCAATTTAAAACAAGCACCATCTCTTAACATAGATTTTCTATGGATAAACTCAACACAAGAGATGACATTAGTAGCACAAGCACTAGTTTCTTATTTAGCAACCCTTTATATGTGGAAGGCAAGCGAATTGCTAAAATAGATAAACCTCATAATATGGACTAAATTTCCCTTGAGCCCTCATGCACAATATATTTTGAATGACATGGATAATATGCATGGTTGTTCATGAAGTCTAAAGGGCTGACTTAATCCATATTATGGTGAGTGTCTAATAAAGAAGAATCAAATCCAAATTAACTAGATAGAGAATACGTCACATAATTTTGGATTGTTCACCATATGATAATATTCATTCATCTTCCAATTAGACCTTTATTTCATAATCAACAACTGATGTATATCCTCAAGTGCTTCTTTTTCCTTAGTGGCTACACAAGTCACAAAAAAGATAAGATTTGAAAATAATATGCACTTGAGATTCAGTTGTTACCACCCTTGCTACTATCTCCAAATATGATTTATACATTCATTATCGAGCACCCAACTTGATCCATTGAAGGCGTGATCCTGCAAAACAAGTTTAAGCTTCATATCTTGGTACCCAATTTGAATTGGGTCCTTTGAGATTAGTAGGAAGAGCCTTGAGTACCCACACAATCCTTATTGTGACCTTTCTCTTTGTGTAGGCACCCACATATACTTGACAACCATCTTACATGGTTTCAAATCAATATTTAATCACATAGATAAAAGCTAGAGTTAAGAATAGGAGCCTTTTCTCCTTTTCTTGATACATCATTGTGTTGCCTTCTTGATGATGAACCTAGCTTGACCTTGGGTGCACCTAGCTTATTAAGGTTAATCGCACAAGCATTCATATCATAAACACAAGTTATGCATGTAATTTATAACTTAGTGATCCAATTCAATGTGAAGCATATGGATACCGATTGAAGTAGATTTCTAAGATATCAAAATATGGGTTTCCAAAATTTAGAGAGTATTGATCACTAATTGTACCTTTTACAGTTTAAAAATCGTATCCATGTTAGTGCATATGTATGAGATGAATATAAAAAAGATTCTTATGCACTTTTAGATTTAATTATAAGGGAATTTTAAACTGCATCAAGAGTAGCTATTTAAAAAACAAAGATTACAATCCATATGAATGAGATACAAATTTACCATTTTGGATTGTCTTAGTATAGCTTACTCAAGGGAAACTTATTCTCTACGACACAAGATATATAATGTTCTCCCACTAGATATGTGCATCAAGTATTTGAATGACTTACTACATGCACTTTCAATTTAGTTAAGAGTCTCATGAGGAGTACATTACATACCATGGTCAAGGCATGACAAATTTGCAATGAATTAACTTATGCCTAAGAATACTTACCACCATATAGAACGTACCATTTGTTATACCAATTTGACAGATCTTACTATCTGTGGTGGTGTCACCTTAGTATTCTTCTTTTCATCATTTGTGGAGACTTCCTTCTTTGTTATCTCTTTTCCTTTTAAAACTAGTCGATAAAACACTTTGAAAAGAGGCATTAGTAGTACAAAGTATTTAATGAATGATGATATCTATATATGAATGACAAACAAATCATCATTTATGAGGCATAAAGGCATAAATTAAATTCCTTTTAACTTAATGCATATGGATGAGTGATTTAATAATATGCACCAACTTAGAAATTTAAGCCAAAAGGAATTTAACCTTCATATTGGTATTTCTTTCCATAAAATAGATTATTACCAATTGAAAGAATGCCACTTGAAAGGAACTATTATTGGTCACATACCAAATGAAACAACTAGTTCCATACCTTTGCCTTGAGCATTCCTAATCTTTCTTTTAGGTGAAGATTAAACTTTAATGCTTGTGATTTTACCAAATGAAAGAGCACAATCTCTACTTATGAATTTCCATGAAATGGCTTAAAAGATATTGCATTAGAAACACAAACAATAGTTTCCTATTTAGAAACCTTTAGTATATGAATGACAAGAAGGTTACTAAAATAAGGAAACCTCATGATATGAACTAAATTGCCCTTACAAGCATCATGCATAACACCAAAATTAAACAAGGTGAAAAAAGCATGATTATTTTATTAAGTTTACATGGCAAGTTTAATTCATAGCATGGTGAGGGATTAATGTAGAAGACTCAAAACCAATTTAAATGAGAATGGATACATCACATAGTATTGGTTCGATCTTCTTTGAATGTTGAATGTCACACTCCATTTGAGAAACACATTCTCATGTTTTGAGACTACATAAACACTTAGATAGAAACATTAGTCTCACAAGTCTAGTCATATAGAGAATCCCCCTTTTGGTAAGTGCTTTAAGAATTTGAATTTCTTACTTAGCACTCTATTCATTTAAGAACATGGGATAATCCTCTTTATGTCTAGGTCATGGCAATAATACGATAATAAATTGGAAATATGCCACAAGATACATACAACTAATTTAAAGCATGTAGATTGTCACAATATAAAAATATAAACTTGCAATCTACCATATGATTGGAACTTTTCCAGGACAAGGTAAAATATTTTAAGTTCATTCTCAAGTGCTTCATTTTTTCTATGTGGGTACAAAAGACACAAAGGAATATAATAATTAAAAACAATGTGCACTTAAGATTTAATTGTTACCATCCTTTGGATATCACTTGGTTGTAGGCCTTTTGCTTGATTCCCACAAAGGTTAATCCTTATTCCCTACAACACAAGTTCTTGCTAGAGATGAATATGAAGTTAGTGATATAGCAACTCAATTCATCTTTGAGCCAATCTTAAAAGAATAGTCAATGTAAGATTGATAGCTTGAGATAAGGATTGAGTTAAACTGCTCAAGCACCCCAAAGCTTCATATTATCTCTAGGTACCTGCAAAAACTTATTAAGTATATTTTGGTACCCATCTCATGATGGGTCCATCAAGGTTAGCCAATAAGGACTTAGGCACCCAAATAGCCTTGGTCCTAGAATGTGGTGAACTCATCACCTTTCTAGCACAAGAGTCAAATTTGGGTCTCCTAAGCAAATCTGAATGTATTGACAATTTAGGCTTAGGAGTTTTACCCTTTGGACAAACCTTGAATAGATGACCTTTTTTACGACAATTATAGCAAATGTGGTGCTTGTCCTTGCAATGCATTTGCCTTTTGCTTTCATCTTTCTTGATAGTCATCTTTCTTGATAGTGCAAGGTCTTGGTTCTTCATGTGGGGGCATGAATCAATTTCATGACCCTTCTCCTTGCATCCATAGCACCTTCTATCGCTTCTCTTTGATCTTTCTTTGTTGAAGCACATAGGCACATTGTTAGAGCAAATAGTATGAGCATTAATTTTCTTACCATGAATTTTGCTCATGCCCTTCTTGGAAAGTTTGGTATTCTTTTAAAGGGGTTTTTGTGCATGCTACAGTTGTCCCCTTCTCAAGCTTTTTCACCATATTATCATGATTATCTTGAGAAGGTTGAGCATGACACTTTCCCTTCAATTGAGTCAAGCTCCTTCTTAGCCTCTCATTTTCTTCCTTGAGCTCATTGTTTTCTTTTCCATGGGAAACATTACTTGTTCCTGAAAATTCTAGCTCAATGGAAGATTGGCTTTCTTGAGAGCAACATTTGTTAGCACATGATAATATAGTTTCTATTTGAGTACATGTGCATATGTGAGGTTGGTATGATTTCAAATTAGTTAACACAACCTCATGAGCCATTTCTAACATGATATGTGAATCCATAAATTTATTATGGGAGCACACAAGCATATCATGTTTTTCTTGCAAAGCTAGATCTTCAATATTTAGCTTTTCTATCGTGTTCTTGAACATAGCATTTTTATTTTCTAATTGAGAAATATATGATGAATGATTAACAACTTTAATTTTCTCAATTGAAATGTCTTCATACCTTTGGACCAAATCATCATGAGAGCACTTTAGCTTCTCATGCTCTTTGGTCAACTTCTCTAAGTCTTTGATTTTTCTGATGAGGAAGTCTTCTTGCTTATGAAGCATTTCTTTTTGGTCTTCTGCTCTTTTCATGAGTTTGAGAAAGCTCATCCGATTTTTCTTGCTTAGCTGAGCGAAAAATTGTTGAAGATCATCCTCATCTTCACTATCACTTTCTTGCTCCTCCTCATCCTCACTTTTGCTTTCACTGTCACTCCCATTAGCAATAAAGCACATATGAGAAGTGGATTTGAAAGACGAACCTTGTGAATAGGTGGATTCGTCGTTTGGTCTCCATCGATCATTTTCTTCTTCAATCTTGTTCTTCGCCTCATCTTCCTTCATTTTGAGGAACATCCTTTCAGCGATTCTCATGGCAAGATCTATTGCCCTAGGATCAACATCTACACCAAAAGATAAAGTCGAGGCAACCTTAACTTTTTCAAGCTTAGAACCACTTTCGTTTCTTAGTCCCCCCAACATGATCTTTTCCTCACGCGGTTAAGCGTTAGAACGAGGATTAGGCTTTGATACCAATTGAAAGTTGCCTAGAGGGGGGGGTAAATAGGCAAGTTAAAACTTTTTCAACAAAAACTAGAAGCAAACTGGGTAAAACTGAATTGATCTCGAAATTCACCCAGTTAACTTTGAAAATGAGATGTTCTAAATGATCCACAGGGTTCAAAGTAGTAGATCTGAGAAGGACACTTCTCAAAATCCACACACCAAAAAGATATAAACAAATCTTTCACGGAATGGTGAGAGAACGAAGAACATGTATAAGCACAATGAACAAGAACACAAGAGACACAAGATTTATCCCGAGGTTCGGTCACACCACCAAGGTGCCCTACTTCCTCGTTGAGGCACCCACAAAGAGTCGGGTCTCTTTCAACCCTAATCCTCCCTTTGCCGACCACAAAGGTCAAGCTCACACACTAATCTTTGCTCAAACAAGCGGGTAATACAAACTTTCTTGTGGTCTTCCACAAGATTTGGAGACTCACAAGAGACACCTAGTCGTCTAGGAGCTAGAAGCTCCAAGAGTAATGAATCCACAAAGAACTCGATGTAGTACCAAAGCTCGAATGAAGAAGAGCAAGAGAGATTTGGAGATGAAGCACAAAAACCGCAGCTCTCAAACTCACTCAAAGATTTCTCTCCAAAGGTTTGAAATGGGAGAGGCAAGAGATGTGTGTGTGAGAGAGTGGGAGGTGTTCTTCAAGTTAGAAATGGAGTTTGGGTCGTGCTCTTGTATGGGGAGAGAGGTAGGAGTGAGTATATATAGGTGGGGCTTCAAAACTAGCCGTTGGACTGATTTTGGCTGTGGAGGACCGGTTGAACCGCCCCTAGGACCGGTTCAACCGCCTGGGGCAGGCTGACAGTCAGTCTGCTAGTCAGACTGGCAGACTGTAGGTCAGACTACAAAAACAGGTCCTGACACCGGTTGAACCGCCCCTAGGGCCGGTTCAACCGTCTAGGAGTCAGACTGGCAGTCAGTCTGCCAGTCAGGAGGTCAGACTGGTTAGGTGACCCTGACACCGGTTGGACCTCCCCTAGGACCGGTTCAACCGGTTTTGACCAGTGAGGTCCAGAAAAAAACCCGACTGAACTTTCCTTGGACCCCGGTTGAACCTCTCTGGACACCGGTTGAACTTGCCCTAGACCCCGGTTGAACCTGCCTGGACCCCGGTTGAACTTGAAGTTCAGCTGGAGTTGAGAAAGATCAACTCAGCTGAAGTTCAGCTCAGCTGAAAAGCTCAGCTGCAGTTGAATAAGTCCAGCTGCTTTTCAACAAGAACACTCTAGGTTTCTCAAACCTAACCATGGTCAACCATAGAACGTTCAAGAGATTTTTGGTTTTCAAAAATAGCTTTTGAATATAAAGGCTTGAGCTTTGGCAAACACCAACCTTCTTTTTGGATCCCTCTTTGTAGTACGACGATTCCTATACTCAAGTTAAATAAAATATAATTAAGTAAACTCCTTGAGTCATTGGTGTCTCATGTGTGATTTCTCCATGGTGTTGCTTCATAAGGATCACAAACATCTTTGTCTCACCTTTTGAAGCAAACACAACTCAAACCCTGTGACTTGTACCATATCACCATATATGAGTTCAAATCGTGGCTTCAAGTCACCTTACTGATGCATCAACATGTTATAACTCTTCAGAGCTGATTAGTTCATCGACTTAGTGCAAGTACTCTCTTCTTCACCTTAGCCATGGTACCTCGGTCTACAAGCCGTCGCTTGACCTTCACCTTCGCTTAGTTCCTCGAAGCGCTTTCCTTGCTATCTTCACCCTATCAAGCCATTCTTGAGTCACATCATTTTGAGCATCCATTGAGAGAATCATTTCTTCAATATTGTGAACATTGCTTGAATGTCTTCTAGATATAACTGTTAAGATTAATCAAGCTCTAGTTTGATTCTCATAGAAGCATATATGGACTGATAGTAATATGGTCAAGCCAATTCATGATTCCTCATATCTTATTCACTTTGGCTTGACCAATCCTCTTAATCACTTCATCCTCTGTTCTGATCATATGTATGTAGTGATTTCTCAGGTCTTGTCCATATATATTCAAACCAATACAGAGACCATATTATATCCATTTGCATTGTCTCATTGGTTATTTAACCTCATTTTGAACCTTTGTTCACTGATCATTATACACTATTCAAGTATGTTCATCATACTGAATGTCCTGTTCAACACTTAGCAAACTCGTTAGACCTTTAAATGTGTTGTTATCCAAATCACCAAAACTCACAAAAGGGATGAATGCACTCTCAAAGAGACTGTATTATGATTGGACCATATCAAAGGGGATGGGCGTGGAACAGGGCGGGCGGGCGCGTGCGCGGAGGGGGGGCAGGGACGTGGTAGCGCTAGGAGTCTACACTACGTGCTTAATAGTAGTAGGGATTTGGCCTCTGTTGGTGTTGTTTCAGCACCAACGACCTCCATTCCCATACCCACCGTAGCTACAACAAAAAGAACCTTGTCAGTGAACAGGTTGCAATGAAGCAGAACTGAACAGGTTGCAATGAAGCACGACAAAAAAATCTAAGGAACTTCTGCTCATGGTTTGCAATACATGCAATTGGCTGAAATTTACTGGCAAACTATGCACAGGAAGCGTAAATACAAATCTAAATTTGAGGGGACATTTAATGTACATACACAAAACACATCCACACCAACTTTGCTTCCACTACCCAATGTTAAATCAGGCATGAAACCTCTTCTCCAGTCCCCCTCTGACATGAATTCTATACCAAGCATGACCATATCAATATATCCAAATCTACTTATCTATTTTATCCAAGGAGTGGTTTCACCTAGAATTGACTGTAACTGTAACGAAAGGTTAGTTTTTGACATCAAGTGTAGGGTTTATGTTTTTTGAAAATTATGACTACACCATGGAATAATCCCTGAAATCCATATATGACACACTTGTGTGAATGGGAGGTGAGAGCCTAGACACACCTATCATTTACACATGTAGTGCCATACAACGAACTCAAAGATTATTCCAAAAACTAACTGAATAAACATTGCATAGGACAGATCAAACTGATAATGTAGATAAATGTCAAGAGCTGCTTGGGCCTACCTAAACCAAGACAGTATCCAGACTGTAATGGATACTCAACGAGGCACTTATAAACTAACAAGATATCTACACATTCATAAACATTCATAAGATTCAATCCACTACATAAGCAAATGTAGGACATGATAAGTTCTGATAGATGACACCCGTGTTAACATGACTACATCATTGATACAGGGGTAAATGAAGGTTTTCATTCACATAATAAATGCTGTAAAGTAATCCACATCAGATGTGTATATCTGGCCCATTGGCAAAAGATAAGCAAGATCATAACAAATAATTATGGCAAAGAGCTAGCTATACACTGTTAGCTAGGTCAGAAAACCAGCAATGACTACTGACCTTATCGAATGCTTGAATTTAGATGGTGGTCCTTCATAAAAGTTAGCTAGAATATCTTCACCACCTATCACAATGCTAAATGGACGTGTTGGCTTGAAGTCACAGCTTAGAACCCTCTTTGAGTGCCCATCAAATTCACCAACTGTCCCATCTACATAATGCAAAGAGCTTAAATAAGTATATAAAGAAATGATAACATAAACAAAAAATCATTATAGCCCATGCCTGTTCCTATAAGGGGAAGATTTTTCTTCAGCTATGCATTAAATATTATATGAACTAAATTTCAACTAACCTAATGCCAACTGACGGTGATGCTTAATCCAAAATAATTGCTCTGAGATCAGCATGGTCAAGGAAACATAGTTGCTAGAATAGGCAAACCAAGATTTCATTAACTAAATGAAATACATTTCAAGTATGGTTCAAAGCTCGCATGCATTGTTAACCAATTGGAATCATTTAGATTTAGGGGTCTTGATTTAGTCACTTAGGCTGACATTTCAACAGATGAAGGGATCGATTGTGTCACATAAACTGGATGTGTGACCTTGATGATTCTTCCTTCACCATTTACTGTCAGAGATTGCTTACAGGCTACATTTTGCCCAAAGTACACCTAGAAAAATTGACATAAGCACAAGTTTCAATTATTTAAGCCATTATGAAGTTATTTCACTAGCATATCTGCATACAAAGTAACATGTTCCACGGAGAAGATGCATGCAACAATCACTTGTCGTTTGTTTTTATTGCTATGAAAGTAGCACTTCACCCGACCGATATGTTTGCAGAGTTTCAGTTGGTTCAGTAGGGCTAGGTATTCCAATGTCTTCATTAATTGCAGGCACCTTGATGAGGACATCACTTCTATACATACAATGAATGGACCGATAACACGATCGCGTGCACGACAGCTAATTCTCTAGGTACGTTCTATCCTAGTCAATTGTGTTTCAGAGCTTACGCTTGGGGCCATGGATGTTTTGATGATTAGGAACCTTGGAGAGGACCAGCAAGGACTTGGAAAGGGCCTAGGTGTTGAGGAGGAGCAGCAAGGGCGCCCACAACAGGAAGGAGATCAAGTCTGACTCGGCTGCGACTCCATCTCGGGTTCCAGGACCAGTATGCACTAAAATGGACGCCCAAGATGCATCCGGACTCCGATTGCGACGGACTTGATATGGTTGGAAAGATAAGGAGATTATATAACCAACCTAACTGGTTCCACCCTAAAATTCGTCCGGAGTCAACGGGAATCATCGAAACAAGTCAGCGTTCAGATTCTGTTTTGGTGCTGCAACACCGTCTGTTGGGCCGTGTATCGCGTCGGAGCCCATTAGGGGCGAGTCCAGGGGTCACGCATGCCCTAATACTCTATTTATTCAGCATCCACTGCCACATTAGGGTTGGGTTTTGGTTAAGTTTAGATCTATCAAGAACAGTCGCCGTAGATCGGTTTGTGAGACCCCAACTTGTGAGCTTAATCATTCATCCGCAATATTATAGATTGTGTTTTTTCTTGTTTTTGCTTGTGTCTTCGATTCTCAGGCAGGAATTAGCCCTCGTGGTGAGGTCAATCGTGCAGTGCATGGTTGATAACCAGAGGAGAAGTGGTGCTGCGATTGCGGGGTTCTAGTCGTGTTGATTGGAAGCCGGATCGTCTGTGTGACATCTCCACCAAATTGATAGTTATCTTCACCTGACGGAAGATCGGGCACCCCCGTTCCTATCAAGTGGTATTCAAAGACTCAAGTATTACCGTCAGGATTACCCTAGTTTAGTTTATGTTTTCTTCCTATAACTCCAGAAAATTGCCATACAAAAAAAATCCCGCTGTCCTAGAACCCTTGTTTAGCCTTTGCAATTTCGTTTTCAGTTTGGCTTTGTTCAGTTCGTGTCCGTGGTCGAGTCGTGTTGCTGGTTTAGGGTGTATCTTCATCATAGATCAACTGCCCTCGCTATCTGCCGCCGCGCCAGATACGCCGCTATCCCATCCATTGCAAATACGGCGCTATCCTATCCATTGCAGATACCCCGCTATCCATTACAAGTCGATCCATTGCAGATACGCCGCTATCCCATCCACCATTACACAGATCACAAGTCGATCCGCCCCATTAATCGTTGTGATTGCAGATATGAAATTTTTGCCCTAACCGCCGTTTTCTAGTCGTGCCTCCAAAAAACATAACTTGAGGTACATTCCTTAAACAGGGCATAACTTTTCGCTCGGGTGTCAAAAAATCTGAAATTTTTATAGGAGCTTGTTGACACCATTCTGAGGCTAGCCAAGCTCCCCTTCGGCCTGTTTGGTTTCGATAAAATTGTCAAAAAATCAGGAAAATAAAGAAAAAAATTGTCAAAGCTCTTGCACGCTTTTCAGAGAACTTGCTCATTTTCTGTAGACCACATCTGATCTCTGTTTTAGGTGAAACTTGGTGTAGCTCCTATTTTGTTGCTTCTTGTGCTGAGGAAAATATCAAAAAATCATACAAAAAAGAAAAACAAAATCACCAGTGATTCCTACTAGTGCCTTTTTGGCCTCGCTAGTACAATATTTACAGTACTACCATTCTGCTAGTTCCATTGTTCTTGTTCCAACCTTGTTGTGCTACGCCTCGGATACATCTCTTAGCCAGCAATTGTGACTTGTGCTTTGGATATTTATTGAACTTCGCTCATCTGCATTCGATTTTGTTCCACATTCACATGCATATTGTGCCTGTCCTACAGCTCCACATACTATATCTTCTGATCAATACAGATTTGACCTTGCAATCACGGTTTCACTACCTCTTGGTAAGTATCATGAACCAGCCTCCGATTGTACCATCCTTTTCTTGTATTTCGTCAGACACTTTTAAGAGCTTGGTAAGATACATTAGAGCGTGTTCCTGTGTTCCACCTGAGAGGAGCGTGTAGTGAAATTATTAGGGATAACCGTCACCGTTTGTTTCCTGTTTTTGTGTTTCGATGGCAGGCGACGATGAGGAAGCAATGATCCCTACAGACTTCGATGAATGTGTTAGCCGCCAAGATCTTGAGGCAAACAACAAGCTCCTAAAGGAGCAAATGGAGGAGACGGTCCACAAGTCAGTGCATGATGCCTTCATTGACATGAACCTTGGCAAGACTTACGAGAGGCTGGATCGACGATTGTCCCAGATCGTCGATAGACTTGCTGTGTTGGAGACGCAACAACAAGCACCGCCACCACCACCTCCTCGTCTTCCCGATGATGCCATGTTTGATGAAGAAGGTAATTATGATGAAGCGGCCACCAGAGATTTGCGCCTACATCGTCGTATTCATCAAAACACAGAAGGTATGCCACACCAACACCGCCAGCAAGGTAATAACAATAGTGCTCCTGACGACCCTTATGCTAAGATTAAATTTTCTATACCATCTTTTTCGGGTCATTATGATGCTGAGGGATATCTTGATTGGGAGATGGCGATATAACAGAAATTTGCTGCCCACCTTGTACCTGAACGATATCAAGTTAGACAAGCCACTAGTGAATTTAAAGATTTTGCTATTGTCTGGTGGACTGGTCTAGTTGGGGACGGTAGAGCACCTACGACTTGGGAAGATCTTAAGGTAGCTATGCGCGATAGATTTGTTCCCCCATCTTATCATAGAGAATTGCGTAAGAAATTGATGCGTTTAGAGCAAGGGGATAAATCTGTTCAAGATTATTATGCTGAGCTTCAGAAGGGATTGCAGCGTTGTGGGATAGTAGAGGGACATGAGGACGCTCTTTGCCGTTTTTATTCAGGTTTGCAGCGTGACATTCAGGACATTGTGGATTACAAAGAATTTAACACTGTCAACAAGTTGTTCCAGTTTGCAATGCTTGCAGAGAAGGAATTGCAGGGACGCCAACATCGACCTAGGACTACTTTTGGCGCCTCCTCTACATCACGGATGCACACACCTGCCTCGAGTCATACACCTTCGACCACTACAGCGTCCACGCGACCTCCCTCGACACCTTCTGCACATGTTGGTAAACTTCCTTTGCAGGTACCCGCCAAGAAACAGAATTCACCAGCACCTGCAGCACCTTCCAGTGGTCGTTCTTCGGGTATTGTTTGCCACCGCTGTCATGGGATTGGTCACATGAAGAAGGATTGCCCGAGTCAGCGAACATACATTGCTACGAATGATGGCTACATTAGTGCTTCCGACGGTGAGGATGACGATGATGACTCCAGTGATGTTGATGCTAATGATGATGCTATGCTTGGTGCTGATGCTACGGTGAACCTTCGAAGCATCATGGTGCAGCGTGTTCTTAGTGCTCAGCCTGAATCATCAGAGAAGCAGCAACACCATAATTTGTTCCAGACTTTCTTCGCCATCGAGAATCGGCGTGCACGTGTTATTATTGATGGTGGAAGCTGCAATAATTTGGTGAGTTCAGATTTGGTCAAGAAGCTTGGCTTGACCACACGTCCACGACCACATCCATACCACATTCAGTGGATCAATGATTCACGCAAGGTTAAGGTAACACACATGGTACGAGTGCATTTCTCCATTGGTATGTATTCTGATTATGCAGATTGCGATGTAGTACCTATGGAAGCTTGTTCTCTTTTGTTGGGTAGACCTTGGGAATATGATACTGATGCACGTCACCATGGTAGGAGTAATACACACACTTTTAGGCATAAAGATAAAAACATTACTTTGCTACCTTTGACTCTTGTTGAAATTGTACAAGCTGATAAAGATAGAGCTGCAAATACCCATAAGGAACCAACTAATGAGACAGAAATTCAGCAACAAATTAAATTGAAAGCTCCTGTCATGCTTGCTACTAAATCTGATCTTCTTGAAACTCATGCTACTGATGCTTGTTGCTATGCCTTGGTTTGCAAAGATGCTTTCTTTTCTATTGATGGTATTGCTAGCACTTTGCCTGCATCTGTGACTAACCTTTTGCAGTAGTTCTGAGATGTTTTTCCCTCTGAGTTACCTCCAGGACTTCCTCCCATTCGTGGGATTAAGCACCAGATTGATTTGATTCCTTGAGCGAGCTTGCCCAACCGTGCTGCATATCGAGCAAATCCTGAGGAGACTAAGGAGATTCAGCGCCAAGTCCAAGACCTTTTGGACCGCGGGTATGTACGTGAGAGGCTTAGTCCTTGTTCTGTTCCTGTCATTTTGGTTCCAAAGAAAGATGGTAGTTGGCACATGTGTGTAGATTGTAGAGCCATTAACAACATCACTATCCAGTATCGTCATCCTATTCCTCGATTAGATGATATGCTTGATGAGTTAAGTGGTTCTAAAATATTTTCTAAGATTGATTTGCACAGTGGATACCACCAAATTATAATAAAATTAGGCGATGAATGGAAAACTGCTTTTAAAACCAAGTTCGGCTTGTATGAGTGGTTAGTGATGCCTTTTGGATTAACTAATGCCCCTAGTACTTTTATGTGTTTGATGAACGAGGTTTTGCGCCCATTTATTGGAAAATTTGTGGTGGTTTATTTTGATGATATCTTGATCTACAACACTTGTTTATCTGAACATCTTGACCATCTACGTGCTGTTTTTGATGCTTTGCGCGTCGCGCGCTTATTTGCTAACCTTGACAAATGCACCTTTTGCACCGAACACGTATCGTTTCTTGGCTATGTTGTCACTACACAGGGTATTGTGGTTGATGAGGCCAAGGTGCAAGCTATTCAGAGTTGGCTAACACCATCGACGGTGATACAAGTACAGAGTTTTCTTGGACTTGCAGGATTTTATCGTCGTTTCGTGAAAGATTTCAGCACCATCGCTGCCCCATTACATGAGTTGACCAAGAAGGGTGTTTCATTTAATTGGGGGTAGTCACAAGAGGATTCTTTTGCTCTTTTAAAAGAGAAGCTTACTCACGCGCCACTACTCCAACTTCCTGACTTTGGTAAGACTTTTGAACTCGAATGTGATGCAAGTGGAGTTGGAATTGGTGCCATATTATGCAAGGAGGTAAACCCGTTGCATATTTTAGTGAGAAATTGAATGGCCCTGTTCTTAATTATTCCACTTATGATAAAGAATTATATGCTCTCATACGATCTTTGCAAACATGGAAACATTATTTTTGGTCTAAGGAATTTGTTATTCATTCTGATCATGAGTCACTTAAGCATCTTCGTAGTCAAACAAATCTGAACCGTAGACATGCTAAGTGGGTAGAATTTCTTGAAACTTTTCCTTATGTCATTAAATATAAAAAGGGGAATGATAATGTGATTGCCGATGCTTTGTCTAGACGCTATGCTATGTTGTCTCAACTTGATTGTCGTATTTTTGGACTTGAAACAATTAAGGGACAATATGCTTATGATGATGATTTTAAAGAGGTTGCATTAAATTGTAAAGAGGGTCATATATGGAATAAATTTGTGCTAAATGATGGATACTTGTTTAGAGCTAACCGCCTATGCATCCCAGTTGGTTCGGTTTGTCTTTTGTTGTTGCAGGAGACGCATGGTGGTGGTTTGATGGGTCACTTCGGTGCCAAGAAGACGGAGGTTGTGCTGTCCACACACTTCTTTTGGCCTCGAATGCGGCGTGATGTTGAGCGCTTTGTAGCAAGATGCACGACGTGTCAAAAAGCTAAGTCACGATTGAACCCATATGGCTTGTATATGCCTCTTCCTATTCCTTCAGTTCCGTGGGCGGATATTTCTATGGATTTTGTTTTGGGATTGCCTAGGACGAAGAGGGGGAGCGATAGTGTTTTTGTTGTGGTTGATCGTTTCTCTAAGATGGCACATTTTATACCTTGTCACAAAACGGATGATGCCATTCATATTGCTAACCTCTTTTTCACAGAGATTGTTCGTTTGCATGGTATGCCTTCTACTATTGTTTCAGATCGTGATGTAAAATTCTTGAGTCATTTTTGGCATACTCTATGGAACAAATTGGGGACAAAATTGTTGTTTTCTACTACTTGTCATCCCCAAACTGATGGACAAACGGAAGTTGTGAATAGAACATTGCCTGCAATGCTGCGAGCAATATTGAAGAAAAACTTGAAAATGTGGGAAGAGTGTTTGCCGCATGTGGAGTTTGCATATAATTGGGCGGAACACTCCACCACCAAGGTAAGTTCTTTTCAGGTAGTGTATGGTTTTAACCCTCGTGCTCCGATTGATCTTTTGCCTCTACCTACTACCGAGCAAGTACATAGTGATGCTAAGGAGCATGCTGACTTTATTTTGAAACTTCATGCTTCAACTAAAGCAAACATTGAAAAGATGACAGAAAATATAGAATTGCTGGTAGTCAAGGTAGAAAACAAGTTAAGCTTGAAGTGGGTGATTTAGTGTGGTTGCACTTGAGAAAAGATAGATTTCCAGAGTTAAGAAAGTCTAAATTGATGCCATGTGCTGCTGGTCCATATAAGATTTTGGAGAAAATAAATGATAATGCATATAAACTTGAGTTGCCTCCCGAGTTCCGGGTTAGTCCTACATTTAACATTGTAGATTTGAAACCGTATTTGGGGGAAGAAGATGAGCTTGAGTCGAGGACGACTCCACTTCAAGAGGGGGAGGATGATGAGGACATCACTTCTATACATACAATGAATGGACCGATAACACGATCGCGTGCACGACAACTAATTCTCCAGGTACGTTCTACCCTAGTCAATTGTGTTTCAGAGCTTACGCTTGGGGCCATGGATGTTTTGATGATGAGGAACCTTGGAGAGGACCAACAAATACTTGGGAAATGCCTAGGTGTTAAGGAGGAGCAGCAAGGGCGCCCACAACAGGAAGGAGATCAAGTCCGACTCGGCTGTGACTCCATCTTGGGTTCTAGGACCAGTCTGCACTAAAATGGACGCCCAAGATGCATCCGGACTCCAATTGCGATGGACTTAATATGGTTGGAAAGATAAGGAGATTATATAACCAACCCAACTAGTTCCACCCTAAAATTCGTCCGGAGTCAACATGAATCGTCGAAACAAGTCAGCGTTCAGATTCTATTTTGGTGATGCGACACCGTCTGTTGGGCCGTTGGGCCATGTATCGCGTCGGAGCCCATTAGGGGCGAGTCCAGGGGTCACGCATGCCCTAATACTCTATTTATTCAGCAGCCGCCGCCACATTAGTATTGGGTTTTGCTTAAGTTTAGATCTGTCAAGAACAGTCGCTGTAGATCGGTTTGTGAGACCCCAACTTGTGAGCTTAATCATTCATACGCAATATTATATATTGTGTTCTTTCTTGTTCTTGCTTGTGTCTTCGATTCTCAGGCAGGAATTAGCCCTCGTGGCGAGGTCAATCGCGCAGTGCACAGTTGATAACCAGAGGAGAAGTGGTGCTGCGATTGCGGGGTTCTAGTCGTGTTGATTGGAAGCCGGATCGTCTGTGTGACATCTCCACCAAATCGATAGTTATCTTCACCTGACGGAAGATCGGGCACCCCCGTTCCTATCACACCTAAATCGGCCAGAACAAAGTGAATAGGTAAGATTTTTTCCATCCATATTGTCTTGCTAAAGTTAACAGTGAACATTATAGTACTAAATTTATTCGGTTTCAATATTCCTAGAAAATATAGTACCCCTTATTTATATGGCAATTTATGAAGATTACTTCGTGAGCAGAACTGAGCCGACTAACTATTGTAAACTTCACTATATGTACAAATCAGGGGTACTATATTGTCCATACCAATAGGCAAATCCATTAGTACTAATCAACAATTGTACAAATCAAAGTGATTATCATAACTTCACTATATGACAACCATGCATTTCAATTTGCAACAAAAACATAATATTAGAAGCTCTTGTGCCTCTTCTATACTATTAAGAATTTTAAGAACCTCTAATATTTCAAGCTCACTACAAGCTCTGCATAGATATCTTGCAAATATAATGGTCGCATCAACTATCATCGGGTTGCAGCGCAAAAAATAATCATGATATTGAAATAGAGCTAACAAGTCATCAAACCAGTGTACCACTGCAATGGTTGATGGAGCAAAGAGCTTCTTCAAGTCGACTATTTCATACATTGGTGATAAAAACTTCCACGCTCTCCCCAGCTTCGGTTCCTCTAGAATTTTAAATTTCATAGTGACACAAGCAAGAAAAACTGTAGAACAAACATATAGAGCAACGTAAATTAAGGGTGAAAGATCTTTCAGCACTAACAAAACTTATTTTTAGCTGCAAGTAATCTCTTCGATAGAAAAGGGAGTGCACATTCATGGGTGCAACAATTTGAGGTGGAGCAGTTCTCTTCTGCAACAGTTCCTGTAGCACCTCCTGACCCTAACACTTTGGTTTAATTTGTTTGAGCGTTCTAGTGTCCCTCGTCAATGTTTGATACGACACGAACAATATAATACACAATAGATCATACAAAAACAGCACCAACCTGCAGCAAGCTAGTCACATTATTATTAGTGACTGAGTCTTGCAAGTGATTACAGTCATAAGCAGGCTTACCAGAACTAAAAGTTATACTAAATACTCAAGCAGCAATTGACTTACATTCATTAAGAGTGAAGGATATGCTAGTCCAATATTCTTATAGCCATTAAGCTTCATACTTCAGTTGTAAGAAAAGTTGTGCACATGGCTTCCGACCCTCTACGATCACTTAATTACCTTTTTGTTCTCTTTAAGATACTTCACTACAAAATAAGAGTTCCCTGCTTGAGCTCTCTTTTTTGTACACTATACTACCATTGTCCACGTTCAAATAACTAAAAGGGGATGCATCTAGGCGTTCAAATTTAGAATTGACATTCCTTTCTAAAATTATTAGGTTATACAATAATAATTACTCTAATGATAGAGCTTTTAGGACAACACATGAGGTTCTCAACCAAGTAATAACTATAAAATTACATAGTAATTAAGAAGTGGCAACATACCTGTATATCTCCCGCTGGCAGAGCATAGAAAAAAGTCAGTTGGGGGCTGCTGCAACATGCAGAGGAGCGCGGAGATGCCAACACTATTTTGTAAGCAAAAGTCATTAAGCATAAAGAACATTGCCCCACTATAGATGAGTAGCGACCAAATCGAGCAAAAAATGTCATCATGTAAGACAACATGAAAAGTGAAAGGGAAATAGGCTTACACCTTTCCCTAATTGATTTTGGTGGTTGAATTGCCCAACACAAATAATTGGACTAACTAGTTTGTTCTAGATTATGAGTTCTACAAGTGCCAAAGGTTCACAACAAACCAATAAAAAGACCAAGAAAGGATTCAAATAAAGAGAGCAAAAGACAACCGAAGTGTGCCCTGGTCTGGCGCACCGGACTGTCCGGTGTGCCACCGGACAGTGTCCGGTGCACCAGGGAACCCAACTCCAAACTGCTCACCTTCGGGAATTCTGGGAGCCACTCCGCTATAATTCACCGGACTGTCCGGTGTGCCAGCGGAGTAACGGCTACTACAGCACCAACGGTCGTCTGCTAGAGCAGTTAATGCGCTACAGTGCTCACAGAAGTCAGAGCAGAGCCAGAAGGCACACCGGACAGTGAACAGTGACTGTCCGGTGCACCACCGGACTATCTGGTGCCCCAGATGTCAGAAGCTCCAACGGTCAGAATCCAACGGCCGGATGACGTGGCTGGCGCACTGGACAGTGTCCGGTGGCGCACCGGACTGTTCGGTGCGCCATGCGACAGCAACCTCCACCAAACGGCTAGTTTGGTGGTTGGGGCTATAAATACCCCCAACCACCCACCATTCATTGTATCCAAGTTTTCATACTTCCTACACCTTACAAGAGCTATAGCATTCAATTCAAGACACACCAAAGAGATCAAATCCTCTCCCAAGTCCAAAGATCATTCCAATCAAATAGTGACTAGTGAGAGAGTGACTTGTGTTCATTTGAGCTCTTGCGCTTGGATTGCTTTTCTTCTTCATTCTTTCTTGTGATCAACTCAATTGTAACCGAGTCAAGAGACACCAATTGTGTGGTGGTCCTTGCGGGGACTTAGTGTCCCGTTTGATTGAGAAGAGAAGCTCACTCGGTTTAAGTGACCGTTTGAGAGAGGGAAAGGGTTGAAAGAGACCCAGTCTTTGTGACCACCTCAACGAGGAGTAGGTTTGCAAGAACCGAACCTCGGTAAAACAAATCATCGTGTCTCACTCTTTATTTGCCTGCGATTTGTTTTTCGCCCTCTCTCTCAGACTCATTTCTATTTCTAACGCTAACCCTGACTTGTAGTTGTGCTTAAGTTTGTAAATTTCAGATTCGCCCTATTCACCCCCCCTCTAGGCGACTTTCAATTGGTATCGGAGCCCGGTACTTCATTAGAGCCTAACCGCTCGAAGTGATGTTGGGAGCATCCGCCAAGAGGGAGATCGGGACCGGCGACAAGTCCGCAAGCTCGGGGAGAACGCACTCAAGGGAGTCCGCCCACAAGCACAAGGAGGAATCCTCTTCCTCCATCAAGTCCCAACGGAAGGGTGACAAGAAGAAGAAGATGAAGAAGGTGGTCTACTACGAGACCGACTCTTCATCACCCTCCACCTCCGGCTCGGAATCGGCATCCGTCACTTCTAAGCGCCATGAGCGCAAGAAGTATAGTAAAATGCCCCTTCGCTATCCTCGTATTTCAAAACACACTCCATTACTTTCCGTCCCATTAGGCAAACCACCTATGCTTGAAGGTGAAGATTATTCTATGTGGAGTGATAAAATGAGGCATCACCTAACCTCACTCCACAAAAGCATATGGGATATTGTTGAGTATGGAGCGCAGGTACCAAAGAAGGGAGACAAGGATTACGACTCGGAGGAGGTCGAACAAATCCAACACTTCAACTCCCAAGCCACTACTATACTCCTCACCTCTCTAAGTTGAGAGGAGTATAATAAGGTGCAAGGGTTGAAGAGCGCAAAAGAAATTTGGGACGTGCTCAAGACCGCACACGAAGGAGATGAGGTGACCAAGATCACCAAGCGGGAAACGATCGAGGGGGAGCTCGGTCGCTTCATGCTTCACCAAGGGGAGGAGCCACAAGCGATGTACAACCGGCTCAAGACCTTGGTAAACCAAGTACGCAACCTCGGGAGCACCAAATGGGATGACCATGAAATGGTCAAGGTTATTCTTAGATCACTCGTTTTTCTTAACCCTACGCAAGTTCAATTAATTTGTGGTGATCCTAGATACACACTAATGTCTCCCGAGGAAGTAATTGGAAAATTTGTGATCTTTGAGTTGATGATCAAAGGCTCCAAGAAAATCATCGAGCAAGGCGCCTCCCCCACACTCGATGTGCAACCCGTTGCATTCAAGGCAACGAAGGAGAAGAAAGAAGACTCTACAGCGAGTAGGGTCCCCATCGATACCTCTAAGCTCGACAACGAGGAAATGACGCTCATCATCAAGAGCTTTCGCCAAATCCTCAAGCAAAGGAGGGGGAAGGACTACAAGCCCCGCTCTAAGAAAGTTTGCTACAAGTGTGGTAAGCCCGGTCATTTTATTGCAAAATGTCCATTACAAGTGACAGTGACAGGGGCGACGACAAGAAGGGAAAGAGGAGAGAAAAGAAGAGGTACTATAAGATGAAAGGCGGCGATGCTCATATGTGTCGCGAATGGAACTCCGACGAGAGCTCCACCGACTCCTCCTCCGACAAGGACGCCGCCAACATCGCCGTCACCAAAGGACTCCTCTTCCCCAACGTCGGCCACAAGTGCCTCATGGCAAAGGACGACAAAAGGAAGAAGGTAAAATCAAGATCCTCCACTAAATATGCATCCTCTAGTGATGAAGATAATTCTAGTGATGAGGAGGATAACTTGCTTACTCTTTTTGCCAATCTTAACATGAAACAAAAGGAGAAATTAAATGAACTAATTAGTGCTATTCATGAGAAGGATGAACTCTTGGACACCCAAGAGGACTTCCTAATTAAGGAAAACAAGAAGCATGTTAAGGTTAAAAATGCTTATGCTCTAGAGGTAGAAAAATGTGAAAAATTAACTAATGAGCTAAGCACTTGCCATGATATTATTTCCAACCTTAGAAATGAAAATGCCAAACTTATTGCTAAGGTTGAGAAGTCAAATATTTGTGATGATTCAATTGACATTCTTAGAAATGACAATGCTAGTTCACTTGCTAAGATTGAAAAATTGAATGCCTCTCTTGCTGGCCTTAGGATTGAAAATGAAAAATTAATTGCTAGGGCTAAAGACTTAGATGTTTGCAATGCTTCTATTTCCAATCTTAGAGATGAGAATAACATTTTACATGCTAAGATTGTTGAGTTAAACTCTTGCAAACCCTCTACATCTATCGTTGAGCATGTTACTATTTGCACTAGATGTAGAGATGTTAACATTGATGCTATTCATGATCACATGTCCATGATTAAACAACAAAATGATCATATAGCAAAATTAGATGCTAAAATTGCCGAGCATGAGTTAGAAAATGAAAAATTTAAATTTGCTCGTAGCATGCTTTATAGTGGGAGACGCCCTGTCATCAAGGATGGCATTGGCTTCCAAAAGGGAGACAATGTCAAACTTAATGCCCCTCCTAAAAGATTGTCTAACTTTGTTAAGGGCAAGGCTCCCATGCCTTAGGATAACGAGGGTTACATTTTGTACCCTACCGGTTATCCTGAGCACAAGATTAGGAGAATTCACTCTAGGAAGTCTCACTCTGGCTCTAATCATGCTTTTATCTATAAGAGTGAGACATCTAGTTCTAGGCAATCAACCCATGCTAAATTGCCTAAGAAGAAAACTCCTAGTGCATCAAATGAACCTAGCATTTCATTTAAGACTTTTGATGCATCTTATGTTTTGACTAACAAATCCGGCGAAGTAGTTGCCAAATATGTAGGGGGCAAACACAAGGGGTCAAAGACTTGTGTTTGGGTACCCAAAGTTCTTGTATCTAATGTAAAAGGACCCAAAACGGTTTGGGCACCTAAAATCAAGAACTAAATTTGTTTTGTAGGTTTATGCATCCGGAGGCTCAAGTTGGATCATCGATAGCGGGTGCACAAACCATATGACAGGGGAGAAGAAGATGTTCTCCTCCTATGAGAAAAACCAAGATCCCCAAAGAGCGATCACATTCGGGGACAGAAATCAAGGTTTGGTCAAAGGATTGGGTAAAATTGCTATATCTTCTGACCACTCTATTTCCAATGTTTTTCTTGTAGACTCTTTAGATTACAATTTGCTTTCTGTTTCTCAATTATGCAAAATGGGCTACAACTGTCTTTTTACGGATATAGGTGTTACTGTCTTTAGAAGAAGTGATGATTTAGTAGCATTTAAGGGAGTGTTAGAGGGTCAGCTATACTTAGTTGATTTCAATAGAACTGAACTCGACACTTGCTTAATTGCCAAGACTAACATGGGTTGGCTCTGGCATCGCCGACTAGCCCACGTTGGAATGAAGAATCTTCATAAGCTTCTAAAGGGAGAGCACATTTTGGGACTAACCAATGTTCATTTTGAGAAAGACAGGGTTTGTAGCGCATGTCAAGCAGGGAAGCAAGTTGGTGTTCATCATCCACACAAGAACATCATGACGACCGACAGGCCGCTCGAACTACTCCACATGGACCTATTCGGCCCGATAGCTTACATAAGCATCGGCGGGAGTAAGTATTGTCTTGTAATTATGGATGATTATTCTCGCTTCACTTGGGTGTTCTTTTTGCAGGATAAATCTCAAACCCAAGTAACTTTAAAGGGATTCTTGAGACGGGCTCAAAATGAGTTCGGCTTAAGAATCAAAAAGATTAGAAGCGACAACGAGACAGAGTTCAAGAACTCTCAAATCGAAGGCTTCCTTGAGGAGGAGGGCATCAAGCATGAGTTCTCTTCTCCCTACACGCCACAACAAAATGGTGTAGTGGAGAAGAAGAATAGAACTCTATTAGACATGGCAAGAACCATGCTTGATGAGTACAAGACTTCGGATCGGTTTTGGGCCGAGGCGGTCAACACCGCTTGCTATGCCATCAACCGGTTATATCTACACCGAATCCTCAAGAAGACATCTTACAAACTCCTCACCGGTAAAAAGCCCAATGTTTCATATTTTAGAGTCTTTGGTAGCAAATGCTTTATTCTTGTTAAAAGAGGTAGAGAGTCTAAATTTGCTCCTAAGGCTGTAGAAGGCTTTTTACTAGGATATGATTCAAACACAAGGGCATATAGAGTCTTTAACAAGTCCACTAGACTAGTTGAAGTTTCTTGTGACATTGTGTTTGATGAGACTAACGGCTCTCAAGTAGAGCAAGTTGATCTTGATGAGCTAGATGATGAAGAGGCTCCGTGCGTCGCGCTAAGGAACATGTCCATTGGGGATGTGTGTCCTAAGGAATCCGAAGAGCCTCCACAAGCACAAGATCAACCATCTTCCTCCATGCAAGCATCTCCACCAACTCAAGATGAGGATGAGGCTCAAGATGATGAAGGAGAAGATCAAGAGGATGAGCCACCTCAAGAGGAGGGCAATGATCAAGGGGGAGATGCCCATGATCAAGACAAGGAAGATGAACAAGATCCAAGACCGCCACACCCAAGAGTCCATCAAGCAATACAACGAGATCACCCCGTGAACTCCATCCTCGGCGATATTCATAAGGGGGTAACTACTCGATCTCGTGTTGCTCATTTTTGTGAACATTACTCTTTTGTTTCCTCTATTGAGCCATACAGGGTAGAGGAAGCACTTCAAGATTCGGATTGGGTGTTGGCAATGCAAGAAGAGCTCAACAACTTCACGAGGAACGAGGTATGGCATTTAGTTCCACGTCCTAACCAAAATGTTGTAGGAACCAAGTGGGTCTTTTGCAACAAGCAAGATGAGCATGGTGTGGTGACAAGGAATAAAGCCCAAATTGTGGCCAAGGGATATTCACAAGTCGAAGGTTTGGATTTCGGTGAAACCTATGCACCCGTAGCTAGGCTAGAATCAATTCGTATATTACTTGCCTATGCTACTTACCATGGCTTCAAGCTTTATCAAATGGACGTGAAGAGTGCCTTTCTCAATGGACCAATCAAGGAAGAGGTCTATGTTGAGCAACCTCCCGGCTTTGAAGATAGTGAGTACCCTAACTATGTTTATAAACTCTCTAAGGCGCTTTATGGGCTCAAGCAAGCCCCAAGAGCATGGTATGAATGCCTAAGAGATTTCCTTATCGCTAATGGCTTCAAAGTCGGTAAAGCCAATCCTACTCTCTTTACTAAAACACTTGCCAATGATTTGTTTGTATGCCAAATCTATGTTGATGATATCATATTTGGGTCTACTAACGAATCTACATATGAAGAGTTTAGTAGGATCATGACTCAGAAATTTGAGATGTCTATGATGGGAGAGTTGAAGTATTTCTTAGGATTTCAAGTGAAGCAACTCCAAGAGGGCACCTTCATTAGCCAAACAAAGTATATACAAGACATACTCACAAAGTTTGGGATGAAGGATGCCAAGCCCATCAAGACACCCATGGGAACTAATGGGCATCTCGACCTCAACACGGGAGGTAAATCCGTAGATCAAAAGGTATACCGATCGATGATAGGTTCTTTACTATATTTATGTGCTTCACGACCGGATATTATGCTTTCCGTATGCATGTGTGCAAGATTCCAAGCCGATCCTAATGAAGTTCACCTTAGGGTCATGAAACGATTCTTGAGATATTTAGTTTATACTCCTAAGTTTGGCCTTTGGTACCCCAGGGGATCCACATTTGATTTAATTGGTTATTCTGATGCTGATTGGGCAGGGTGTAAAATTAATAGAAAGAGCACATAAGGGACTTGCCAGTTCTTGGGAAGATATCTGGTGTCTTGGCCTTCAAAGAAGCAAAATTCTGTCGCTCTTTCTACCGCCGAAGTCGAATATATTGCCGCAGGCCATTGTTGCGCGCAATTGCTTTGGATGAGGCAAACCCTCAGGGACTATGGTTACAAATTAACCAAAGTTCCTCTTCTATGTGATAATGAGAGTGCAATCCGCATGGCGGATAATCCCGTTGAGCATAGCCGCACTAAACACATAGCCATTCGGTATCATTTTTTAAGGGATCACCAACAAAAGGGGGATATCGAGATTGCATATATTAACAGCAAAGAACAATTAGCCGATACCTTTACCAAGCCATTAGATGAGCAAACTTTTACCAAACTTAGGCATGAGTTAAATATTCTTGATTCTAGGCATTTTGATTGATATTTTGCACACATAGCTCATTTATATACCTTTGATCATATCTCTTTCATATGCTATGACTAATGTGTTTTCAAGTGCATATTATGTTAAGTCATAGATTGAAAGGGAAATGGAGTCTTCGGCGAAGACAAGGCTTCCACTCCACTCCATCGAATTATTCATCCTTCACCGTCGCTCCACAACACTCTCCAACTTTGGTATAATCTTCACTCATATGTTATTTATCATAGGGGGAGAAAGTAAAAAGGGCTCTAATGACTCTGTTTTTGGTGATTCATGCCAAAGGGGGAGAAAGTATTAGCCCAAAGCAAAAGGACCGCACCACCACCAATTTAAAAAATGTAGTCTTTCAATTATGGATCAAGAAAAGATTTTTTCAATTGGTATTTAAAGTAGTGTTTTCAAATTGGTATCTTATTGTTGATAGATTTTCCAAATTGGTATGCCCTGCCCTCTTTAAAGATTTATATCTAAAACCCTCTTGAACATTAAGAGGAGGATTTCATTAAGGGGGAGTTTTGTTTAGTCAAAGGAAAAGCATTTGAAACAGGGGGAGAAAATTTCAAATCTTGAAAATGCTTCTCAAAATCTTATTCATATACCTTTGACTATTTGCAAAAAGACTTTGAAATGAATTTCCAAAACTTTGCAAAACAAAACATGTGGTGCAAGCGTGGTCCAAAATGTTAAATAAGAAGAAAGCCATCCATACATATCTAGTAGAAATAATTATTGGTTTCATTTCAAGCAACCTTTGCACTTACATTATGCAAACTAGTTCAACTATGCACTTTTATATTTGTTTTGGTTTGTGTTGGCATCAATCACCAAAAAGGGGGAGATTGAAAGGGAAATAGGCTTACACCTTTTCCTAATTGATTTTGGTGGTTGAATTGCCCAACACAAATAATTGGACTAACTAGTTTGTTCTAGATTATGAGTTCTACAGGTGCCAAAGGTTCACAACAAACAAATAAAAAGACCGAGAAAGGATTCAAATAAAGAGAGCAAAAGACAACCGAAGTGTGCCCTGGTCTGGCGCACCGGATTGTCCGGTGTGCCACCGGACAGTGTCCGGTGCACCAGGGAACCCAACTCAAATTGCTCTTCTTCGGGAATTCTGGGAGCCACTCCGCTATAATTCAACGGACTGTCCGGTGTAGCACCGGACTGTCCGGTGTAGCACCGGACTGTCCGGTGCGCCAGCGGAGTAACGGCTACTACAACGCCAACGGTCGTTTGCCAGAGCAGTTAATGCGCTACAGTACGCAGAAGTTAGAGCAGAGCCAGAAGGCGCACCAGACAGTAAACAGTGACTGTCCGGTGCACCACCGGACTGTCCGGTGCCCCAGATGTCAGAAGCTCCAACGGTCAGAATCCAACGGCCAGGTGACATGGTTGGCGCACCGGACAGTGTCCGGTGCGCCATGCGACAGCAGCCTCCACCAAACGGCTAGTTTGGTGGTTGGGGCTATAAATACCCCCAACCACCCACCATTCATTGTATCCAAGTTTTCATACTTCCTACACCTTACAAGAGCTATAGCATTCAATTCAAGACACACCAAAGAGATCAAATCCTCTCCCAAGTCCAAAGATCATTCCAATCAAATAGTGACTAGTGAGAGAGTGACTTGTGTTCATTTGAGCTCTTGCGCTTGGATTGCTTTTCTTCTTCATTCTTTCTTGTGATCAACTCAATTGTAACCGAGGCAAGAGACACCAATTGTGTGGTGGTCCTTGCAGGGACTTAGTGTCCCATTTGATTGAGAATAGAAGCTCACTCGGTCTAAGTGACCGTTTGAGAGAGGGAAAGGGTTGAAAGAGACCCGGTCTTTGTGACCACCTCAACGGGGAGTAGGTTTGCAAGAACCGAACCTCGGTAAAACAAATCATCGTGTCTCACTCTTTATTTTCCTGCGATTTATTTTTCGCCCTCTCTCTTGGACTCATTTCTATTTCTAACGCTAACCCTGGCTTGTAGTTGTGCTTAAGTTTGTAAATTTCAGATTCGCCCTATTCACCCCCCCTCTAGGCGACTTTCAAAAAGGAAACATCAAAGAGGTTGAAGCAGAGGCGTATTGTCGCCTTTCGAAGTTAAATAGCATAATGGATGAATCTAGTTCTGAATTTGGATGTTGCTACTGCATCTCGTGAGCCTAGAAAAGTCCCTTGCTACGGATCGCATGACCCCGGCACTCCAGCTACCGCCTCCGTGGTCGGAACCTCCTTCTCCCTCTCCTCGCTCCAGTACGGCGATTGGGTCCAGCCAAACGCTTTCTTCAGCATCTTCTCGGCGTCTTCGCTGGAGAAACCCAATGGAGTGAGCACCCGTTTGCACTCCTCATCTACGTCCGGGGTAGAAGCCTGCGCCTGGTCAGCTGCTGAGAGCGCCCGCCACTCCCGACGACGACTTTTCCCAGGTTGGATATTCTGCTGCTGGACATTCGATCTTCCTCCACACTTGTTTTTGTTACCAGTAAGCTTGGCGACCAGTGCACCCGAGACGTTGTGCTAGAGAGGGAGGAAGTGCAATGCAAGCAAGGTTCATTGCTGGTGGTTTCTCGCCAATATCAGCAAGCTAGATTGAGGATCTTACTTATAGTTATAATGAAGATGTCGACTTCAGGAGTTTGAGCAGTCACCAAAGCCAGTGCTGGTTGTCTTGCTAACATCCTGCACAGCAGCAGAAAGCTGGTATCAATCAGAGCAGGGAAGACTACAATTTGTGATTCCAAGCAGAGAGGGAAAAATCTCATGAAACATTGAATTTGGAGGGGAGACAAAATCCAACAATTCTTACATTGATTTGTCGTTGCACCTGGTCTCTTCTTGGGCCGCCGCGGGGGCGATGTCCCGCCAATCGACGAGAAGTTCTCTGTGATCTCCTGCTTGGACCTCGCGACGAAGGACGCCAGCTTCTTTGCTTCCGTCGTCGGCACAGGCGCGCCCTCTGCGGCTTCATCTGCGTCATATGTCTGGCGAATCTCCACCATAGGGTGTACCGGAGGAGAGAGTTGCCTCGTCTCCCCAACAGCACGACGCCACAACCGCCATCGATGGCCTCTAGCCCCGCTCCACCAACCGACCTATCATGCCCCCGTCTCCTACGTTGCAGCTTTAGCGCCTCGAGCTACGCCGCTGCGTTGGTGAGGTCCATCCTGTCGCCCTCGGCACGCGGGCTGGTGGCCAGCGCGGAGAGGTACCCGAGGAGGGCCTCGGCCTGGAGCGCACGCCTGGAGAAGGCCGCGTCCACCGCCGCCCTAGGCGCGCCATCATGGACGCCGACGTGTTGGGCGCGCTCCTCGTGCAAAACCCGTCGCTACGCGTCCTCTCCATGGGCGCCTGACGCCAGCGCCGCGCGTCCTCTCGCCCGCCCGGCCGTCGTTGCACAGCTCAAACACGCCCCTGTTCTCCTGCTGGTCCAGGATCGCCTGCGCGAGGGAAGGGACGGGCGTGAGGACACGACAGGATGCCGAGACGCAATGCACAATTAATCAGGGACGCGCGCACGACACGGTAGGGTGGGTGATGCCGTCTCGTCGATCACCTCGTAGGCCTCGCTAATGGCCTTGAAGCGCACCTCGGCCTTCGGCCTGGACGACGGCGGGTGCTTGTCGGGGTGCCACTTCTTGACGAGGTTCTTGTACGTGGCGTAGATTTCGTGCGGTGAGGTGTCCTTGGGGATGTGAATCCGTGCCCGAGGCTGGCATGGTGAGGGCGGTCATCTCCCTGTCGCCGGTGGCGATGCAGTGCGAGAGGACGACGACCTCCACCCTTGGGCAGACCGCCATGAGCGCCTCCAGGCCACGCCAGCTGACGCCGCTAGCCCGTGTGAGGCGCACCTAGCGGATGGACAGTGGCGGCTCCTCGGGCAGCGTGACAGCACAAGGAATGGCCGGCAACACCAGCGTGAGCCTAGAGCGTGTAGAAGCGGGTGGAGGAAGAGAAGGAGGCGACATACGTGACCTCGTCCACGCTCACCTCCACAGAAATTTAGATCTAACCGACCTCGTCCAGCAGTATATGCCTCCTATCGGACTCTCTCCCGGTGCTCGTTCATCCTCCATGTCCCGCCGCTGTGAAAGCGAGGCGCTCGATGTCGTCGGGGAGCGGGCTGGAGAAGGTGTCGTAGGAGAGGTTGAGGGATCGGGTTGTGTCATAGGAGTAGGAGGCAGGGCGGGCGTGGATCTCTTGATCAGCGTTTATGGCGGATAGGCGGATCCGCGGCATCCGCTTGCGCGTTGATGGAGGGGAGAGGGTGGGGGATCTGCGGTGCAGGCATGCAGTGCACGTTGATGGCGGGGAGCAGAGGGGGAGGAATGCGGGGGATCTGCGGCGCGTTGACGGCAGAACCGTGCACCAAAAAGTTTGTGGACGTCTACAATAGCGTCTTAAGTAGTAGTAGAGATAAAGTGAAAATTCGTAAAATGGACAGCAATCCCCACCATTTTCACTCTTATTTTTTGATCAATGTCATTGAGCTCCCGTACTGTTTATATACTACTTTTCGGCAGAGGTACTTGTTAGGTTTGAACCAAAGCCTATCCCAGTGTACTCCAACCCTGCACGAGTAAGCGGAGGACTACGCCTTGATCCACAAAACCTAGTGTGAGAATCTTCGCACAAAAGGCACATAGTACTAAGCAGATTATCTGCTTCTCTTATGGGGTAGGGCGTTACGGTCATGCCCTTTTATATCTATTCATGAGCTCACTAGAGAGAAAACCCCATTCTCTCCCGGACTGCGACCCCACAGTCAGCTCATATAGGTGAACTTGTTAAGGAAAGTATGTAGGACAATTTCCCTGCTTATAGCATTGACTTCATTAAGAGCATATCGCTCAACCTGCCATACAGACATAGCACAACAGCTCATGAGACTCTTTATCTTTTGTGCTCTTGGTTCCACAGTACTTCGTTTCCTAGAGCCTAGATCTTGGGACCTCCGGTCACACAGGACAGTTATCCGCAGTTGAAACCGCTAACAGGGTACGAGTCCCATTCCCATGCACGCTGCTTGGATTGGCTTTTGAGCCAGTCCTTTGGTGAAAGGATCAGCAAGGTTCCTTTCAGACTTGATGTAATCTACGGTTATTACACCCATCTCACTAGCATGCCGACATGAATCAAGTCGTCTTCTAATATGACTCGAGGATTTTTGGTTGTCCTTTCTACTGTTCACTTTCAGCAACACAGAAGTGTTGTCACAGTATACTAGGACAGCCGATATCGGCTTTGCTAGCATTGGAAGGTCTGACAATAGGTCTCTCAACCATTCAGCCTCCAATGCTGCTGAATCAAGTGCAACTAATTCAGCCTCCTTGGTGGAACGTGTCGATATTGTTTGTTTAGACGATCTCCACGACACGGCCCCACCAGCTAAAGTGAACACATAGCCACTTGTAGACTTCATTTGATCCGAGTCAGAGATCCAGTTTCACTGAATCCTTCAAGTACTGACGGAAATCCGGTATATTTAATACCAAGATTCATCGCTCCCTTCAAATACCGAAGTACTCTATACAAGGCTACCCAGTGTCTATCTCCTGGACTGACCGAATAACGAGCCAGTCTGCATACTGCATATGAGATATCTGGTCTAGTTTCACTGCTCAAGTACATGAGAGATCCGATGATCTTCGAATATAGTAGCTGGTTCACAGGCTCGCCTTCATGTTTACTGAGCGTGTAGGGTGGATCATAGGGCGTGGTGACTGGTTTACGGTCCATATGTCCAAAGCGAGTCAGGACCTTTTCCACATAATGGGATTGTGACAAAGTAATCCCATCCTCATCCTTTATTAGCTTGATGTTCAATATTACATCAGCTTCACCCAAGTCCTTCATATCAAAGTTCTTGGAGAGGAATACTTTTGTCTCCATGATAGCCTCCAAATCGGTTCCAAATATCAATATGTCATCAACGTATAAACACATGATGACACATTTTCCCCCAGAGAAGCGATAATACACACACTTGTTGGCTTCGTTTACACAAAACCCGACAGTGGTCAGAGTATTATTAAATTTCTCATGCCATTGTCTCGGAGCTTGCTTAAGACCGTATAAGGATTTAATCAAGCGACACACTTTGCTCTCTTGTCCTTTAACTACAAATCCTTCTGGTTGCTGCATATAAATTTCCTCTTCCAGCTCTCCATTTAGGAATGTTGTCTTTACGTCCATTTGATGGACAAGAAGTTTATAAGCAGCTGCCAGCGCTAAAAGCACACGGATTGTGGGCAATCGAGCCACCGAAGAATAAGTATCAAAATAATCCTCCTCTTTCTTTTGAGTAAAACCCTTAGCCACAAGACGGGCCTTGTACTTTTCAATAGTACCATCGGGTCTCCTCTTCCTCCTAAAGATCCATTTACAACCCACAGGCTTGCAACCAGCTGGGAGATCAGTTATCTCCCAAGTTACGTTCGAGATGATTGAATCCATCTCGCTACGGACAACCTCCCTCCAGTACTCTGCATCTGGAGATGTATATGCCTCCGTGAGGGAGCGTGGTTCTTCATCCACTAGATAAATAATATAATCATCACCCAGATACTTTTCAATCCTTTGTCTCTTACTCCTCCTTAACTCCTGAAAGTCGCCTAGAGGGGGGTGAATAGGCAAATCTGAATTTTACAAACTTTAAGCACAACTACAAGCCGGGGTTTAGCGTTAGAAATATAAGCGAGTCCGAAAGAGAGGGCGAAAAACAAATCACAAGCAAATAAGGTGGATGACACGGTGATTTGTTTTACCGAGGTTCGGTTCTTGCAAACCTACTCCCCGTTGAGGTGGTCACAAAGACCGGGTCTCTTTCAACCCTTTCCCTCTCTCAAACGGTCACCTAGACCGAGTGAGCCTTTCTATTCAATCAAATGGGACACTAAGTCCACTACAAGGACCACCACAACTTGGTGTCTCTTGTTTTGATTACAAGTGAGTTGAACACAAGAAAGAAGGAAGAAGAAAAGCAATCCAAGCGCAAGAGCTCAAATGAACACAAATGTCTCTCTCTAGTCACTAATTTCTTTGGAGTGATTCCGGACTTGGGAGAGGATTTGATCTCTTTGATTGTGTCTTTGAATGAAGTCTAGAGCTCTTGTATTAGGTTTGATGGCTGAAAACTTGGATGCAATGAATGGTGGGTGGTTGGGGGTATTTATAGCCCCAACCACCAAAGTGACCGTTGGTGAGGGCTTCTGTCGCGTGGCGCACCGGACAGTCCGGTGCGCCAGCCACGTCACCCGGGCATTGGGTTCTAACCGTTGGAGCTTATGACAGGTGGACCACCGGACAGTCACTATTCACTATCCGGTGCGCCTTCTGGCGCTGCTCTGACTTCTGCGCGCGCAGGCGCGCACTGTTCACTTTTACTGTTCCGTTGCAGACGACCGTTGGCGCTGTGTAGCCGTTACTCCGCTGGCACACCAGACAGTCCGGTGCTACACCGGAAAGTCCGGTGAATTATAGCGGAGCGGCTCCCAGAATTCCCTAAGCTGAGCAGTTTGGAGATGAGCTCCCTGGTGCACCGGACACTGTCCGGTGGCACACCGGACAGTCCGGTGCGCCAGACCAGGGCAGCCTTCGGGTTGTCTTTTGCTCTCTTTATTTGAACCCTTTTCTTGGTCTTTTTATTGGTTTGTGTGAACCTTTGGCACCTGTAAAACTTATAATCTAGAGCAAACTAGTTAGTCCAATTGTTTGTGTTGGGCAATTCAACCACCAAAATCATTTAGGAAAAGGTGTAAGCCTATTTCCCTTTCAATCTCCCCCTTTTTGGTGATTGATGCCAACACAAACCAAAGCAAATATATAAGTGTGGAATTGAACTAGTTTGCATAATGTAAGTGCAAAGGTTGCTTGAAATGAAACCAATAATTGTTTATGCTAGATATGCATGGATGGCTTTCTTCTTATTAAAATTTTGGACCACGCTTGCACCACTTGTTTTGTTTTTGCAAATTCTTTTTTAAATTCTTTTCAAAGTCTTTTTGCAAATAGGCAAAGGTAAATGAATAAGATTTTGAGAAGCATTTTCAAGATTTGAAATTTTCTCCCCCTGTTTCAAATGCTTTTCCTTTGACTAAACAAAACTCCCCCTTAATGAAATCCTCCTCTTAGTGTTCAAGAGGGTTTTATATATTAATTTTGAAGAGGGTATACCAATTTGAAATTATATCAAAAATAAGATACCAATTTGAAATTCTTTAAAAATACTTCTTTAATACAAATTGAAAGACTACAAATTTTTGAAATTAGTGGTGGTGCGGTCCTTTTACTTTGGGCTAATACTTTCTCCCCCTTTGGCATGAATCGCCAAAAACGGATTCTTGTGAGTGAAATATAAGCCCTTTGGTTTCTCTCCCTTTGGCAAATAATATATGAGTGAAGATTATACCAAATTGGAGAGCGATGTGGAGCGACGACGAAGGATGAATAATTCGATGAAGTGGAGTGGAAGCCTTGTCTTTGCCGAAGACTCCATTTTCCCTTTCAATCTATGACTTAGCATAAAATGCACTTGAAGAACACATTAGTCATAGTACATGAAATTGATGATCAAAGGTATATAAATGAGCTATGTGTGCAAAACATCAATCAAAATTCCTAGAATCAAGAATATTTAGCTCATGCCTAAGTTTGGTAAAAGTTTTGTCATCTAATGGCTTGGTAAAGATATCGGCTAATTGTTCTTTAGTGTTAATATAAGCAATCTCGATATCCCCCTTTGTTGGTGATACCGAATGGCTATGTGATACCGAATGACTATGTGTTTAGTGCGGCTATGCTCAATGGGATTATCCGCCATGCGGATTGCACTCTCATTATCACATAGGAGAGGGACTTTGGTTAATTTGTAACCATAGTCCCTGAGGGTTTGCCTCATCTAAAGCAATTGCGCGCAACAATGGCCTGCGGCAATGTACTCGGCTTCGGCGGTAAAAAGAGCTACCGAATTTTGTTTCTTAGAAGCCCAAGACACCAGAGATCTTCCCAAGAACTGGCAAGTCCCTGATGTGCTCTTTCTATCAATCTTACACCCTGCCCAATCAGCATCGGAATATCCAATTAAGTCAAAAGTGGATCCCCTGGGGTACCAAAGGCCAAACTTAGGAGTATAAACTAAATATCTCAAGATTCGTTTTACGGCCCTAAGGTGAACTTCCTTAGGATCGGCTTGGAATCTTGTACACATGCATACGGAAAGCATAATATCCGGTCGAGATGCACATAAATAGAGTAAAGATCCTATCATCGACGGATATACCTTTTGATCTACGGATTTACCTCCCGTGTCGAGGTCGAGATGCCCATTGGTTCCCATGGGTGTCTTGATGGGCTTGGCATCCTTCATGCCAAACTTGGTAAGAATGTCTTGAATGTACTTCGTTCGGCTAATGAAGGTGCCCTCTTGGAGTTGCTTGACTTGAAATCCTAGAAAATACTTCAACTCCCCCATCATAGACATCTCAAATTTTTGAATCATAATCCTACTAAACTCTTCATGAGTAGATTTGTTTGTAGACCCAAATATGATATCATCAACATAAATTTGGCATACAAACAAATCATTTGCAATTGTATTAGTAAAGAGAGTAGGATCGGCTTTGCCGACTTTGAAGCCATTAGCGATAAGAAAATCTCTTAAGCATTCATACCATGCTCTTGGGGCTTGCTTGAGCCCATAAAGCGCCTTAGAGAGTTTGTAAACATGGTTAGGGTACTCACTATCTTCAAAGCCGGGAGGTTGCTCAACATAGACCTCCTCCTTGATTGGTCCATTGAGGAAGGCACTTTTCACGTCCATTTGGTAAAGCTTAAAGCCATGGTAAGTTGCATAGGCAAGTAATATACAAATTGACTCAAGCCTAGCTACGGGTGCATAGGTTTCACCGAAATCCAAACCTTCGACTTGTGAATATCCCTTGGCCACAAGTCGGGCTTTGTTCCTTGTCACCACACCATGCTCATCTTGTTTGTTGTGGAACACCCACTTGGTTCCTACAACATTTTGGTTAGGACGTGGAACTAAATGCCATACCTCATTCCTCGTGAAGTTGTTGAGTTCCTCTTGCATTGCCAACACCCAATTCGAATCTCTTAATGCGTCTTCTACCCTGTATGGCTCAATAGAAGACACAATGGAGTAATGTTCACAAAAATGAGCAACACGAGATAGAGTGGTTACCCCCTTATGAATATTGCCGAGGATGGAGTTCATGGGGTGATCTCGTTGTATTGCTTGGTGGACTCTTGGGTGTGGCGGTCTTGGACCCTCGTCATCTTCCTCGTCTTGATCATTAGCATCTCCCCCTTGATCATTGTCCTCCTCTTGAGGTGGCTCCTCTTGATCTTCAATTTCATCATCTTGAGCTTGATCCTCATCTTGAGTTGGTGGAGATGCTTGTATGGAGGAAGATGGTTGATCTTGTGCTTGTGGAGACTCTTCGGATTCCTTAGGACACACATCCCCAATGGACATGTTCCTTAGCGCGACGCACGGAGCCTCTTCATCATCTAGCTCATCAAGATCAACTTGCTCTACTTGAGAGTCGTTAGTCTCATCAAACACAATGTCACAAGAAACTTCAACTAGTCCAGTGGACTTGTTAAAGACTCTATATGCCCTTGTGTTTGAGTCATAACCAAGTAAAAAGCCTTCTACAGCCTTAGGAGCAAATTTAGATTTTCTACCTCTTTTAACAAGAATAAAACATTTGTTGCCAAAGATTCTAAAATATGAAACATTGGGCTTTTTACCGGTTAGGAGTTCATATGATGTCTTCTTGAGGATTCAGTGAAGGTAGAGACAGTTGATGGCGTAGCAAGCGGTGTTGATTGCTTCCACCCAAAACCGGTCCGAAGTCTTGTATTCATCAAGCATGGTCCTTGCCATGTCCAATAGAGTTCTATTCTTCCTCTCCACTACACCATTTTGTTGTGGCGTGTAGGAAGAAGAGAACTCATGCTTGATGCCCTCCTCCTCAAGAAAGCCTTCGATTTGTGAGTTCTTGAACTCCGTCCCGTTATCGCTTCTAATCTTTTTGATCCTTAAGCCGAACTCATTTTGAGCCCGTCTCAAGAATCCCTTTAGAGTCTCTTAGGTTTGAGATTTTTCCTGCAAAAAGAATACCCAAGTGAAGCGAGAATAATCATCCACAATTACAAGACAATACTTACTCCCGCCGATGCTTATGTAAGCTATCGGGCCGAATAGGTCCATGTGGAGTAGTTCAAGCGGCCTGTCGGTCGTCATGATGTTCTTGTGTGGATGATGGGCACCAACTTGCTTTCCTGCTTGACATGCGCTACAAACCCTGTCTTTCTCAAAATGAACATTGGTTAGTCCCAAAATGTGCTCTCCCTTTAGAAGTTTATGAAGATTCTTCATCCCAACATGGGCTAGTCGGCGGTGCCAGAGCCAACCCATGTTAGTCTTAGCAATTAAGCAAGTGTCGAGTTCAGCTCTATTAAAATCTACTAAGTATAGCTGACCCTCTAACACTCCCTTAAATGCTACTGAATCATCACTTCTTCTAAAGACAGTAACACCTATATCCATAAAAAGACAATTGTAGCCCATTTACATAATTGAGAAACGGAAAGCAAATTGTAATCTAAAGAATCTACAAGAAAAACATTGGAAATAAAATGGTCAGGAGATATAGCAATTTTACCAAGTCCTTTGACCAAACCTTGATTTCCTTCCCCGAATATGATAGCTCTTTGGGGATCATGGTTTTTCTCGTAGGAGAAGAACATCTTCTTCTCCCCTGTCATGTGGTTTGTGCACCCGCTATTGATGATCCAACTTGAGCCCCCAGATGCATAAACCTACAAAACAATTTTAGGCCTTGTTCTTAGGTACCCAAACGGTCTTGGGTCCTTTCACATTAGAAACAAGTACCTTGGGTACCCAAACACAAGTCTTTGAGCCCTTGTGTTTGCCCCCGACATATTTGGCAACAACTTTGCCTGATTTGTTAGTTAAAACATATGATGCATCAAAAGTCTTAAATGAAATGTTAGGTTCATTTGATGCAATAGGAGTTTTCTTCTTAGGCAATTTTACATGGGTTGATTGCCTAGAACTAGATGTCTCACTCTTATACATAAAAGCATGATGAGAGCCAGAGTGAGACTTCCTAGAGTGAATTCTCCTAATTTTGTGTTCGGGATAACCAGCAGGGTATAAAATGTAACCCTCGTTATCCTGAACCATGGGAGCTTTGCCCTTAACAAAGTTAGACAATCTTTTAGGGGCATTAAGCTTGACATTGTCTCCCTTTTGGAAGCCAATGTCATCCTTAATCCCGGGGCGTCTCCCACTATAGAGCATGCTTCTAGCAAATTTAAATTTCTCGTTTTCTAAGTCATGCTCATTAATCTTAGCACTAAGTTGAGCTATGTGATCATTTTGTTTCTTAATTAAAGCTAGGTGATCATGAATAGCATCAATATTAATGTCTCTACATCTAGTGCAAATAGTAACATGCTCAACGGTAGACGTAGAGGGTTTGCAAGTATTTAATTCAACAATCTTATCATGTAAAGTAGCATTTTCATCTCTAAGATTGGAAATGGAAACATTGCAAACATTTAAATCTTTGGCCTTAGCAATCAATTTTTCATTCTCAATTTTAAGGCTAGAGAGAGATGCATTCAACTTATCAATCTTAGCAATTAAACTATCATTATCATTTCTAAGATTAACAATTGAACCATCACAAACATCTAATTTCTCAACCTTTGCAATTAATTTGACATTTTCATTTGTAAGGCTAGAAATAGTGTCATGGCAAGTACTTAGCTCACTAGTCATTTTTCACATTTTTCAACCTCTAGAGCATAAGCATTTTTAAATTTAACATGCTTTTTGTTTTCCTTAATAAGGAAGTCCTCTTGGGTATCCAAGAGTTCATCCTTCTCATGGATAGCACTAATTAATTCATTCAATTTTTCTTTTTGTTGCATGTTTAAGTTGACAAAAATGTGAGCAAATCATCCTCATCATCACTAGAGCTAGCCTCATCACTAGAAGTTGTGTACTTAGTGGAAGCTCTAGATTTTACCTTCTTCCTTTTGTCGTCCTTTGCCATGAGGCACTTGTGTCCGACATTGGGGAAGAGGAGGCCCTTGTTGACGGCGATGTTGGCGGCGTCCTCGTCGGAGGAGGAGTCGGTGGAGCTCTCATCGGAGTCCCACTCGCGGCATACATGGGCATCGCCGCCCTTCTTCTTGTATTTTTTTCTTTTCCTTCCTCTTTCCCTTCTTGTCGTTATCCCTGTCACTATCACTAGATAAAGGACATTTAGCGATAAAATGATCGGGCTTACCACATTTGTAGCAAACCTTCTTGGAACGGGGCTTGTAATCTTTCCCCTTCCTTTGCTTGAGGATTTGGCGAAAGCTTTTGATGATTAAAGCCATCTCCTCATTGTCGAGCTTGGAGGCGTCGATGGGAAGCCTACTCGATGTAGACTCTTCCTTCTTCTCCTCCGTCGCTTTGAAGGTGACGGATTGCACCTCGGGTGTGGAGGTGGCGCCTCGCTCGATGATTTGTTTGGAGCCTTTAATCATTAGCTCAAAGCTCACAAACTTTCCTATCACTTCCTCGGGAGACATTAGTTTGTATCTTGGATCACCATGAATTAATTGAACTTGAGTAGGGTTAAGAAAAACAAGTGATCTAAGAATAACCTTGACCATTTCATGGTCATCCCATTTGGTGCTCCTGAGGTTGCGCACTTGGTTCACCAAGGTTTTGAGTCGGTTGTACATGGCTTGTGGCTCCTCCCCTTGGTTGAGCATAAATCGACGAGCTCCCCCTTGATCGTTTCCATCTTGGTGATCTTGGTCACCTCGTCTCCTTCGTGCGCAGTCTTTAGTACGTCCCAAATCTCTTTTGCACTTTTCAACCCTTGCACCTCATTATACTCCTCTCGACTTAGAGAGGTGAGGAGTATAGTGGTTGCTTGGGAATTAAAGTGTTGGATTTGGGTGACTTCGTCCGCATCATAATCTTCATCCCCCACGGATGGTACCTGTGCTCCAAATTCAACAATGTCCCATATACTTGTGTGGAGTGAGGTTAGGTGATATTTCATCATTTCACTCTACCTAGAATAATCTTCACCGTAAAAAGCCGGTGGTTTGCCTAATGGGACAGAAAGTAATGGAGTATGTTTTGGAATGCAAGGATAGCGTAAGGGGATCTTACTAAACTTCTTGCGCTCATGGCGCTTAGAAGTGACGGACGATGTGTCAGATCTGGAGGTGGGAGGCGACGAAGAATCGGTCTCGTAGTAGACAACCTTCTTCATTTTCTTCTTCTTGTTGCCACTCCGTGCGACTTGACGCGGGGAGGTGATTCCTCCCTCTTCTTGTTGGTAGACTCCCCCGATGGAGCCTTCCCGTGGCTTGTGGCGGGCTTCTCGCCGGTCACCATCTCCTTCTTGGCGTGAGCTCCCAACATCTCTTCGAGCGGTTAGGCTCTTGATGAAGTACCGGGCTCTGATACCAATTGAAAGTCACCTACAGGGGGGTGAATAGGCAAATCTGAATTTTACAAACTTTAAGCACAACTACAAGCCACAATTAGCGTTAGAAATATAGGCGAGTCCAAAAGAGAGGGCGAAAAACAAATCACAAGCAAATAAGGCGGATGACACGGTGATCTGTTTTACCGAGGTTCGGTTCTTGCAAACCTACTCCCCGTTGAGGTGGTCACAAAGACCGGGTCTCTTTCAACCCTTTCCCTCTCTCAAATGGTCACCTAGACCGAGTGAGCCTTTCTCTTCAATCAAATGGGACACTAAGTCCACTACAGGACCACCACAACTTGGTGTCTCTTGTTTTGATTACAAGTGACTTGAACACAAGAAAGAAGGAAGAAGAAAATCAATCCAAGCGCAAGAGCTCAAATGAACACAAATGTCTCTCTCTCTAGTCACTAATTTCTTTGGAGTGATTCCGGACTTGGGAGAGGATTTGATCTCTTTGATTGTGTCTTTGAATGAAGTCTAGAGCTCTTGTATTAGATTTGATGGCTGAAAACTTGGATGCAATGAATGGTGGGTGGTTGGGGGTATTTATAGCCCCAACCACCAAAGTGACCGTTGGTGAGGGCTTCTGTCGCGTGGTGCACCAGACAGTCCGGTGCGCCAGCCACGTCACCCGGTCGTTGGGTTCTGACCGTTGGAGCTTCTGACAGGTGGGCCACCGGACAGTCCGGTGCGCCTTCTGGCGCTGCTCTGACTTCTGCGCGCACAGGTGCGCACTGTTCACTTTTACTGTTCCGTTGCAGACGACCGTTGGCGCTGTATAGCTGTTACTCCGCTGGCACACCGGACAGTCCGGTGAATTATAGCGGAGCAGCTCCCAGAATTCCCGAAGCTGAGCAGTTTGGAGTTGAGCTCCCTGGTGCACCGGACAGTCCGATGCGCCAGACCAGGGCAGCCTTCGGGTTGTCTTTTGCTCTCTTTATTTGAACCCTTTTCTTGGTCTTTTTATTGGTTTGTTGTGAACCTTTGGCACCTGTAAAACTTATAATCTAGAGCAAACTAGTTAGTGCAATTGTTTGTGTTGGGCAATTCAACCACCAAAATCATTTAGGAAAAGGTGTAAGCCTATTTCCCTTTCAACTCCAAATCTGGAGTCTGGTCATGGACACTCGAGGGCAGAGAATATGTCCGAGATGGACTGAAAGTCGCCTAGAGGGGGGTGAATAGGCAAATCTGAAATTTATAAACTTTAAGCACAACTACAAGCCGGGGTTAGCGTTAGAAATAAAGTCGAGTCCAAAAGAGAGGGTGAAAACAAATCACAGGCAAATGAAAGTGGATGACACGATGATTTGTTTTACCGAGGTTCGGTTCTTGCAAACCTACTCCCCGTTGAGGTGGTCACAAAGACCGGGTCTCTTTCAACCCTTTCCCTCTCTCAAACGGTAACCTAGACCGAGTGAGCTTTTCTCCTCAATCAATTGGGACACTTAGTCCTCACAAGGACCACCACACAATTGGTGTCTCTTGCTTTGATTACAAGTGTCTTGAGAACAAGAAATGGGAAGAAGAAAAGTGATCCTAGAACAAGAGCTCAAAGAAAACGAGCAAAAACTCTCTCTCTAGTCACTATTGCTTGGAGTGGAAATCGGACTTGGAGAGGCTTTGATTCTATTGAATTTGTGTCTTGTATTGATTGCACTAGCTCTTGTATTGAATGTGAAGTCTGAAAACTTGGATGCCTTGAAGTGTGGTGGTTGGGGGGTATTTATAGCCCCACCCACCAAAATGGCCGTTGGGGAGGCTGTCTGTCGATGGGCGCACCGGACAGTCCGGTGCGCCACCGGACACAGTCCGGTGCGCCACCGGACACTGTCCGGTGTGCCAGCCACGTCACTCAACTGTTAGGGTTCGACCGTTGGAGCTCTGACAGCATGGGCCACCGGACAGTCCGGTGGTGCACCGGACTGTCACTGTTCACTGTCCGGTGCGCCTTCTGGCGCCTGCTCTGACTCTGCGTGCGCTGTCCGCACACTGTAGCTCATTGTTCACCTTTTGCAGACGACCGTTGGCGTTGTAGCCGTTGCTCCGCATGGCACACCGGACAGTCCGGTGAATTATAGCGGAGTGGCTTTTCTATAAACCCGAAGGTGGCGAGTTCGAGTTGACCACCCTGGTGCACCGGACACTGTCCGATGGTGCACCAGACACTATCTGGTGGCACACCAGACAGTCCGGTGCGCCAGACGAGGACAGCCTTCGGTTTCTTTTGCTCCTTTCTTTTTGAACCCTATCTTGGACTTTTTATTGGTTTGTGTTGAACCTTTGGCACCTGTAGAACTTATAATCTAGAGCAAACTAGTTAGTCTAATTATTTGTGTTGGGCAATTCAACCACAAAAATCATTTAGGAAAAGGTTTGAGCCTATTTCCCTTTCAATCTCCCCCCTTTTTGGTGATTGATGCCAACACAAACCAAAGCAAATATATAAATGCAGAATTGAACTAGTTTGCATAAGGTAAGTGCAAAGGATGCTTGGATTTAAACCAATTTAAACTTTCATAAGATATGCATGGATTGCTTTCTTCCTTTTAACATTTTGGACCACGCTTGCACCACTTGTTTTGTTTTTGCAAATGTTTTTGGAAATTCTTTTTCAAAGTCTTTTTGCAAATAGTCAAAGGTGTATTTCGAGAAGCATTTTCAAGATTTGAAATTTTCTCCCCCTGTTTCAAATGCTCTTCCTTTGACTAAACAAAACTCCCCCTTAATGAAATTCTCCTCTTAGTGTTCAAGAGGGTTTTACAAGTTGAAAGAAGATCAAATATTTTAGATACCAAATTTTGAAAAAATCCTCCTTAAAATATAGATATCAAATGGGATATAATTTCTTAGAGGAATACTAATTTTAAAGATGTCAATTGAAAACAACTTATTTTTAGAAATTTTGAAATTGGCGTGGTGGTGCGGTCCTTTTGCTTTGGGCCAATATTCTCTCCCCCTTTGGCATTAATCGCCAAAAACGGAGTCTTTAGAGCCCTTATTAAATTATCTCCCCCTTTGGCAAACAATATATGAGTGAAGGATTATACCAATGTGGAGAGCGAAGCGGAGTGATGACGTGTCACACCCGGCTTTAAGGAACAAAGCCAGGTGCATCTCATACATGCGCTAAGAAGACAACATATATAATAACAGAGTGTATAGAGATAAATGTCACAATAATCAGAGTATTTATTACATAGCGGAAGACTTATTACAAAATAAAATAATAAATATAAAACGAACTAAGGATCGTTGGCGCCAATGTCAACTCAGAAACGCCACCTAGATCAGATCATACTCCTCGCCTTGTGGCTCCTCCTGAACCACCTGTTCTTCTCCTGTGGGGGGGTGTGAGACAACAAGGGTGAGCTCACACATGATCATAGCTCAACAAGTTGTGGGGAATAATGTGACATGAACTCACCAAAGGTGGGAGCTCATGGAGTGTAAGGCTTATCAAAGAGAATGGTTAAAGCTGAGCATTGTTTTTAATGTTGGTCAAAATTTTATTAGCAATTACTAGATGTAAGTAAATACCAAACCTTAAGTAAAATAATTGAACAAAATTAATAATAAACCCATGTAATGCAAATGACAAAATTGAATTTAAGTTCCATAATTTAAACATCAGAGAGTCCTGAGCTGCTCATGACCGTGAGCTCGGCTAGTATACCAGTTTTACACTCTGCAGAGGTTGTACCCTTTACCCACAAGTCATGTTACCCATCTGCCAAGGGGTCGTGACTCCCATACACCTCTACCTAGGAAGCGCGGCAGGGCAACACTACGAGGCCTTTACAAAGTTCCACTACCTTCCGAAAACCCGCTACAGTTTATGGGAAGAGCACTTGCAAGAATCCCCTGTCTGACTGCCATCGCAGATAAATCAACCCGAGAACATCCTTGCATGCAACTCCCCTACTGCCCTTGTCCCTTTCGGGTAAGATAGTCTTCCACTAGCTTTCCTAATTAGTCAGCCAAGGGCGTCCCATTAAACCCTTGTGGTGGCACGTGTTTCTCAAGTTAAGCTCTATGTTCCAATTAACATTAATGAACTTGACATGAACATAAATAGAATAACAAGAATAATTGGAACATAGATATAATAAATGATTATCCCAAAACCATGTAAAGTAATAGCAAACTACCCAAGTGATTCAGGGGTAAACAAAGTAATGAGACAAACAATCTAGGGTGGCCTATTGGGTCCCATCAAAATTAACCTATGCATGTGAATAAGTGACATTAAAGAACATTATTGGGTAAAAAGTGGTCAAGGGCACAACTTGCCTTCAATGAGCTCCTGCTCAGCTACTTCTATCTGCTGGTCACCAGGATCCTCAGTCACGAGTTCTTCTACTCGCCACAATACAAACAAGCATAGTATATAGAAAAAATTAACATCACACCAAACATGTAACCAAAATACATAATAATAAACTACACATTAAAATACAATCTTGGGAACAGAAATCATAATTTTTGGAGTTATAGATTTTAAGATATGAATTTCTAAAGGTTTTATGTGGTTGAAATAGGATTAAGTGGGAAATTAAATTTCTTATTGTTTTCATGACCAAACAGAGGCTCTAAGTGGTAAATAATAATATTACAAAAATTTAGAAAGTGGAATGGATTAATTTAGAGCTAGTATGAATTTTCTATGAATTTATCAAGTCCTAGTAATTATTTTCATGTTAAAATCCATTTTCTATTCATTTATTCGATTTAAACGATCTCTGGACTGGGCGCACTATTTTTAGAGAGTGCAGGGGGCTCGGGGTAATAATCCGCAGACTCAGGACATAGTGCCAGAGGATGGCGGGTTGATATTCTGAAACTTCAGGGGCTCTTTAATAAAACACCAGGGCTGAAGGGGTACGGGGCCACACGGCCGTCCGATTAGAATTCTAGGGCCAGGATCCAATCGGCTTGAATCGAAACGGTATACAACTAAGGCCACTGGATCTAGAATCCACGGCAATCGCTCGCTCCACACATCATTAAATCCCGGCCGACTAACTCGAGATCGACGGTCCCAGACAAACGCGCCCGAACCGATACTTGGTTTTCAATCAGAGTCGCGCATAGAGCATCCAACGGTCCACGGTGCATCTTCCCTAGCCCTCGCCGAGTAACAGCGGTGCCCGAGCTCCCACGGCGGAGAGCCACCGGAAGAACATCAATCCGATGCACCGAGCACCAATTCCTCCAATCTAGATAATCTACACGTTGTCATGAATGGCCCGAGCACGTGGACAGAACCCAACTAAAGTAAAGCGTGCGCGCGAGCCCTGGCCACGGCGCACGGCGGTTCCACCACTCCGGCGAGCAATCGCCAGGTGACGCGTGCCTTTTATTGAACGATTCTAGTTGCAACCAGAGTAGGAGGTACGAGCGTATGTCCTTAGGAGTACTCACAGCTAGCGGAGCGGCGGAGGTAGCCTTCCTTCTCCAGCCGACGGCGGCGAAGCCCCCCCTGTGACGATGGCGTATGGCAGCGGAGAGGAGATCCAGTGCGCGAGGTCGCGCCAGAGGGTAGAAGAGGCAACCAGTTGTGGCTAGGTTAACGGCGTGGGGACCCGGCTTCCTTATATGCGCGCGGAAGCCTAGTCGCACAGGTCTGCCATGCCGAAGAACTCGGCATCCGTTGCGCGAGTTAGGTGCAGGGGACGCATCTGACCAGCTGGGCCCCATCCGTCAGATAGCTGTGTGCGCGCGGAATGGAGGGAGTACTGGGCCGCGCGGTGGGATCACTAGATGGGCCAAATTGAGTACCGAAGCCCAGGTAGTCATCCCTTATTTTATTTTTTTATTTTATTTTCTGTGTTCTTTTATAATTGTTTTGTATCCAATTTGAATTTGAATGGGAGTTTCACCTTTGAGTCTATTATACAAATTCACACTCTAATTTTGGAATAATATATTTTTATTTACTTATTTTTATCCTCACCATATTTATTTCCTTCTCTTTTCTAGATTCAAGATTTTCTTTTAGGTTCTAAATTCCCTTTTGGACTTAATATTTTTCTTGTCACATCATTTTTATATTGTCACAAAATGCACACAAAATAAAATCCCAGCATGATGCATAATTTAGTGGAATTTATTTTATAATTATTATTTTTTTAAATATGGTGTTCACATGTGATGATACAAAAAAAGTCCAACTCACACATAGATAAAGTGAAATTGTTTCTCCTTTTTATATTATCTCTTACAACCTACAAATTGGGTATTACATGACGAAGGGTAAATAAAACCGTTAGAGTGGAGTGGAAGCCTTGTCTTCGCCAAAGACTCCATTTCCCTTTCAATCTATGACTTAGCATGAAATATACTTGAAAACCACATTAGTCATAGCACAAGAAAGAGATATGATCAAAGGTACATAGATGAGCTATGTGTGCAAAATATCATTCAAAATTCCGAGAATCAAGAATATTTAGCTCATTCCTAAGTTTGGTAAAGGTTTTCTCATCTAGTGGTTTGGTAAAGATATCGGCTAATTGTTCTTTGGTGCTAACATAAGCAATCTCGATACCCCCTTTGTTGGTGATCCCTCAAAAAGTGATACCGAATGGCTATGTGCTTAGTGCGGCTGTGCTCAACTGGATTATCCGCCATGTGGATTGCACTCTCATTATCACATAGGAGAGGGACTTTAGTTAATTTGTAACCATAGTCCCTAAGGGTTTGCCTCATCCAAAGCAATTGCGCGCAACAATGCCCTGCGGCAATATACTCGGCTTCAACGGTAGAAAGAGCTACTGAATTTTGTTTCTTTGAAGCCCAAGACACCAGGGATCTTCCCAATAACTGACAAGTCCCTGATGTGCTCTTTGTATCAATTTTACACCCTGCCCAATCAGCATCTGAATATCCTATTAAATCAAAGGTGGATCCCTTGGGGTACCAAAGACCAAACTTAGGTGTATGAACTAAATATCTCAAGATTCTTTTCATGACCCTAAGGTGAACTTCCTTAGGATCGGCTTGGAATCTTGCACACATGCATATGGAAAGCATAATGTCCGGTCGACATGCACATAAATAGAGTAAGGATCCTATCATCGACCGGTATACCTTTTGATCTACGGATTTACCTCCCGTGTCGAGGTCGAGATGCCCATTGGTTCCCATGGGTGTCTTGATGGGCTTGGCATCCTTCATTCCAAACTTGGTGAGTATGTCTTGAGCGTACTTAGTTTGGCTGATGAAGGTGCCCTCTTGGAGTTGCTTCACTTGAAATCCTAGGAAGTACTTCAACTCCCCCATCATAGACATCTCAAATTTTTGAATCATGATCCTACTAAACTCTTCACAAGTAGATTTGTTAGTAGACCCAAATATGATATCATCAACATAAATTTGGCATACAAACAAATCATTTGCAATTGTTTTAGTAAAGAGAGTAGGATCGGCTTTCCCCGACTTTGAAGCCATTAGTGATAAGGAAATCTCTTAGGCATTCATACCATGCTCTTGGGGCTTGCTTGAGCCCATAAAGCGCCTTAGAGAGTTTATACACATGGTTAGGGTACTCACTATCTTCAAAGCCGGGAGGTTGCTCAACATAGAACTCTTCCTTGAAGGCACTCTTCACGTCCATTTGATAGAGCTTAAAGCCATGGTAAGTAGCATAGGCAAGTAATATGCGAATTGACTCAAGCCTAGCTACGGGTGCATAGGTTTCACCGAAATCCAAACCTTCGGCTTGTGAATATCCCTTGGCCACAAGTCGGGCTTTGTTCCTTGTCACCACACCATGCTCATCTTGCTTGTTGCGGAAGACCCACTTGGTTCCTACAACATTTTGATTAGGACATGGAACAAGATGCCATACCTCATTCCTTGTGAAGTTGTTGAGTTCCTCTTGCATAGCCAACACCCAATTCGAATCTCTTAATGCGTCTTCCACCCTATATGGCTCAAGAGAAGACAAAAAAGAGTAATGTTCACAAAAATGAGCGACACGAGATCGAGTGATTACCCCCTTATGAATATCGCCGAGGATGGAGTTCATGGGGTGATCTCGTTGTATCGCTTGGTGGACTCTTGGGTGTGGTGGTCTTGGACCCTGATCATCTTCCTTGTCTTGATCATTAGCATCTCCCCCTTGATCATTGTCCTCCTCTTGAGGTGGCTCTTCTTGATCTTCATTTTGAGTTGGTGGAGATGCTTGATTTGAAGATGATGGTTGATCTTATGCATGTGGAGGCTCTTCAGATTCCTTAGGACACACATCCCCAATGGACATGTTCCTTAGCGCGACGCATGGAGCCTCTTCACCATCTAGCTCATCAAGATCAACTTGCTCTACTTGAGAGTCGTTAGTGTCATCAAACACAATGTCACAAGAAACTTCAACTAGTCCAGTGGACTTGTTAAAGACTCTATATGCCCTTGTGTTTGAATCATATCCTAGTAAAAAGCCTTCTACAGCCTTAGGAGCAATTTTAGATTTTCTACCTCTTTTAACAAGAATAAAACATTTGCTACCAAAGACTCTAAAATATGAAACATTGGGCTTTTTACTGGTGAGGAGTTCACATGATGTCTTCTTGAGGATTCAGTGAAGGTAGAGACGGTTGATGGCGTAGCAAGCGGTGTTGATTGCTTCCGCCCAAAACCGGTCCGAAGTCTTGTACTCATCAAGCAGGGTCCTCGCCATGTCAAGTAGAGTTCTATTCTTCCTCTCCACTACACCATTTTGTTGTGGAGTGTAGGGAGAAGAGAACTCATGCTTGATGCTCTCGTCCTCAAGAAAGCCTTCTATTTGAGAGTTCTTGAACTCCGTTCCATTGTCGCTTCTAATCTTTTTTATCCTTAAGCTGAACTCATTTTGAGCTCGTCTCAAGAATCCCTTTAAGGTCTCTTGGGTTTGAGATTTATCCTGCAAAAAGAACACCCAAGTGAAGCAAGAATAATCATCCACAATTACAAGACAATACTTACTCCCGCCGATGCTTATGTAAGCGATCGGGCCAAATAGATCCATGTGGAGTAGCTCAAGTGGCCTGTCGGTCGTCATGATGTTCTAGTGTGGATGATGAACACCAACTTGCTTCCATGCTTGACATGCGCTACAAACCCTATCTTTCTCAAAATGAACATTTGTTAGTCCCAAAATGTGTTCTCCCTTTAGAAGCTTGTGAAGATTCTTCATCCCAACATGGGCTAGTCGGCGATGCCAGAGCCAACCCATATTAGTCTTAGCAATTAAGCAAGTATCGAGTTCAGCTCTATTAAAATCAACTAAGTATAGCTGACCCTCTAATACTCCCTTAAATGCTACTGAATCATCACTTATTCTAAAGACAGTAACACCTATATCCGTAAAAAGACAATTGTAGCCCATTTTACATAATTGAGAAACTGAAAGCAAGTTGTAATCTAACGAGTCTACAAGAAAGACATTGGAAATAAAATGGTCAGGTGATATAGCAATTTTACCAAGTCTTTTGACCAAACCTTGATTTCCATCCCCGAATGTGATAGCTCTTTGGGGATCTTCGTTTTTCTCATAGGAGGAGAACATCCTTTTTCTCCCCAGTCATGTGGTTTGTGAACCCGCTATCAATGATCCAACTTGAGCCCCCGGATGCATAAACCTACAAAACAAGTTTAGGCCTTGTTCTTAGGTACCCAAACGGTCTTGGGTCCTTTGACATTAGAAACAAGTACCTTGGGTACCCAAACACAAGTTTTGGAGCCCTTGTGTTTGCCCCCAACATATTTGGCAACTACTTTGCCTGATTTGTTAGTTAAAACATATGAAGCATCAAAAGTCTTAAATGAAATATTAGGTTCATTTGATGTAATAGGAGATTTCTTTTTAGGCAATTTGACATGGGTTGATTGCCTAGAGCTAGATGCCTCACTCTTATACATAAAAGCATGATGAGAGCCAGAGTGAGACTTCCTAGAATGAATTCTTCTAATTTTGTGTTCGGGATAACCAGCAGGATATAAAATATAGCCCTCGTTATCCTGAACCATGGGAGCTTTGCCCTTAACAAAGTTAGACAATTTTTTAGGGGCATTAAGCTTGACATTGTCTCCCTGTTGGAAGCCATAAAATTCTACATCATATAGCGTGCTCCAAGTGCTTGGAAACAATGACAGTATTCATTTTATAATTCTTGAGTTATAGAAATCACCGTTCAATTAAGAGGGATCCGCAATAAGTTAAGTAAGTAATGCAATGAGCTCAGTTCAAAATTCCTTCGAATCCTCTAAGAGAATACTTTTCTAGATCATGAATGTCCTTTGAAAAACCACTCTTACTCCCCACAAAAGTTCCACCTTGGTTCACTTCAGTTTTATCAAAACTTGCTGTTTAGTTTCAAAAACCGATTGAACCGGACCTGAAACCGGTTGAACCGGTTTTTGGACTGTTTCTTCTGCCACCTCTGTCCTATCTATCTGATAGTCAAAAGCTGTCAGAAAAGTCATGTGCAGAGATTTTTCGAAACCGGTTCAACCGGATTTGAGCCCGGCTCAACCGGTGTTGAGTCTAGTCGAGTCTCCGGCTGAGTAGCTCAGTGAACCGAGAACCCCCTGGTAGAAACCGGTTCAACCGGTTTAAGAACCGGTTCAACTGGTTTTTGGTTCACTTCTCCCAACGGCTGCCAGCTTTTGGGGGATCCTTTAAATACCCCCCCCCCACACACTCTTTCTATTCATTCACTTCTGCCCTTCCACGATTTCTTGGTTGACCAACCTCCAAACAAAGGCATTCATTTAACCTCTCACACCCGAAATCACATCCCCTTCAATCGTTTGAAGGATCCTTGGTGTGAGGTGAAGTCGATCTAACACACTGTTGATTTCATCTTGATTCTCCTATTCTCTTCATTCTCGAGCTCATTGCAAACTTAACCTTGTGGGGATTTGTTACTCTTGGAACCTTGCGTTCCTTGACGGTTAGAGGTTGCTTGGGAGTCTCCAAATTTGTGGACGACCCCAAGAAGTTTGTATCACCCGCTCTTTAAGCAAATTTGAGAAGAGATTGCCTTGACCTTGGTGGTTGGCTTGTGGAGGATTAGGGTTGGAAAAGACCCGACCCTTTGTTGGCTCCTCAACGAGGAGTAGGACACCTTTGTGGTGGTTGCCGAACCTCGGGTTAAATCGTGTGTTCTTGTGTGTTCTTGCGTGTTCTTGATAAGCACTTTAATTGGTTGGTTAGTTCATATTTGGTTATATTGTGTGCAAATCATGTGAAAACAATTCACACCGATTTGTCATCTATTTGAGTGGATTTTCTCTAGGGCAAGACTTTAGCATAATCTCTAACAACTTCGTCACATTTGTTTAACTATTTATCTAATCTAAGTTGAGCAGGTTCAAACTTGTTCAGTTGTGAACAAAATCAATTGAACCGGTTTGCACCAGTGCAACTTGAATTTGACACTATTTCGAAGTTTTTAGTGGAAAATTTCAGGTGTAGCCTATTCACCCCCCCCTCTAGGCTACTTTCAGTCTCCCACTATAGAGCATAGTTCAAGCAAATTTAAATTTTCATTTTCTAAGCCATGCTCATTAATTTTAGCACTAAGTTGAGCTATGTGATCATTTTGTTGTTTAATTAAGGCTAGGTGATCATGGATAGCATCAACATTAATGTCTCTACATCTAGTACAAATGGAAACATGGCTAACAGTAGTTGTAGAGGGTTTGCAAGCATTTAATTCATCAATCTTAGCATGTAACATGGCATTCTCATTTCTAAGATTGGAAATAGAATCATTGCAAACATTTAAATCCTTAGCCTTAGCAATTAAATTATCATTCTCAATCTTAAGACTAGAAAGTGATTCATTCAACTTGTCAATTTTAGAAATCAAACTAGCATTATCATTTTTGAGGTTGACAAGAGAATCATCACAAACATTTAACTTCTCAACCTTAGCAACTAATTTAGCATTCTCATTTCTAAGGTTGGAGATAGTGTCATGGCAAATGCTAAGCTCACTAGTCATTTTTTCACATTTTTCTATCTCCTGAGCATAAGCATTTTTAACTTTAACATGCTTCTTATTTTCTTTAATAAGGAAGTCCTCTTGGCTATCCAAGAGTTCATCCTTCTCATGAATAGCACTAATCAATTCATTCAATTTTTCCTTTTGTTGCATGTTAAGGTTGGCAAAAAGTGTAAGCAAATCATCTTCATCATCACTAGAGCTAGCCTCATCACTAGATGTTGCATATTTAGTGGAAGCTCTAGATTTTACCTTCTTCTTTTTGTCGTCCTTTGCCATGAGGCACTTGTGGCCGACGTTGGGGAAGAGGAGGCCTTTGTTGACGGCGATGTTGGCGGCGTCCTCGTTGGAGGAGTCGGTGGAGCTCTCATCGGAGTCCCACTTCCGACACACATGGGCATCGCCGCCCTTCTTCTTGTAGTACTTCTTCTTTTCCTTCCTTCTCCCCTTCTTGTCGTCTCCCCTGTCACTATCACTTGATAATGGACATTTAGCAATAAAATGACCGGGCTTACCACACATGTAGCAAACCTTCTTGGAACGGGGTTTGTAGTCTTTCCCCTTCCTTTGCTTGAGGATTTGGCGAAAGCTCTTGATGATGAGCGTCATTTCCTCGTTGTCGAGCTTGGAGGCGTCGATGGGGAGCCTACTTGACGTAGACTCTTCTTTCTTCTCCTCTGTCGCTTTGAATGCGACGGGTTGCACCTCGGGTGTGGAGGTGGCGCCTCGCTCGATGATTTGTTTGGAGCCTTTGATCATTAACTCAAAGCTCACAAACTTTTCTATAACCTCCTCGAGAGACATTATCTTATATCTAGGATCACCACGAATTAATTGAACTTGTGTAGGATTAAGAAAAACGAGTGATCTTAGAATAACCTTGACTATTTCATGGTCATCCCATTTTGTGCTCTCGAGGTTGCGCACTTGATTCACCAAGGTCTTGAGATGGTTGTACATGGCTTGTGGCTCCTTCCCTTGGTTGAGCATGAATCGACCGAGCTCCCCCTCGATCGTTTCCCGCTTGGTGATCTTGGTCACCTCATCTCCTTCGTGCGCGGTCTTGAGCACGTCCCAAATCTCTTTGGCACTCTTCAACCCTTGCACCTTATTATACTCCTCTCGGCTTAGAGAGGCGAGGAGTATAGTGGTGGCTTGGGAGTTGAAGTTGCGGATTTGGGCTACCTCGTCCGAAACTCCGAATCATAACCTTCATCCCCCACGGATGGTTCCTGCGCTCCAAACTCAACAATGTCCCAAATGCTAGTGTGGAGTGAGGTTAGATGGTGCCTCATTTTATCACTCCACATACAATAATCTTGACCGTTGAAAACCAATGGTTTGCCTAATGGGACGGAAAGTAAAGGAGTGTGTTTGGAAATGCGAGGATAGCGTAAGGGGATCTTACTAAACTTCTTGCGCTCACGGCGCTTAGAAGTGACGGACGGCGTGTCGGAGCCGGAGGTGGAAGGCGACGAAGAATCGGTCTCGTAGTAGACCACTTTCTTCATTTTCTTCTTCTTGTCGCCACTCCGGTGCGACTTGACGCGGGGAGGTGATTCCTCCCTCTTCTTGTTGTCGTACTCCCCCGATGGAGCTTTCCCGTGGCTTGTGGCGGGCTTCTCGCCGGTCACCATCTCCTTCTTGGCGTGAGCTCTTGACATCACTTTGAGCGGTTAGACTCTAATGAAGTATCGGGCTCTGATACCAATTGAAAGTCGCCTAGAGGGGGGGGGTGAATAGGCAAATCTGAAATTTATAAACTTTAAGCACAACTACAAGCCAGGGTTAGTGTTAGAAATAAAGTCGAGTCCGAAAGAGAGGGTGAAAACAAATCACAAGCAAATGAAAGTGGATGACACGGTGATTTGTTTTACTAAGGTTCGGTTTTTGCAAATCTACTCCCCATTGAGGTGGTCACAAAGACCGGGTCTCTTTCAACCCTTTCCCTCTCTCAAACGGTCACCTAGACCGAGTGAGCTTTTCTCCTCAATCAATTGGGACACTTAGTCCCCACAAGGACCACCACACAATTGGTGTCTCTTGCTTTGATTACAAGTGTCTTGAGAACAAGAAATGGGAAGAAGAAAAGCGATCCAAGAAAAAGAGCTCAAAGAACACGAGCAAAAACTCTCTCTCCAGTCACTATTGCTTGGAGTGGAAATGGGACTTGAGAGGCTTTGATTCTATTGAATTTGTGTCTTGTATTGATTGCACTAGCTCTTGTATTGAATGTGAAGTCTGAAAACTTGGATGCCTTGAAGTGTGGTGGTTGGGGTATTTATAGCCCCACCCACCAAAATGGTCGTTGGGGAGGCTGTCTGTCGATGGGCGCACCGGACACTGTCCGATGCGCCAGCCACGTCACCCAACCGTTAGGGTTCGACCGTTGGAGCTCTGACAGCATGGGCCACCGGACAGTCACTGTTCACTGTTCGGTGCGCCTTCTGGCGCATGCTCTGACTCTGCGCGCGCTGTCCGCGCACTGTAGCTCACTGTTCACCTTTTGCATACGACCGCTGGCGCTGTACCCGTTGCTCCGCATGGCACACCGGACAGTCCGGTGAATTATAGTGGAGTGGCTTTTCTAGAAACCCGAAGGTGGCGAGTTTGAGTTGATCCACCCTGGTGCACCGGACATTGTCCGGTGGTGCACCGGACACTGTCTGGTGGCACACCGGACAGTCCGGTGCGCCAGACCAGGGCAGCCTTTGGTTTCTTTTGCTCATTTCTTTTTGAACCCTATCTTGGACTTTTTATTGGTTTGTGTTGAACCTATGGCACCTGTAGAACTTATAATCTAGAGCAAACTAGTTAGTCCAATTATTTGTGTTGGGCAATTCAACCACCAAAATCATTTAGGAAAAGGTTTGAGCCTATTTCCCTTTCATGGACCATCTGGGGCTACTACTTCCTTATCCCGCATAGGGAAGATGCTCTCAAAGAATGTCACATCCTGAGACTCCATTATTACATTTACAGCGACTTCGCTTGTCTCGGCATGGACCACTAGAAATTTATAAGTTGCACTGTTATGTGCATAACCCAGGAAGACACAGTCTACGGTCTTAGGGCCTAACTTTCTCTTCTTCGGCAACAGGACATTCACCTTTGCAAGGCAGCCCCAAGTCTGAAGATGCGAAAGATCTGGCTTCCTTCCTTTAAATCCTTCATAGGGCGTGGCCTCACGGTTGCGAGGCGGCACCCTGTTCAAAACATAGCACACCGTGAGTACTGCCTCGCCCCACCAGATGCCAGGCATCCCCGAACTTTGCAACAAAGCATTTGCTAAGTCACACACCATTCGGTTCTTCCTTTCAGCTACCCCATTTGACTGAGGTGAATATGGAGCAGTGGTTTCATGAATGATTCCACACTCTTTGCAGTACTCATCAACAAGGTTGAAAAGTTATTCACCTCCTCTATCAGACCGTAACCTTTTAATTTTCTTGTCTAGCTAGTTTTCAACTTCAGTCTTATAGATCTTAAAGTGTTCTAGTGCCTCATCTTTAGTTCTGAGTTAATAAATATAACAGAATATGGTAGCATCATCTATCAAGGTAAGAAAGTATATTTTACCGCCTTTTGTGATTATACCATTCATATCACAGATATCTGAGTGAATTAGTTCTAAAGGAGTGGTACTCCTGCCTTCAACCGTATGAAACGGTTTTCTAGGCTGCTTAGCTTGCACACAAATAACACATTTTACACCTTTAACATGTTTATATTCAGAAATTTAAGACATGTCACTTAATCTCTTAATGGCCTCAAAATTCACATGACACAAACGGGAATGCCATATATCATTAATGGAATAGTTATTACAGACCACATTAACATGGTAAGAAGAATGATTGTTCAAAACAGAAAGACGGAACAAACCGCCTGACTCATATGACTTTCCAACAAAAGTACCAAACTTAGATAGGACCACTTTATTAGACTCAAACACTAATTTGAGACCCTATCGACATAGCAGCGACACTGATATGAGGTTCCAGCTCATCGATGGCACATAGAGTACATCCTTCAGCATGAGCATCTTTCCTGAAGTTAACTTCAGGTAGACCTGTCCAGTACCTCGAACTGCTGCCAGAACACCATTTCCCATCAAGACTGGTGCGTTGTTGTATCCCTGGAATGAAAAGAACATGGATCGATCAGCACAAATATGAACAGTAGCACCGGAATCCATCCACCAGTCATCTGATGGACTTGCCATAAAGCCTGAAGTGCATACCCTGGGGTGGAGTTAACCACCACGTTCCCTTCTTTGCACTGAGGTGGAGGACCTTTTCCCTTCCTAAGTTTGCACCTCTGAGCTGTATGCCCGGAGACACCACAAACGTAGCAGATAAAGTCCTCCTTTTCTTCTTCATCTTTTTAGACTTAGGTTGGTTCAGATTCTTCTGTGGAGAGTTTTTCTTCTTCTTCTGGAATTTTCTATCTCCACCCTTCTCAACAATGTGAGCCTGGAGTTGCTGGGATGGCTTGTTACTGGACCTTGCACGCTCCTCCACATTAATCGCAGCTGACAACTCAGTGAGAGTCATTTGCTTCTTCATGCGTAAAGTCTCGCCAAGAAGGCGGGAGCTTTGCCAGTATTGCATTCACCTGAAAACTGTATGGTAGGACGCAACCATATTGGACCAAGTCCCTAACAAGGAGTTGAATCTCCTGTAGCTGCTCCATAACAGACCTTCCCTCAGCCATTTTATAGTTGAGGTAGTTTTCCGTTGTGAATGACTCATTGCCATTATCAACTTCAGAGAACTCGTTCTCAAGTTCAGTCCATAGACCCTTAGCGGAGGTAAAACCAGAGTACACGTCAAATAAGCGATTCAACAAGACGTTCATCAGACGAGACAGGCATGCCTCATTGGCTTCGTCCCACTTGGCCTTTTCCGCTAGTGCGGCGGCCTTCGCTGCATCATCAGAATCATTTGATGCAACCTGGGGAACAGGCAACGTCACTACCCAAAATAATTTTAGGTCAGTGAGCCACATGCGAGTCTTAATATGCCAGCGCTTAAAGCTTGCGCCGTCGAACGCTTGAGGCTTAATGACATCAGAACTGGAGGCCATTATACAAATTGGTTTTCTGGATTATTGTAAAATTAGAGAAATAAGTGACATGCTTCCATCATATTTAAATAAATTAAATATTCTAATTCTGAATAAAACATGCATATAACTCAGATGAATGCCATATCTAATTATAACATCAATGAACAGTAGCAATTCCAATAAACGAAAACATGAAACATAGCTACTCAGGTCTATTTGTAAATTAAACATGGCTTGTAGATGAAGAAGACAGATTAATCACATAAACATTATTGTTTATCTTTTTATATTGCTCTCAAAATAGCGGGTTACTGTAATAAACAGCCCTCCAACGCTAAATGGTGATTAGAGATCCTTGACTAACGTGACAGTCCTATCTTACCAAATCAGGGTTTTAGATCAGATATAATAAACCTAATAATCAAGTATAAATACTAATAGTAAGGAGCTGTGTACTAAATAAAATAACAGAATTTAACACAGGTAAACAGCCTCAGCTAATAAAGATATAATTAGGCACAAATAAGTACTTGATGCTGAAATTAACAACACACTAAAACCCAGACTGACACGTTGTCTCACTACACCACTATTATCATTGAGCAAACAAATCCACCCATAATAGTGCAATCACACCCAAGTATTTAATACTAGCAGATTGCACAAAATTAAACAGTAAATAGAGTGAAGCAACAAACAACTCACAGCACGTAAATTGTCTACGTGGGAAGATCAGCTCAGCGAACACGAAGTTCTGTCCCAGAAAACCAATTCTGCCGCCCACGTCCGAGCCTGCACAACGGGAGGTTGACAGGGATACTAGAGCCGCTGCTGAGGCTGTGGGAGACGTCCACAGCACCAACCCGAAAAGACGAACACCGCGCAGCAGGGAGCCTAGGCACCAGGCCACGGTGGACAGAGATCACAACAGACAGAGCACCACACCGGCGCACTGTTAAATCAACGGAGCACAGGAGAACCTCGCTGCACAAGAACAGCACCACATCTACCAGCTTCCAATCACCACCAGCGATTAACCACATGAACACTAGAGACCTAATGGATTGAGGAGAATGGAACAGCAAGCAGCATAGAGGAGCAGAGGGCTGGCAATGTTTGGCAATCTGCTAAACAAGCGTAAGACACCATACTTATGGAGCCGAGCTCGAGGAGCGATTGCACCGAGGGCGCCATGGATCTCGGGCGAGCCTTCAACCACCTGCAGAGCGCCGCCGCCAGGAAGCCAACTCTGTGTACACTTGCTCCTCTGCTTTATTACGCACAAAATCTCAGTGGTGGCTTGCACTTGCCCTAGGAAACGTGCTGCCTGGTGGGCTGGGCCAACTGGGCCTTGATGCGGCCCACCCGGCTGGACTGCTTCCTCCCCTTGTTTTTTAAAATAAAGTGAAAATTCGTAAAATGGACAGCATTATATACATACAAAATCTAAGTATGTGTATAAATTTTTTTTTAGAAAACATAGCGAAATAAATAAGTTTAAGAAAAGGAAAAACAAAGGAAGACTAGCAATATGTTGGATAAAATGGATCTCCTCGAGTCCTCGGAGTGTAATTCTTAATCCTTTATTAGTATGAAACTATGAATATCGGACCCCTAGTACGAGAATTCGGCCCACAGTTTTTATCACGAGCAGATTTAAGAGGAAAAAAATCTCTAAGGGCCAGTTTGGGAACCTCAATTTTCTAAGAGATTTTTATTTTCCCATGAGAAAATAAACTAATTTTACTTGGAAAAATAGAAATTTCTTGGAAAATTGGGGTTCCCAAACTAACCGCTAAAAAATTCAAGGTCTTCACCATACCGTCCAAAATTTTATACCAGGTCTTCCGGTATTGACAAACTGCACTCGAGAATTTTATCTCAAAGGTTAAAAATGAGTCAAAACAATTCTGATTCACCTCAAACTTTGCGAAAGGAAGTTGGTGTTGAAAGAATATCCTCAGAGCAATAACACGATAACAACCGACGACTCCACGGATCTAAGAAACCATCAGATAAAATAGAGTTTTTTTTTCCAATTTTGTCCCAAAGGATGAATATGCGTGCTCACGAGGAATCCCTCTAGACCTAGGTATGATACTGAGAGATCCTAGCATGTATCCATCCAACCAAAGCCATTCTGATCGTTGGAGCGTCGGATGCATCAAAACAAATAAGATAGGGGAATAGGAAGGGAAAATCCTGTTCTAAAATCAAAGTAAACACATGAACCACAAAATCTAGAAGAAAAATTACTTGATTCAACTATCACATAGGTCAGGCACTTTGTCAAAGTAACACAGCTGATACGATTGTACTGAATCATAATTCTATTGTGGATCTCACAGCACAAGGACATTTACGAAGAGAAAAACTCTAGGTTTAAAGGAGGGGGTTTTGAAATTTTAGGTTACGTTTGGTTGTAATGACAGAACGAGATGGGATATGACGATCCGTTAAATAAAGTTGTTTATTTCAGAGTCAGGTATTGGAATGTGATTATCTTAGTGTTGTCTTAATTGTCCCTTAAAATGAATCCGTTCAGCATCTCTTCTTGGATTGTTCTGTTGCTAGATGCATTTGGAGAGGGGTACAAATCTCCTTTAACATATCACCACCTTTAAGCATACAACATATGTTTGGAAACTGGTTGAATGAGGTGGATGATACACTTAAGTACAAAATCTGGGAAGGAGCATGCACCTTGTGTTGGGCAATATGGCTATGTCGAAATGATGTGATTTTTAACAATATACTAGTTTCTACTCCTATGCAGGTAGTGTTCAGAGGAACCCACTGGATAAGACAATGGTCCGTGTTGCAAAAAGAGGAAAACATGACACAAATCAAGTGGGGATGTCGTGCGCTTGAGACTACAATGATGCAAATTTTCTCATACAACGGATGGAGTTTTAGTAATCGAATTGGTTTTTAGTAGATTTCGAAATATGGTTGTTCTTGAGATATTAAACATCATGTGTTTTGGTTTGAGAAGTAATAATTGAACAGCCACATGCATCTATTGGTGCAGAAGCTGAAATATTTCAATATATTCCCCATTCTAAAAAAAAGAGAACGCTAAAGAACGTCCCTGTCCTGCCCGTACTCAGTTATCCCACAACCAAACGCATAAGGTACCAGACTGATTGGATCGGTCTTCCTTTACTTTCAACTAACCATTAGTTCGTTATGTTTAACGCTGAAATCAGATAATTTCACCTACAATTTTCTAGCGAGCTAATTGTTATCTTTGGTGCATTCAAACGAGCGAGCTAATTTTTAGCTCTCGATATTAAACAGATCCATAATTAGAATAATACCAGATCTCAGATTTAAGGATTTTTTTTTCTTCGAATGACAAGAGCCACGGAGGCATGGATGCCGGCAGCCACAAGCTGCTGGTCTCGCTCGTGGTGGCGGCTCCTCAGCAATCAGTGCCACAAACAGATAGCCTTTCGTCTCTTTCAGCTTCAGAGGCCACCAGCGCCTGGACGCTCGCGCCCCGGCCTCGCCGCCATGGCTTCCTCCCTGGCCGCCCTCCACTCAGCCGCCGCCAGCCACCTCCCACACCCTCGACGTCAGAGGACCGCCGCCCTCGCGCGCGCCTCTCCTCTCCTCCGCCTGCCGCTTCGCCTCCGCTCCCGCCGGGTCCCCGGGTCGCCGCCAAGGTACGCACGTTTGCATTCTGTACGCGCGTGCGCCGCTAAAAAAAAAAGCAACCTTGAATTTACTTCTACTTCGGAGACTCGGAGTGTTGTGAGTGACACGTCCCGTTCTAGAACCTCGCAGTTGGCGACCGGCGCCGCTGGCGGCACGGCAACCGGCAGGGCGAGGCGGAGCGTAGGCGTCGACGTCGCCGCCCTCGCCGCGGCGCTGCGCGACGCCAGAACGGCCGACGACGTGGAGTCCTCGGTGAACGCCTTCTTGAGCGACGACGAGGCCCGGCTCCTGCCGCTCCAGGTGTACACGTGCGTGATCCGGGGGCTCGGCAAGGGCAACAGCCCGGACGCCGCGTTCGCCGTCGTCGAGCACCTCAAGCGGAGAGGGGTGGTGCCGAACCAGTTCGTGTACAACTGCCTCCTCGGCGCCGTCAAGAGCTGCGGCGAGCTCGGCCGGGTCCAGGCCGTCCTCGACGACATGGAGGCGCAGGGGGTGCCCCCGAACATCGTCACCTTCAACACGCTGATGTCGATCCACGTCCAGCAGGGCAGGGTGGAGGACGCCCTCAGGGTGTACGCCGACGTCCAGGGGCGCGGGCTCGTGCCGACCGCCGCGACCTACTCCACGGTGATGTCCGCCTACAAGAAGGCGGGGGACGCGTCCGCGGCTATCCAGCTCTTCGCCCTGCTCAGGGAGAGGTACAGGAACGGGGAGCTGGTGGGGAGCCGTGGTGACCCGGAGCAGGAGCTCGTCAAGCTCGAGAAGCTGACCGTCCGGGCGTGCTACCTGTCGATGCGGCGGTCGCTCGTCGGGGGGAAGAATCCGGTCGGCGAGGCGCTGAAGGTCCTCCTGGACATGGACGAAGCAGGTGTCCGGCCGGAGCGGAGCGACTACGAGCGGCTCGTCTGGGCGTGCACCCGGGACGAGCACTACGCCATCGGCAAGGAGCTGTACCAGAGGATTCGCGACGGTGGCGACGAGATCAGCCTGTCCGTCTGTAACCACCTGATCTGGCTAATGGGCAAGGCGAAGAAATGGTGGGCGGCTCTCGAGATCTACGAGGACCTGCTGGACAAAGGGCCGAAGCCGAACAACCTGTCCCACGAGCTGATCATGTCGCACTTCAACGTCCTCCTGGACGCCGCCAAGCGAAGGGGCATCTGGAGGTGGGGCGTCAGGCTGCTGGACAAGATGCAGGAGAAGGGCCTGAAGCCCGGAGGCAAGGAGTGGAACGCGGTCCTCCTCGCGTGCTCAAGGGCCTCCGAGACGTCTGCGGCTGTGGACGTCTTCAAGAAGATGGTGGAGCGAGGGCTGAAGCCGGACGTGGTCTCCTACGGAGCGTTGCTGAGCGCGCTCGAGAAAGGCAGGCTCTACGACGAGGCACTGAGGGTCTGGGAACACATGCGCAGGCTCGGCATCGAACCCAACCTCTACGCGTACACGATCCTGGCGTCGATCTACATCGGCAAGGGCGACCACGCCATGGCGGACGCTGTTCTTCACGACATGCTGTCGAAGCGGATCGCGCCGACCGTCGTCACCTTCAACGCGATAATCAGCGCGTGCGCGAGGAGCGGTTCGGGTGGGAACGCCTTCGAGTGGTTCCACAGGATGAAGATGAAGGGCATTGAGCCGAATGAGATCACGTACCAGGTGTTGATTGAGGCTCTTGTGCAGGATGGGAAGCCAAGACTTGCCTATGAGATGTACATGAAGGCTTGCGGCCAGGGTCTTCAGCTTCCTGCAAAGTCGTATGACACCGTGCTGGAGGCGTGTAGGGCTTATGGTTCCGTAGTAGATGTAGCTACTCTGGGTCCTCGACCTTCGAAAGGGGTGGAAGTGGAACCCATCAGGATAGAGAATAGCTTCTCCCGTTTCTCTCAGTTCAAGGATGTGCATGGCAGCTCTCATCGTTTTGCAGGCGTTGGAATGTATGGGTTTTACGGATACAGAATGGCAAGGTAAACAAACCAAGCATGTAACCTACTATCAATCCCCCTCTCCCTCTTGTAATCACCCTCCCAAACCCAATGCCACATTTTTAAAACATTTGACTCGTGTATTTGTAAGCTCACTAAGTTGCGAAAAAAAAATACTAGTGCACTGCCCTTTATGTTAGTGTGGACCAAAAAAGCGATGCAACTTTTTGGTGCGCATGTGTTCTTTGGACCAACCTTTTAAACAAGACGTTTCTTTCATATGAATTGCATGCTAGAGATTGTTCCATATGTTCAAGAGAAGCCTCAGATACAGAGGTGAACTGAACTGAGTGAGTACTTGCATTCTTTTCTGGACTGAATGAAGTGAGGGAGTGGCTTTTCTCGCCTTGTCGTCCCCCACCCGCTCGCCGCTCGCCCTATTTTTCTCTTTTCCAATCCACGAGCAAGCCAACGCAGCAGCGCAGGGTGGACGGGGACTGTGTGGAGGCGGTGGTCGCCGCGTACATCTATAGATGGTCAAAAAGCACGAGGCCCGTGAGCCCGGCACGAAGCCCGTTTTTTGGGTCCGGTCCGAACCCGGCACGATAGAATAAGCGGGCGGGTTTGGACAGGAAACTAGGCACGGCGGGCTAGCCCGGCACGGCCCGTTTACCTCTAAGCCCGTTAAGCCCGTTTTTTTACACTAAAACGTGCTTACCGGCCCATTTAGCCCGCTTTTTGGCCCGTTTTTTCGTGCTAAACGGGCCGGCCCGGCCCGTTTAGGCCCGCTGCGGGCCGGGCTTGGACAGAAACTTAAGCCCGCTGGCTCAGCAGGCCCGACCCGGTTTTGGTCGGGCTTCACCGGGCCCGGGCCGGGCCGGGCCGGCCCGTTTGGCCATCTCTACGTACATCCTCAAGCACTGTGTTGGTGCCTTCTCGGACGCCGACCACTGCGCGAAAACCAGCGGCAGTGCTGCACAGGCATGGACGGTCCATGGTTAGGAGTCAGACGATCCGCGACCTGAGGCAGGGTTAGTGTTTTCTGTCTGACGGACCGAACGGTTCGCGGTGCGAGAGGCGCAGAAGGTCGCCGGCGGCTGGATCTCGTTCCGAAAGGGACCCCGTCGGTGATGATAAATCCTAGGTGTTGTCTAGGCTCGGCAGACCGACCTAGACACCTCTAATCGACATAGAGCCGAAGAGAAGCGGGAAATTTGAGGACTGGAAGACTAAACAAGAACTAGACTAGAACTAATCGTATAAGATAAAATGCGAATTATATTAATTGTAGGTTTGATGGTTGATGATTAATTGGTCGTAATTCTCTATATTTATAGAGGAGGGAGGCTGGACCCGTTATAAATTGATTTTCCGAACTAATCACATGAATTTAGCTAACAACCGTAGCATAAAACTCGGAACCCTAATCGGCTCAGTGCGCGTGTGAACTGTCCGCACGCTCATTTTGGCGCTCAACATACTGCTCCAAGGCCGTCGCGCGGCTAGCCCGGATCCGTACGCCTCGTCACGCATTTCACCCGTTCGGCGCAATGTGCCCTGGACAGTTTGGCTCAGTGCTCTGTGAATGAAACGTTTTCCCCCCGCCCCCCGGGCGTGTTGCACTTGCAGTATGTCATGGGACTCATGGTCATGGTATCGATCAACGGCTCAGTGCTCGTGTCGTTTGTCAGAGTGAGATCGCCTGAGGAACGATCAAAGGATGATCCCCTGTGTTGGACAAACACAAACGAACACACACCGGAACACAAGTGCTTTTGGTGTGCTGGGAACAACAAACATCCTTTTCATACTCTATTCACTGGAATAAAAAGAGAGACAGAGGTACAGACTACTCCACGAGAGTTTTGTCGGGGACCATAATTAAGGGTAACCTCAAGGCTCCTAATTCTCAGCTGGTAACCCCCATCAGCACAAAGCTGCAAAGGCCTGATGGGTGCGATTAAGTCAGGGATCGGTCCGTTCGAGGGACTCGATCACGCCTCGCCCGAGCCTAGCCTCGGGCAAGGGCAGCCGACCCTGGAGGATCTCGGTTTCGCCCGAGGCCCCCCTCCAGCGGCGAACATACTTCCGGCTCGCCCGAGGCCCTGTCTTCGCCAAGAAGCAACCCTGACCAAATCGCCGCGCCAACCGACCAAATCGCAGGAGCATTTAATGCAAAGGTGGACTGACACCTTTATCCTGATGCGCGCCCTTCAGTCGATAAAGCCGAAGTGACCGCCGTCACTTCGCCGCTCCACTGACCGGCCTGACAGAAGGACAGCGCCGCCTGCGTCGCACCGACTGCAGTGCCATCTGACAGAGTGAGGCTGACAGGCAGTCAGGCCCGACCTCAGGCACCATAGGAAGCTCCGCTCCGCCCGACCCAGGGCTCGGACTTGGGCTCAGCCCCTGAAGACGGCGAACTCCGCTCCGCCCGACACAGGGCTCGGACTCGGGCTCAGCCCCTGAAGACGGCGAACTCCGCTCCGCCCGACCCAGGGCTCGGACTCGGGCTAAGCCCCGGAAGACGGCGAACTCTGTTCCGCCCGACCCAGGGCTCGGACTCGGGCTAAGCCCCGGAAGACGGCGAACTCCGCTCCGCCCGACCCAGGGCTCGGACTTGGGCTCAGCCCCAGAAGACGACGAACTCCGCTCCGCCCGACCCAGGGCGCAGACTTGGGCTCAGCCCAGAAGACGACGAACTCCGCTTCGCCCGACCCCAGGGCTCGGACTCAGCCCTGGCCTCAGCCGACGGACTCCGCCTCGCCCGACCCAGGGGCTCGGACTCGACCCCGGCCACGGAAGACAGACTCGACCTCGACCTCGGAGGAGCCTCCACATCGCCCAACCTAGGGCGCGGGCCGACCACGTTAACAGGAGGCGCCATCATTACCCTACTCCGAGCTGACTCGGACTACGAGGGACAAGACCGGCGTCCCATCTGGCTCGCTCCACCAGATAGGCGATGATGGCGCCCCGCACGCTCCCTGACGGCGGCAGCTCTCCGCCCCCTTACGGAAGCACGAGGACGTCAGCAAGGACTCGACAGCTTTACTTCCGCCAGGCTCCAGCGCTCCTCCGACGGCCACGACATCACACGAACCGGGTGCCAAAACCTCTCCGGCTGCCACGACGGCGTGTACTTAGGGCGCTAGCTCTCCTCCGCTAGACACGTAGCACTCCGCTACACCCCCCATTGTACACCTGGATCCTCTCCTTACGCCTATAAAAGGAAGGACCAGGGCCCTCTTACGGAGGGTTGGCCGCACGAGGACGAGGACGAGACAGGCGCTCGCTTGAGGCCGCTCGCTCCCTCTCCCGCGTGGACGCTTGTAATCCCCTACTGCAAGCGCACCCGACCTGGGCGCGGGACGAACACGAAGGCCGCGGGATTTCCACCTCTCTCACGCCTGTCTCCGGCCACCTTTCTCCCCCCTTCGCGCTCGGCCTCGCGCCGACCCATCTGGGCTGGGGCACGCGGCGACATTCACTCGTCGGCCCAGGGACCCCCCCGGTCTCGAAACGCCGACAGTTGGCGCGCCAGGTAGGGGCCTGCTGCGTGTTGACGAACAGCTTCCCGTCAAGCTCTAGATGGGCAGTCTCCAGCAACCTCTTCGGCCCAGGACAGTGCTCCGTTTCGGGAGTCTTGAGTTCATGTCCCTCAACGGCAGCTACGACATGATACTCCTTCCCCCGCCGTGCGACGGCGACAATGGCGGCCAACAGCCCGCCCGCCGGCGGCAGAATCGACGACGTCTTCCCCGCGTGGTGGAAGAACAACATTCGAGCTCACCCCGTCCTCTCCCCCGCCGACGGAGGAGGAGGCGGGGCAACCATGGCCAAGCAGGAGGCAGCGCCTCGTCGGCTGTCGAGCGAGTCGACGGCGCCAGCGCCCCAACGGGGTGCGCGTCGGGCATCGACCTCGCGTTTGAGACGAAGACGAGCGTCGTCTCCCCGCAACACGCCGATTCCGAGCAAACGAACGACGCCAGCACGCTCGCGAAAGGCTTGCTGGATGTCACCCTCGTACCTGAGACGACGGAGCAGTCAGTCCCCGACGTGACTTCATCATCGCCCGTCGACCAAGAGGTACCGACCGATTCCCATCTCACGCCCCTTGGATTCAGCCTCGACCCGCCAAGCGGCTTCGCTTCGGCGGACGCTCTCGTAGAGGCGAGTCCAAACCCTCTGGGGTATCGTATGCGGTCACCCTGGGACCGGCTGACGGACGTCTCGACCTACGGGCCCTCGGGGTCCGAGGAAGATGACGAGCCCGACTCCTGTTGGGATTTCTCTGGACTTGGCGACCCCAGTGCCATGCGGGACTTCATGACCGCATGCGATTACTGCCTTTTTGACTGTTCCGACGGAAGCCGCTGTCGGTGTTTTGGGTCCGACCGCACACCCGGGGTTGCCCCTCAAGGTGTTTTTAGGAGTAGGACGGTGTCGACGACTGTAGCAAAATGGTTCGTGCCGGTCGCACGAGGGACAATGGACAAGATTTGCAGGTTCGGGCCGCTTAGAAGTGCGTAACACCCTACGTCCTGGTGAGTATATGAGCGTGGTTACAAGAGGGTTCTCTGGATAGAGGGCGCAGAGAGTTTATGTGGGGGGCTAAGTAGAACAGGGTTCCTCTCTTCTGAAGGGGTGCCCCCTAGGCCTTATATACTCGGCCGTGGAGCAGTACACGTGATATGATAACGACGAGTAGCTGAAAGATAGTGAACCTCTTGAGTTTATCCCTACGTAACCCTCGCCGACTTATCCTCGCATGGCTCTGTTGCATGGGGGCTTCAGCGCGGGAAAGTCGGGTCTCTGTTGTGATCCATTCGTTCGACGTTGTGGGCCGTCTGGGTTTGCACTAATCAGTCTCACGTCTTCTCTTCTTTGTTGGTTGTCTTTCCCTAGGCCCACGAAAGAATGACCTTACGAATTATTGGGCCCTTAGACCTTTCGTGAGGCCTTTTACTTCTTTACTGGACCCAGGGGATATCTATCCCCCACAAGCCCCCGATCTTTGGGTTGATTTAGAGGTAATCAACTCAAAGATCCAAGGTCCAAAAAATGACTTCCTGCTGTCTTCTCTGGCTCTGATCACTCGTTCGACCAAAGTTTGGTTTTGTGCTTGTGCCTTAGAGGTCGGCATTTTGGATTGTAAGACTCTGGACTTCATTGGGTGCACCGGAGGTGCACCCAATGGGTGTAGCTCCCGACCTTTGAGTAGATTTTAGAAGATAATCTGTTCGAAGGTCTTTTTCCAAAGGTTATCTCCATTTGCGCTCCTGCATCTCGGTTGAGGATTGGTCTTTTCAATCTTGCTCTACGCCTTAGAAGTCGGCGCTATATCGGTTTAGAATAATACTCCATGGGGTGCACCGGAGGTGCACCCAATGGGTGTAGCCCCCGACCTTCAAATGGATTTTTTAAGGATAATCCATTCGAAGGTCTTCCTTTCGCTTGTGGAAACTGACATGAAGCTATTTTGCATTATGCTTTGGAGGTCAGCATTATGTCATCAATATTTTGCTGCAAAGGTCAGCATATATTTTGTCTTTAGCAGCCGAGTTTGCAATCCATCCATATCTTGCTAGGTAGTGCAATTTATTTGCTTCTGCGATTGATTGGACGTTTGACGGACGTTCTCTGTCTAGTCTTCACGTCGCTTCTGTCGGCCATATCTTGTACTTTGCTGGCTATATTTGGCTTTCCTCTGATCCTTACTGATATCTCATTTTTGTCTTGAGGTATTTACTGCATGCCCTGCACGGATGTGACCGTTTGAAAAATATACTGATAATTCCTGGGCGTCCCCCTCCCCAATGGGTGTGGGCAAGGGACGGCTTGGTACGCTGAGTGTTTTAGCCGGTTGCCTCTGAGTTGTAATGCGATGGGACGGCTAGTGTAATCATATCCTTTGCGCTGTTGACTGGAGTCCCAATGGGTGTAGTGTTGCATGAAACGGCGTCCGCCGTCTGACGTGTCTTCAGATGGGTGGGAGTGCTTATTGAATGCCTTGCGACTGTTCAGTGACCGCGGTTAGAAGTGAGCGGTTGCCTTTCCCTTCTATAAATAACCCCTTTGCTTCTCTGGTTTCTTCACATCTCTTCGCTGCTCCTTACTGCCTTCTTTTCCTTCCCTCTGTTTGCTTCCACCATGGGCAAGAACAACAAGCGCAAGCGCGAGCCGACTCCTCCATCGGAGGATTTCGGTGACTCGGAATACTCGGAGGAGGAGTTCTCCTCCGAGTCCGAGGGGTCTCCGGCTCCCGTCTCTCCCCCGGCGTCGTCCGATGACTCGGACGACCCCCAGGGGATAGCCGCGGAGGTCTGGACGTACATCCGGGCCGTCGAGCGCTCCGGGCTCGAGGGCTCGGATGAGTCGGAGTGCTCCTCGGATGAGGAGGACTCGGACGGCGGCGACGAGGATGAGGACGACGACGACGATGACGACGACGACGGCGACGGTGACGGCGGCGGCAGTGGCAGCGGCGGCGGCGACGGCAGTAGGGGCAGCACCAAGGGCGACATCAGCAAGGGCAGCACCAAGGGCGGCAGCAGCAAGGGAAGCACCAAGGGCGGCGGCGGCGGCAGGGGCAGGGCCAGTGGCTAGGCGCCACTGGTCTTCTTAGATGTTAGTATAGTTTAGTATAGTTAGAATAATGTAGTAGTAATTAATGTAGTTTAGTAGTAGTAGTAATGTAGAGTAGAAGTAGGGAAGTACCAACTCGTGAAGAGTTGGTTTGTAAACTCGTTAACTTCCCTTTAATGAATAACTGTCGTTGATCCCCCCTTTTTGATGACTTGTCGTTGCTTTTCCTGAATGTTGAACTGATTCTTTTGATATAGTAGAAACAACGCCGAGCGATGTGAAGGCTGACATTAGTGTTTTTAGAAGTAACACCAAGCAATCGAACCCAAGACCAGCGTTTTTTAGAGGCAATGCCGAATGATAGAAGGTCGGCATCGGCATTTTAGAAGTAATGCCGAGCGACAGAATACGGGGTCGGCGTTTTAGAAACAACGCCGAGTGATTGAAAGTCGGCTTCGGCATTTTTAGAAGTAATGCCGAGCGATTGAACACGTGGTCGGCGTTTTAGAGGCAACGCCGAGTGATTGAAGGTCGGCTTCGGCATTTTAGAGGCAACGCCGAGCGATTGAACACGTGGTCGGCGTTTTAGAGGCAACGCCGAGTGATTGAAGGTCGGCTTCGGCATTTTAGAGGCAACGCCGAGCGATTGAACACGTGGTCGGCGTTTTAGAGGCAACGCCGAGTGATTGAAGGTCGGCTTCGGCATTTTAGAGGCAACGCCGAGCGATTGAACACGTGGTCGGCGTTTTAGAGGCAACGCCGAGTGATAGCCGGCTTCACAAGTTACTTTGAGGAAAATAACCGAGTGATGAGGTGGCACGTCGGCTTTCTTGGAAATAAATGTCGGATTTCCACGTGGCATGCTGGGGTTTCGGAAATGATCGCCAGGTGATGACTGGTCACTTTTTTGAAAGGGTATCTGGCTCAAGAATATCCCTCAAGAGTCACGCTTTTAGCCGCCTTTGCTTTCTGTGCCCTAGTTCTTGCATTTCCGCATCTGAATCTTCTCTGCCGCTCGCCTCCTACTCTGTTTCGCCAGTGAGAAGCGAGATGGCGCCCAAGAGAAAAACTGCGAATTCGTCTGCTGCAGTGATCCCCGCAATCGACCCCAACAGCCAGTTACCCTTCGCAGGTAACCACATGTCTGTAATTTCTGAAGCTGAGCTTCTCCGCCTTGTCTCCATCGGGGTTCTTCCTCCGCGGGAACTTTGTTCTTGGCGGGCTTGCCACGGGACTACTGTCCCAACCGAAGATACCCACGAGTCAGTAGTTTACACTCCTTTCCTTCTTCGCGGCCTCGGCCTTCCCATATCTCCTTTTTTCCGTGGCCTCCTTGATTTTTATCACATCAACCTGACTCATTTGAACCCTAATTCCATTCTCCAAATCTCTATTTTCGTTCACCTTTGCGAAGCTTATCTCGGCGTGCTGCCTCATTTTGGTTTATGGAAGTATCTGTATCACTGCCGTCCTGGAATGGCCGGGGGGCAACATCAGTTGGTCGGAGGTGCCAGTTTGGAGATGCGCCGTGGGCGGAAGACTGAGTATCTCGAGATACCCCTCAAAGACAGCATTAAAGGTTGGCGTCTGGAGTGGTTTATAATTGATAATTATGGAAATTCTCTCCCTTCCCGTTCAGGAAGACAGCCAGACGTTCGTACTCCGAGTTGGACTGAGTCTCCCACGGATCAAGAAGTGGCCGAGGCAGGCGTGTTGCTTACTGAAGTCGGATTATTGAAAGAGAGAGGTCTGACTGCCGAAGCTGTGGTCACAGATTTTGTTTTCAAAAACATTCAGCCACTGAAAGACAGGGCCTATCCGGCATATCTTTACCGAGGGCTGGCCGACTCAACCCGAGTTACCAATAGGAGAATTCCTTCTGTTGATTTGGTAAGCCGACTCGAAATGATCCTCAGGGGTAAAGTTTCAAACGTTGGTGCTCCAGTGGCATACTCGGCTTGGAACCCACCTTCTCCCAAAGCTTTCACCCTTTTTGTGTCCAATCCGCCCGTGACAGATAGCAATTTGGGTCTTAGAGTGCGACCCTCTGCTGAAGAGGTACGTTCCTTAGTTGCTTCGCTCGGGGAGATACCTGATGATGAATGGCAGATTTATTTTGAAGTGCCCCTGAACCCTAGTGATGCAGACATAAATGACATGCTCGATCTGCTAGCTGAGGATTCATCTGATGCTGCTCCTGATGGTACATTGGCAGTGGTGCCCCTTCCAGAGGTTGATGCTACCTTGGATGTCCCGAAACCTGTCAGTACTCGCCCGAAGCGTCCTAGCCGAACCAGTCAGCCCGAGCCTTCTGCTGATGAGCAGAAGAAGAAGAGAAGACGCCTCCGGCGAGTATCCAGCTTTGACAAGGATGCCAGTGCCTTAGCTCCTGCTGCCGAAGAAATGACTGCAACTGGCCTTGCTGACATTGATCCCAATGGGTGCGCTCCGCCTGCTGCTGACCCCAACGAGGATGCTGTTTGTGCTGTTACTGTGGAGGATGAGGAGGAAGAAAATGAAACTCCATTAACTCGGAAAAACAGTCGGCAATTCGTCGCTAGCGGTGGAAGTAGTGGGGTTCCTTCTCCTGCCTTGTCTGCCCTTATTGGTCTGCAAGAACTGTCCATGGCCAATTTTGATCAAGCTCTAGAGGATATGGTCCCTGAGAACTTGTTGTTAGAACCTGCAGATGCTGATGCAACAGAAACTTGTGCAGCCGTGCCTGATGCTGGGTTGAGGTCATCCCGTGCCTCGTCGACCTTAGAGCGCGATCTCGAGGGTCAGGATGCTGACTTGGATTGTCCTGGTCCCATGGAAGTGGCTGAAGGCCTGTCAACCTTAGAGGTGGTTACCGCAGAGAGCCTGGGTCCCAAGAATGGTGCTAATACATGCCCAGCCCCCGAGGATGTCGCCGGGAGTGACTTAGCTTGGGCGAAGAGTGTAAGCCACTGCCCAGCCCCCGAGGGTGTTGCCGGGGATGATCCGGCTCAAGTGGGCAGTGCCGACTGTGACCCAGCCCCCGAGGGTGCCCGAGCAGGGTCTCCTTCCTGCACTTCCATGGACGTTCACGCAGGTTCGCCTCCACATTCTGGCTGCATGATTGTAGCCCAAATTCCGAATCAGGGAATTGCTTTAGAGGGCAGCATTCCCGCTGATCTGGTGTTTGGCTCTGTCGAGGGCACTGAGCTGATTCCTACTGATCCGTTGCAAGCTGCTTCGGATGGTGGTCTTGCACCTGATTATCCTCTGATCTCTCCTGATTTGGGAATACCTTCGTTCTTCTCCAACCTCCAGGTATTTGTGCTGTATTGTAGCTTGATCCCTACATTACATGAACTGTTGCCATTATACTCATCTGCTCTTCTCATCAGGCTTTAGTGAATGGGATGGCCAGCCAGCTGAGATTGCAGGGTGCTTCTGTCCCGGAAGTGGCTTCGTCTCTTGCGTGCTGGAATCCAGTGTCGCTTCAACGTCGTGTGTCCGAGTTGGAGGCAACAAATGCTGGTTGGTGCTCTTTTCCTTCTTCTTCTTTGCCTTTGTTCGTGGATTGTTTTACCTTCTAACCTTATTTCATTTGATTACCCCTTGATAGGAATGACTCGGCAGATTGCAGTTCTTGAAGAAAAACATTCCCAAGATCAAGCTGAAATGGCTCAACGGTGCGCTGACTTCGAGGAGAAGTATTCTCAAAGCCAGACTGAACTGAATCAAGTCTCCGCTGCTTTGGACGACGCCAACGCTCTGAGTTCTTCTCTTCATGCTCGGCTAGACTCTGAAAAGGTAACTTACGAGACCGTGCCTCACCTTGCTATGCTCTTATTACTTGCTTGGATTCCGAAGGAGTTGATTTTTGTTTGTAGGAAGAGAAACGTATCCTTGCTGCTTCTCGCGACAATCTGGACAGATTATATCGTGATTCTAGCAACTCGCTGACCATCTTGGAGAGGAGCCACCGTTTCACAATGGAGGAACTGGACAATCAGCGTTGCAAGCTGCAGGAATCTTCGGACGAAGTGACCCGCCTTACGCAGTTGCTATAAGCAAAGGATGCCGCCATCAAGGAACTCCGAGCTTCTAAGAAATCCATTGCTCAGGAGTTGGAAACCGCTCGGCTGGCCACTAAGGTTGCCGAAGAGACTGCAGCTACTCTCAAAGCCCAGCGCGATAAAGCCATGGACAAGGCTATTCGGGCAGGACGAATCTTGATGAGGAGACCCGGCGTGGTTGTTCCTGAGGACATAAGGGCTGACGTGATCGCTGCTCCTGATTCCTCAAGTCGCCCTTCTTCGTCGGTCGCTCCTGAGAAAGACATTGCTAAATAGAAAACATTTTGCGTGCTTTGAGCTCGCGGTTAGCACAATCAAGTATCTGTTAGAGCCTTAGATGATATCAGCTCAGCATTCGAATGATATAATTACTCTCTTATTGTATCAGAATTCATGAGTTCATAAATTTACAGTAATGAAAACGACGCACGATGATTATGAGATTTGTTTGCGGGATATAGAAGTCATCCCCTTAATTGCGTGGGCATGAGCATGTTGCGCCGGCTTAAGTCGTTGCTGACTTAAGTCGATTGCTCCGTTAGCAGGGCATAGTGGTCACCCCGAGTTAAGTGAGTGTGAGCATGTTGCACCGCCTTAAGTCGTCGCTGACTTAAGTCGATTGCTCTGTTAGCAGGGCATAGCGGTCACCCCGAGTTAAGTAAGCGTGAGCATGTTGCACCGCCTTAAGTCGTCGCCGACTTAAGTCGATTGCTCCGTTTGTAGGGCATAGTGGTCACCCCGAGTTAAGTAAGCGTGAGCATGTTGCACCGCCTTAAGTCGTCGCCGACTTAAGTCGATTGCTCCGTTTGTAGGGCATAGTGGTCACCCCGAGTTAAGTAAGCGTGAGCATGTTGCACCGCCTTAAGTCGTCGCTGACTTAAGTTGATTGCTCCGTTTGTAGGGCATAGTGGTCACCCCGGGTTAAGTAAGCGTGAGCATGTTGCACCGCCTTAAGTCGTCGCCGACTTAAGTCGATTGCTCCGTTAGCAGGGCATAGTGGTCACCCCGGGTTAAGTAAGCGTGAGCATGTTGCACCGCCTTAAGTCGTCGCCGACTTAAGTCGATTGCTCCGTTAGCAGGGCATAGCGGTCACCCCGAGTTAAGTAAGAATGCAAGTCCATCATAAATGAGCCGAGTATCTTTGAAATCTCTCTTTGTTGATGATATATTTCCATTATACAGAATACATGGTCGCCCCGGCTGTTTTGAAATACAGCTAGGGGTAAAACTTTCGGAGGTGCTCTATGTTCGAGGAGTTCCCAACTTCTGTGCCATCCATCTGGGTGAGGCGATATGATCCGGGACGAGTGACCTCTGCTACTATGAAGGGTCCTTCCCACGAGGGTGATAACTTGTGCCGTCCCTCCCCTGTTAGAATTCGGCGGAGGACGAGGTCTCCCATCGAAAAGAAACGTTGCCGCACAGCTTTGTCGTGGTAGCGCCTTAGAGTCTGCTGGTATCGTGCTGATTGGATCACTACATTTAGCCGTTCCTCCTCGAGTACATCAATATCCTCTAGTCTGGTGGCTTCAGCTTCTGCTATACTGTCGAAAATCAACCTTGGTGCCCCGAACTTGAGATCAGCAGGTAGCACTGCCTCCGACCCATAGACCATGAAGAAAGGAGTGTTTCCATGCAGAGCCCGGCTAGGTTGGGTTCTCAAGCTCCAAACAACATAAGGCAATTCTCTTATCCATTTTCCTGCGAATTTTTCGTTTTTGTCAAAGACCCTTTTTCTAAGTGCCTCCAATATCATTCCGTTGGCTCGCTCAACCTGCCCGTTGGCTCTCGGATGGGCTACGGATGCATACTTGATCTGAATGCTTTTTTGCTCGCAGAAGTCAAAGAATTCTGAACTGGTGAAGTTGGATCCCAAGTCAGTGATGATACTGTTTGGTATCCCAAATCTGAATATTATGCTTTGTATGAATTCCACGGCTTTAGCAGAGGTTAAAGAGGCAATGGGTTGGAACTCTATCCATTTAGTGAACTTGTCAATTGCCACTAATACATGGGTGTATCCTCCTTGAGCTTTCTTGAAAGGTCCAATCATATCCAATCCCCAGCATGCGAAAGGCCAAGTTATTGGTATGGTTTGCAGCTGCTGTGCTGGCATGTGCTGTTGCTTTGACAGGTATTGGCAAGCTTCGCATCTCTGAACTAACTCGGCTGCATCGTTCTTCGCCGTCGGCCAATAGAATCCTGACCTGAAAACCTTCCCGACTAATGTTCTGGATGCTGCATGTACCCCACACTGCCCTGCATGGACTTCCTCCAGGAGTTGCTTCCCGGTGGACGGGAGAACGCACTTCATGAGGACGCCTGACGCGCCCCTCCTGTATAATACCTCCCCAATGAGTGTATAGTGAGCTGATTGTCTGGCGATGCGCTCTGCCGAGTTCTTGTCATCTGGTTCTTCTTCATTCTTTATATACTTAATAATCAGTCGCCTCCAGTCATCAGAGTCTGACTCAGGTTGATCTATGATGTTGCATTCTTCTATTTGATCCGTCGAGACGCTCGGCTGGAGAATTTCTTGCACGAAGACCCCGGGCGGGACCTGAGTCCGACCGGATCCGAGCTTGGACAGTACGTCGGCCGCCGTGTTCCGATCCCTTTCTATATGATGAAACTCCAGACCTTCGAATTTATCTTCTAGCTTTCGGACGGCAGCGCAGTATCTTCCCATTGAATCACTTGAACAATCCCATTCCTTGTTTATCTGACTGATGACTACCAGAGAATCTCCATACACCATCAGTCTCTTGACACCCAGTGATATGGCGATGTTTAATCCGTGTATCAAAGCTTCATACTCGGCTGCGTTGTTAGAGGCCGGGAATAGCAGCTGGAGAGCATACTTGAGGTGCTCGCCTCCAGGTGCAGTGAAGAGAATTCCTGCTCCTGCTCCCTGCAGCTTCAGCGAGCCATCAAAATACATTCGCCATACTTCTGCGGTTTCTGGTTTATCCGGTACTTGTTGTTCTGTCCACTCTGATACGAAATCAACCAGTGCTTGAGTTTTGATGGCTGTGCGAGGTCGGAACTCGATATCATGGGATCCCAACTCGCAAGCCCACTTGGCTATTCGGCCAAGGGCTTCCTTGTTGTGAAGAATGTCCCCTATTGGAAAACCAGTAACTACTATGACTTTGTGGTCGTCAAAGTAGTGGCGCAGCTTGCGGGCAGTTAGAAGTACTGCATATAATAGCTTCTGAACCTGAGGGTACTTTTTCTTCGATGGACCTAGAACTTCACTGATGAAGTAGACAGGATGTTGTACCGGATAGGCATGCCCTTCTTCCACTCGCTCGACTACCAACGCAGTGCTTACCACGTGAGTCGTGCAAGAGATATATAGCAGCAAATCTTCAGCTGGTTGAGTCGGCGTAGCTCGCCGGGGCGGCTTTAGTACTGGTGGTGTTGTCAGGAATTTCTTCAGTGCGTCTAGAGCTTCTTGTGCTTCTGTCGTCCATTGAAACTTATCCACCTTCTTGAGCAGTTTGTAAAATGGCAGACCTTTTTCTCCCAGCCTGGATATGAATCTGCTCAGGGCTGCCATACATCCAGTGAGTCGCTGAACCTTCTTTTGCGACCGAGGGGCTTCCATCTTCATGATAGCTTCAATCTTATCTGGATTAGCTTCAATTCCCCGGTGGCTGACAATAAATCCGAGTAACTTTCCTGCTGGTACCCCGAAGACGCATTTCTCAGGATTGAGCTTCCATCTATATCTTCTCAGGCTATTGAAAACCAGCTATAAGTCTTCGATGAAGTTTTCCGGATTCTCCGTTTTAATCACCACGTCGTCTACGTAAGCCTCCACACGCTTGCCCCAGTGATCGGCTAAGCATGTTTGAATGGCTCTCTGATAAGTCGCTCCAGCGTTTTTGAGGCCGAACGGCATGGAGGTATAACAGAAAGCACCAAACGGGGTGATGAACGCCGTTTTTTCCTCGTCTTCTTTTGCCAAACTAATCTGATGATACCCGGAATAGCAATCTAAGAAAGACAGCACAGAACACCCAGCGGTGGAATCCACCACCTGATCTATCCTCGGGAGCCCGAAGGGATCCTTCGGACAGTGTTTGTTGAGATCAGTATAGTCGACGCACATGCGCCAATCCACTTTATTCTTTTTGAGTACAAGAACAGGGTTGGCTAACCACTCGGGGTGTAATACTTCTCTAATAAATCCGGCCGCGACCAAGCGAGCTAACTCGGCACGAATGGCCTCTCTCTTGTCGGGCGTGAAACGACGCAGCTTTTGCCGGATCGGCCTCGCCTGAGGATAGACTTTCAATTTGTGCTCGGCCAACTCCCTCGGGACTCCCGGCATATCCGCAGGTTGCCATGCGAATACGTCTCGGTTATCTTGCAGGAACTGGACGAGCGCGCTTTCCTATTTGTCATTCAAACTGGAGCTGATGATGGCTGTCTTGCGCTCATCGGCAAACCCCAGGTTGATCCGCTTGGTTTCTTCAGTCGGCCGCATAGAGGTCGCGGCCTGAGCTTCGTTTGCCGGCACGGCGAGGTCTTCCTCAGGCTTAGAGTTCGCCGGTGTAGAAGGAACCGTTGACGGCTTGGTGGTGAGGGCTGCTTGGATGGCCACTCGGAAACATTCTGCGGCGCCTTGGAAGTCGGCGCGCACAGTTATGATTCCTTGCGGTCCTGGCATCTTCAGTATCATGTAGGTATAGTGCGGGATGGCCATGAATTTGGCTAGCCCCGGCCTTCCGATGATGGCGTTGTAACCGCAGTCGAAGTTCGCCACCTCGAACCTCAGGAACTCGGTTCTGTAGTTATCCGGAGTCCCAAAGGTGACCGGCATGTAAATGTGGCCCAGCGGGTATTCCCCTTCCGTCGGCACGATGCCGAAGAAGGGAGTGTCTGACTCGTGGAGCTCTTTGAGGTGAACTCCCAAGCCTTGGAGCGTACGGGGGAAGGTGACGTTGATGCTGCTCCCCCCGTCCACTAACACCTTCTTTACCCGGCTCTCTCGGATCACCGGATCGACGAGGAGCGGGTATTTGCCTGGATGGTCAAAGTTGAGCCATTGATCCTCCCGAGTGAAAGTGATTGGGTGCTCCGACCACCGGTACGGGGCGGGAGGGCCGGTGGTCGCCACCAGTATCTGGCGGTCGTTGAGCTTTTGTTGTCTTTTGTTCTCCTGCGACCCATGTCCGCCGAAGATAACGTTGACCTCCCTGTCAATGCGCGGGAAAGCTCCTCCTCCCCCCTCCTCCGGCTGATGGGGCTGTCGTGGTTCACCTGGTCCTCCCCTCGGCGGAGGAGGCGGCAGGGGCTGGAAGGGCCGACCATGTCCGACGGAGTGCTTGAAGTCCCGGCAGTTACGTAGAGTATGGCGCATGTCTTTGTGGTACGGGCACTGGGCGTCGAGGATGTCGTCCAGCGTGCGCTCGCCTCCACGAGGTCCTCCTCGGGCGCGAGAGGCGGGTGGTCCGGCGGCGTGTACTTCTTCACGAGGCCTCTTCTCCCAGCGTTTGTCGGGTGGCTGGTTCGCGTCGCGTCGTGGTGCTGTCGGTGCGGGTTTTGCTCCTCCGATGAGGTCCTGGGCCCGCTCGTCGGCGGTGATGTAGAGGTCGGCTTCTCGGAACAGCTCCTCGGAGGTAGTCGGCGCTTTTTGTAGTATGGCTCGGACGAAAACCGAGTCGTTAGATCCTCTGTAGAAGTCCTCGATCACGGCTGCCTCCGTGACCTCGGGGATGCGGTTTCTCATGGTCTGGAACCTTTTAAGGTATGACCGGAGAGTCTCGTCTCCCCGGCGCTTGATGGATTTGAGGTCCCATGGTTGCGCTGGCTTGTCGGAGAGAGACTGGAAGTTGGCGGTGAAGCGTCGACTGAAGTCTCCCCAGTCGTCGATGCAGTGTCGGGGTAGATGTCGTAGCCACTGCAGCGCATCTTGCCCAAGGACGATGGGCAGATACGCGGTCATAACATCTTCGGATGCTCCGGCAGCCCGAGCAGCGGTGGTGTATACGGCTAACCAACCCCCTGGATCCTGCTTAGGTTCATATTTGTCGACGTTGGATACCTTGAAGTTGGGAGGCCATTGGATGGCCCTAAGGCGCGGAGTAAGGGCGGATACTCCGCACGTGTCCTCCTGTCGTCGGGGATGTCGTCTGTCTCGGGGAGGGGAGTGGCGGTGGTGGTTCCTCGACCGTCCCCGGGTGGTTCCACCAGTTGAAGCTGTTGCTGACTCAGTTCGGGTGGCCTGGCTTTGAGTCGGGAGACCATGATCTCGGTCATACTCCTCCCGACGGCGAATTTCATTCTCATGCCGCCGTTCGCGCGAAGCATTGATAGAGCTTCGCGCGTCTCGGCGACTGTTGATGGCGTGTCGCAAATCGTTCGGCGGGTGGGCGAGCGGCAGAAGATGGTTTGCTGCCTGAGTGAACAAGCGTCGGTATCCCTCGGCGTCGGGAGTCCGAGGAAGTCCGTCTGCTATCCGGGCTAGAACGCCTCCGACTTCGCTTGGCGTGTTCATGGCTCGGGCGAAGTCGGGGTTCAGGTTGCGCCCGAAGAGCGGATTCTCGCGTCGTTGCCTTGCATCTTGCTCGGCTTGCTCCTGAGTCCGCCGGCGATCACGTCGTCGAGAGTTCCTTCGTTCCCTAAAGACGCGTTCTTCCGGAGTTTCTCCTATCTCTGAGACCTCGTCTCGCGAGACAGGCTGCTCCGGATCCCGCTCTCCGGCCGCGTGATGTCGTCGAACGTTCCTGCGTCGGTTCCTTCGTCGGCGGGATTCTCGCTGAGGTGGTTCTTCTCCAGGCGCGGTCGGTTCATCGTCAGAGACGGCGGGCGATTCTGCTCTCCCGATGAAGAGGATGTCGGGGTAGAACGGTACTGCTGTCGCGGCGACTTTCTTTCCGTTCTCCTTTGAGGTCGGAGGAACGGGAAGAACAACCTGCCTCTCCCTGGTCTCCTTCTTTCTCGCGACCCGTGTCCATTCTTTCGTCGGGGAAGTAGACAGCGGAGCCTTCCGGGTCAGCGAGCTTCTAGCTCCAGCCTCCCCGGAGACGATCTTTTTCCGAAGAGCCGGAGGTAGCGTCTTTCCAGCATTTTCGGAGTTTGTTGGAGGAGATTTCTGTTCCGGCAGATCTGCGAGGCGGTGTAGAATTCCCTCTTCGTCCGCTACGGATGAGATTGTCCCGAAGCAAAATACAGATCCGGGGCGCACGGCGATCTTGTTGTGGAAGGTGACGGCCATTGAGCTAGCTTGGATCGTCGACACACCCCCTACCTGGCGCGCCAGCTGTCGGTGTTTTGGGTCCGACCGCACACCCGGGGTTGCCCCTCAAGGTGTTTTTAGGAGTAGGACGGTGTCGACGACTGTAGCAAAATGGTTCGTGCTGGTCGCACGAGGGACAATGGACAAGATTTGCAGGTTCGGGCCGCTTAGAAGTGCGTAACACCCTACGTCCTGGTGAGTATATGAGCGTGGTTACAAGAGGGTTCTCTGGATAGAGGGCGCAGAGAGTTTATGTGGGGGGCTAAGTAGAACAGGGTTCCTCTCTTCTGAAGGGGTGCCCCCTAGGCCTTATATACTCGGCCGTGGAGCAGTACACGTGATATGATAACGATGAGTAGCTGAAAGATAGTGAACCTCTTGAGTTTATCCCTACGTAACCCTCGCCGACTTATCCTCGCATGGCTCTGTTGCATGGGGGCTTCAGCGCGGGAAAGTCGGGTCTCTGTTGCGATCCATTCGTTCGACGTTGTGGGCCGTCTGGGTTTGCACTAATCAGTCTCACGTCTTCTCTTCTTTGTTGGTTGTCTTTCCCTAGGCCCACGAAAGAATGACCTTACGAATTATTGGGCCCTTAGACCTTTCGTGAGGCCTTTTACTTCTTTAGTGGACCCAGGGGATATCTATCCCCCACAGCCGCAGCCTCGGCGACGAGGACTGCGGCCCAAGCCGCGAATGTTTCCACGTCGATCTAGGGGGTCCCTCCAAAGGCAACCATCTCGGTATGCTGGGGGACGGTGATCTCCCTAGGCCGGTGCCTCGCGTTGACATCCTACGGGAGCTAGCTGTGGTCCCCGTTCAGGCGGGGGGCCATGACCCACAGCTCAAGCAAGTCCACGGGGTGCAGGCCAGGTTCGACGAGGGAGCAGGAGCGCTTGAGCCGATCCGCCGGGACGTCGGGCAGGAATGGACGGGCCAACCTCCGGCCGGAGAAATGCGTCATCTACCCCAGGGCTTCCAGCACCGCATCGCCGACGATGTCAGGATGAGGCCGCCACCCGCTTCCAGTGGGATCGGCCAGAACCTGGCTGCAGCAGCAATGCTTCTCCGTGCGATGCCAGAGGCATCGACCACCGAGGGGCAGCGAATCCAGGGAGAACTCAAGAATCTCCTGGAGGGCGCCGCAGTCCGGTGGGCCGAAAGCTCTGCCTCCCGAAGGCAGGGGCACCCCTCGGAACATCGCGCCGCGACTTCCCGGTTCATGCGGGAAGCCTCGGTCTACACCGGGCGCACGCGCAACACAGCGCCTGCGGCCCCGGGACGCCACGGCAACGAGCACCATCACCGCGACCGTCAGGCCCACCTCGACGAGAGGGTGCGCCGAGGCTATCACCCCAGGCGTGGAGGACGCTACGACATCGGGGAGGATCGGAGTCCCTCGCCCGAACCACCCGGTCCGCAGGCCTTCAGCCGGGCCATACGACGGGCACCGTTCCCGACCCGGTTCCGACCCCCGACTACTATCACAAAGTACTCGGGGGAGACAAGACCGGAGCTGTGGCTCACGGACTACCGGCTGGCCTGCCAACTGGGTGGAATGGACGATGACAACCTCATCATCCACAACCTCCCCCTGTTCCTCTCCGACACCACTCGCGCCTGGTTGGAGCACCTGCCTCCGGGGCAGATCTCCAACAGGGACGACCTGGTCCAAGCCTTCGCCGGCAATTTCCAGGGCACGTACGTGCGCCCTGGGAATTCCTGGGACCTCCGAAGCTGCCGACAGCAGCCGGGAGAGTCTCTCCGGGACTACATCCGGCGATTCTCGAAGCAGCGCACCGAGCTGCCCAACATCACCGACTCGGATGTCATCGGCGCGTTCCTCGCCGGCACCACCTGCCGCGACCTGGTGAGCAAGCTAGGTCGCAAGACCCCCACCAGGGCGAGCGAGCTGATGGACATCGCCACCAAGTTCGCCTCTGGCCAGGAGGCGGTCGAGGCTATCTTCCGAAAGGACAAGCAGCCCCAGGGCCGCCCACCGGAAGATGCCCCCGAGGCATCAACTCAGCGCGGCGCCAAGAAGAAGGGCAAGAAGAAGTCGCAAGCGAAGCGCGACGCCGCCGACACGGACCTTGTCGCCGCCGCCAAGTACAAGAACCCTCGGAAACCCCTCGGAGGTGCCAACCTCTTCGACAAGATGCTCAAGGAGCCGTGCCCCTATCACCAGGGGCCCGTCAAGCACACCCTTGAGGAGTGCGCCATGCTTCGGCGTCACTTCCACAGGGCCGGGCCACCCGCGGAGGGTGGCAGGGCTCGCGACGACGACAAGAAGGAAGATCACCAGGCAGGAGAGTTCCCCGAGGTCCGCGACTGCTTCATGATCTACGGTGGGCAAGCGGCGAACGCCTCGGCTCGGCACCATAAGCAAGAGCGTCGGGAGGTCTGTTCGGTGAAGGTGGCGGCGCCAGTCTACCTAGACTGGTCCGACAAGCCCATCACCTTCGACCAAGCCGACCACCTCGACCACGTGTCGAGCCCGGGGAAATACCCACTCGTTGTCGACCCCGTCATCAGCGACGTCAGGCTCACCAAGGTCCTCATGGATGGAGGCAGCAGCCTCAACATCATCTACGCCGAGACCCTCGGGCTCCTGCGTGTCGATCTGTCCTCGGTCCGGGCAGGCGCTGCGCCTTTCCATGGGATCATCCCCGGGAAGCGCGTCCAGCCCCTCGGACAACTCGACCTCCCCGTCTGCTTCGGAACGCCCTCCAACTTCTGAAGGGAGACCCTGACATTCGAGGTGGTCGGGTTCCAAGGAACCTACCACGCGGTACTGGGAAGGCCATGCTACGCGAAGTTCATGGTCGTCCCCAACTACACCTACCTCAAGCTCAAGATGTCGGGCCCCAACGGGGTCATCACCGTCGGCCCCACGTACAAACACGCGTTCGAATGCGACGTGGAGTGCGTGTGGAGTACGCCGAGGCCCTCGCCGAGTCCGAGGCCCTCATCGCCGACCTGGAGAGCCTCTCTAAGGAGGTGCTAGACGTGAAGCATCATGCCGGCAACTTCAAGCCAGCGGAGACGGTTAAGTCCGTCCCCCTCGACCCCAGCAGCGATGCCTCCAAGCAAGTCCGGATCGGCTCCGAGCTCGATCCCAAATAGGAAGCAATGCTCGTCGACTTTCTCCGCGCGAACGCCGACGTCTTCGCGTGGAGTCCCTCGGACATGCCCGGCATACCGAGGGATGTCGCCGAGCACTCGCTGGACATCCGAGCCGGAGCCCGACCCGTCAAGCAGCCTCTGCGCCGATTCGACGAAGAAAAGCGTAGGGCCATAGGCGAGGAGATCCACAAGCTAATGGCAGCAGGGTTCATCAAAGAGGTATTCCATCCCGAATGGCTTGCCAACCCTGTGCTTGTGAGAAAGAAAGGAGGGAAATGGTGGATGTGTGTAGACTACACTAGTCTAAACAAAGCATGTCCGAAGGTTCCCTACCCTCTGCCTCGCATCGATCAAATCGTGGATTCCACTGCTGGGTGCGAAACCCTGTCTTTACTCGATGCCTACTCTGGGTATCACCAAATCAGGATGAAAGAGTCCGACCAGCTCGCGACTTCTTTCATCACACCCTTCGGCATGTACTGCTATGTCACCATGCCGTTCGGCTTGAGGAATGCGGGCGCGACGTACTAGCGGTGCATGAACCATGTGTTCGGCGAACACATTGGCCGGACGGTCGAGGCCTACGTCGATGACATCGTAGTCAAGACGAGGAAAGCCTCCGACCTCCTTTCCGACTTTGAAGTGACATTCCGATGTCTCAAGGCGAAAGGCGTGAAGCTCAATCCCGAAAAGTGTGTCTTCGGGGTACCCCGAGGCATGCTCTTGGGGTTCATCGTCTCCGAGCGGGGCATCGAAGCCAACCCGGAGAAGATCGCAGCCGTCACCAGCATGGGGCCATCAAGGACTTGAAAGGCGTACAGATAAGTCATGGGATGTTTTGCGGCCCTGAGCCGTTTCATCCCGCACCTCGGCGAAAGAGGCCTGCCTCTGTACCGCCTCGGGGCGAATAACGGTTCCCTCGGAAGCCTTCTCCCGAGACCTGCATCAACCCTCCGTCAAGATCGACGACACGCCCGAGCCCGAGGCACCCTTGGCCCAGCCCGAGGTACCCTTGGCTCGGTCCGAGGTACCCACGGTTCGGCCCGAGGTACCCTCGGCCCCCGAGGGTGAGGCACTGCGCGTCGAGGAGGAGCGAAGCGGGGTCACGCCTAATCGAAACTGGCAGACCCCGTACCTGCAATATCTACACCGAGGAGAGCTACCCCTCGACCGAGCCAAAGCCCGGCGGTTGGCGCGGCGCGCCAAGTCGTTCGTCTTGCTGGGAAATAGCAAGGAGCTCCACCACCGCAGCGCCTCAGGCTTCCTCCAGTGATGCATTTCCATCGCCAAAGGCCAGGAGCCCCTACGAGAGGTACACTCGGGGCCTTGCGACCATCGCGCAGCACCCCGAGCCCTTGTTGGAGACACCCGGGGGCTACACGCACCCCTAGGAAGGGCCGCTTGTCATCGCCAAAGTTCTGAAGCCTGGAACAAACGAACTGGCCGATAGTCAAGGCGAGGTCTGCACCAACACTTCGAACGTCTAACACTATGTCGCCTCTACCCTTAAGATGCTTTCAAGTTGTTCGCTTACTTCGCCCCCACGCAAGTTTTAGTCATCAAGGAAGGGTCAGCCTTGCCTCGGCAGAGCCCGACCCTCCCTCGGGGGCTAAAAAGGGGGAAACCCCTCTGCGTCAAAATTTTCAATCGAAAAGGCTTTTGCGTTCCCCCGGCTATGTCGGAAGCAGGACCCCAAGGAGCGAACGCAGGTGCATGTAAGTGGCAGGGCTGACTGAGCCGAGGGACTCCTACGCCTCTGGGTTACGGACACCTCACTCGTCACCCACCACGAAAAGTGACTCCTACTTGGGGAAGCCACCCTGCTACTGACAGGCGTGGCTGGACACGCAAAATGAAAGGGAAAGGAGCACGACTTTATGCAACGGTACTAAAGTGTTCAGGCCTCAGCGGCCACAGAAAGACACACGTGCATCCAACAGAAATCGCTCCGACAGAGTTAGGCGTCGCCCGGGGAAGGAGCCGCGCCTTCGGCTTCGTCCCCGCCCTCGGCAAAGTCCATCCCGGCTTCGGACGACGGCGCAGGCAGGAGGATCTCTGCCTCGAAGGTAGTCGCCAGCACTACGCTCGGACTCGCGGCGGCCGCATCGAGCCTCTGGACTTCTGCCAGGGCGGCTTCATCTTCGTCAGGAAGGCAATACCCCTCGCTGACCCGCTCCAGGTCCACGACGTAGTGGGAAGCGAGCACGGAGAAGGCCCGCCTGACGCCGTGGTGTAGCGCCTCGCGGAGTCTACCGCGCACATGATCCCCAAGGCCTGCAGGCGACTTTGAGGGGAGCTTCCCGAGGGGACGTCACCGAAGCCAAGGACCCGGCAGAAGTCCGAGACGGCCTCGGACATGGCCGCGTGGTCGGCCTCCCTCTGCTCGGCCGCCCCGGCAAGCGCCTTGGCGGACTCATCAAGGGCGGACTCGAGCTCTGCGAACAGCCAGAACGAAAGATCTCAAACACAAGCGGAGGAAACAAGCTGAAATGAAAACCGAAAATGGCCAGGGCGTACCTCCGGCTCGGGCACGCTGCTCCGAGGCTGCGACCTGGGCTACGGCTAGGTCGGCTGCAAGGGCTCCAGCCTGGCTTTCGGCCTCGGCAGCCCAGCACCGAGATTGGTCCCGCTCATTGACGATCTGGTCGAACTCCGACTGCTGTCGTCGCACTTCTGCGCGTGCCGCTGCCGCGTCGGCCCTCAGATCGGTGCAGAGCAACCGAAGGTCCGCCACCTCGGCGCCCTGCTGAGAGAGGCGCGCAGTAGCCCTGGCGAGCGAGGTCCTCAGGGATCGCAGCGAGCCCCAGACGTCGACCTCGTGGCAGATGAACGACGACTTGGCGGCGCTCAGATTCGTCAGATCCTGAGGGAAGGAAGCGGGGCGTCACAAAAGATGCCTTGGTCACAAAAAAAAGGTATGCCTGAAACCGTTACCTGGAGGATTTTGGGGACGTCCCTGCAGAAAACCTCCAGCGACGACCGGAGCGACCCCACCGTTGCTTCGGCACACTCGCGGAGCTCGTCCCAGGACTGCTCCTCCCGCTCATCGTCGAGAACGAAGAAGGGATCCGAGGCCCCACGGGTCCGGAACTGGAGCAACTGGCGCCGACCCTCGGAGCTCCGCCGCACAGCGACAAGGCCGCCGCTCGGCGGGACGGATCGCGTCACCACGCCCCCCTCCTCCGAAGCACCAAGCGCCGACGCCTCGGCCATCTCAGCGTCGGCAGCAACAGGTCGCTCCCCGACTGGGACGACAGCGGCTTCAGTAGCAACAGGTGCCAGCACCGCCGGCACGTCCGGTGAGGCCGGGGCCACGTCCGCGTCAGCCGCCTCCTCTAGCACGATGGCCGCCTCAGCAGAAGAGCCGGCCTCGGGAACTCGCTCCATGGCGATTGGTGCTGCCTGAGCCCCCTGCTGTGGAGCGCCTTGCGAGAAGGTCAGCTGAACGGCAAGGCCCGGAGCGGCGCCGGCTGCGGAAGCTGACACCGTCTTAAGGGCCTTTCGGGGAGCCAGATCGGTCAGGCCATGGCTTCGCTTGCTGAGGAGGAAAGAAAAATTGCGGTCGGGACATACGAATGAAAAGCCAGGACGAAGACGTTCCAAGATACTTACCCGCTCCGGGCCATGATCAACCGTGCCTGAGGGGAGGTCTCTCGGATCTCGACCCCCGAAGGCGCCGCCGAGGTCCGCCTCGCCGGCAGCTTCGGCACCACCCTTGCTTTGGGCGCCTTGGACGCCCAGGAGACGGACTGCCCAGGCACTGCCACGGCGACCTGAGGGTCGCCCTCCTGCGCTGCCGGCGTGGGCGACGGCTCTCGGGGAACAGACGCCTCGGCCTGGCTCCCCGGGGTCACCTCAACTCCCCTAGCCGAGGGGTCAAGTACCCTCTCGGTCTGCCCCCGCTCTTTGGGCCGGGACCTCGGCATCCCGACTCCGGGGACTGACGGCATCAGCCCACTCGGGGGCTGGCTTGATGACTCCTGGTCTAACCTCAAGCCAGGGCTAAAGCCGAGGCAGGCAGCCATGTCGTCTTCCTCGTCATCATCTTCATCATCGTCGTCGTCATCAGGCGTTTCTGGCGACGGCTCCCTCGGGAGCCCCTCCCTCTCCTGCCGACGACGGAGCTTTTCCAAGGCGTCTCGAGCCCGCCTCCGCTCGCGGGCCCGGGCCTTCTCCGCGTTTTTCTTTTTCTTCTTCTCCTCCGCGGCAACCCGCCGCGCTGCTCGGTCCACCGCATCCTGCGGGACCCGTGGCAGGGAAGGCTTGTGCCACCCTACCTCCTGGAGACGGATGGAAATCCCGACCGTAAGAACCAGGGGCAACCCGACACAAGAAGAAGGAAGGAGCGGACACTCACTAGAGTCACGCACCCTTGGTCAAGGCGCATCAAGGGCTGGGAGAAGGCGCTGGTGTCCGGTTTTCCCAACGCGACGGCCACCCGCCCGTGGAGAACGTCGAAGGGAAGAGGATCCGAGGACATCCGCGAGCCCTCCAAGTCAGCCTCTGGCGTCATCTCCCAAAGCGGCAACCGTCGCTCCGCCAAGGGAAGCACCCTTCGGCGGTGGATGGCGGCAATCACTCCCGCGGCGGTGAGTCCCCCTTTCCACAATGCCTCCAAGGCCATGAGAAGGGGTTCGAGGTTCTTCTGTCTTTCGTGCGGGGTCCCGTGGCGCCAGGCATCGGCGGCGACGGTGACCACTCGCTGGGAAAACGGCGGGAGCAACTCACCGTCATTCCGGAGGTAGAACCACCGGCGCTGCCACCCTTTATTCGAAGACGCAAGGATGGCGGGAATATACAGCGACACCCGCGACTGCCTCAGCTGGAGGATGCAGCCGCCGGCCCGCACTGCCGCGCAGACCTTTCTCTCCCCCGTCGGCGAAGCAAAAAACTCCGCGGAAAAGAGATGAGTCCACAAGTCCCAGTGGGGGGCGATCCCCAAGTACCCCTCGCACACCGCTACGAAGATGGCAGCCTGCGAGATGGAGTTGGGGCTGAGGTTGTGCAACTCCACCCCGTAGTGGTGCAGGATCGCCCGCATAAAGCGGCTTGCCGGCACACCAAATCCCCGCTCGTGGAAGGAGACGAAGCTCACGATGTACCCCGGCGGTGGGGACGGAGCGGCTCCGCTCACGGGGGGAATCCATTCCGGTCGCCTCTCATCAGAGAGAGGGCGAAGTAAACCCTCAGCAACAAGATCCTCCAGATCACCCGCCGTCACTGTGGAGAAAGGCCATGGGTCGCGCGGCGAGATGATGGTCACCCGATCGGCCATCACCGAGCAGAAGGGGTGGCGGCGTAAAGGACAGGGTGGGCAGTTTCCTTTTCTCTGGCTAAGTCTCTCAGGTTGCGAAAACCTAAGAGGGAGGCAAGAAGCGGAGCAAAGAACCATCGCCAGACCCTCCCCCGAGTATATAAAGACCAAGGCGAGACCCGTTCAACATTCCGCCCGGACCGGCCGCGGGATTCAAAAACTCGAAGCGAACAGTCGTTCCTCGAACGGCTCGCGCACGCTCAACGGCCGCCCCGCGAGCCGCACGCCCCGTCGCATTAACTCCGCGGCGGGAAAGGCGGCACCTCTGGCAGGGGAAGCGAGCGACGCTTCGTCTTTGCCATAATGACCGCGTCAAAAAAGGTACGCCACGTCATTCGATTTCGAATCCTTTTCCTTTTTTTCCTCTTTCTCTCTCTTACAACAGGGACCGGGAAAAGGGGATAACCCGAAAAGGATCCTTCTCCGTGAAGGAACCAGGCTCCGAGCCTCCCTACTGATCAGAGGTTCGAAGGCTGGCCCCTCGGAAGGGTTCAACAGCCGCCTCAGAGCGCGTGGGCTCCACACCCACTACTGGTCAGAGGTTCGAAGGCCGGCCCCTCGGAAGGGTTCAACGACCGCCTCAGGCTACTCGGGCTCCGCGCCCACTACTGATCAGGGGTTCGAAGGTTGGCCCTCGAAGGGTTCACAGCCGCCTCAGATACAGAGCGAGGGATGACCATGGGTACGTTCGATACATAACCAAGGCTCGGACTGCGCTCCCGAGGTACCCTAGGACATTTCCGAGACCAGCGGGAACGATCTTGTAACGGAATCCCATCAGAGGGAGGCATCGAGTCCTCGGACCCCGTCGACAGGGGATCGGGTCCGGCAGATCACCCGCAGGTACTTTTGGGCGCGCCTCTGGGCCTCTAGCCGACCCCTAGCAAATGGGGCACGGACGTCCGCTCGGATTACCCGCCGACAGCTCACCGGAGACACCATGTTCGGCGCCCACCGAGGGCAACATGGCGCTTTCCCCCCTCCTCCTTGCGGAAAGGCGACGCAGGGGCGTATGTAAAAAAGTCGAGTATGTCCCTGATCGTCCTCTCGCCCTGCGCAGAGGCTCGGGGGCTGCTCTCGCAAACCCGGCTCCGGCCAATCCGTTCACAACGTCAACATACCAGCCCGAGAACTTGGAACCCGACCGTGCACCCGGGCTACGGCCAGCTCGCATGAGGGAACGACCAGACCAGCCGAAGCATTACGCGAGGCATTAAGACCTCGGAGGAGTCAAACCACTCCTCCGAGGCCTCGGGGGCTACACCCGGTGGGTGCGCTCGCGCGCACCCACCGGAACAAAACGCAACCGAGAAAGGCTGGTCCCCTTGCAAAAAAGTGCGACAAAAGCCTCCAAGCGAGTGCTAACACTCCCTTCGAGGCTCGGGGGCTACTGTCGGGGACCATAATTAGGGGTACCCTCAAGGCTCCTAATTCTCAGCTGGTAACCCCCATCAGCACAAAGCTGCAAAGGCCTGATGGGTGCGATTAAGTCAGGGATCAGACCGTTCGAGGGACTCGATCACGCCTCGCCTGAGCCTAGCCTCGGGCAAGGGCAGCCGACCCTGGAGGATCTCCGTTTCGCCCGAGGCCCCCCTCCAGCGGCGAACATACTTCCGGCTCGCCCGAGGCCCTGTCTTCGCCAAGAAGCAACCCTGACCAAATCGCCGCGCCAACCGACCAAATCGCAGGAGCATTTAATGCAAAGGTGGCCTGACACCTTTATCCTGACACGCGCCCTTCAGTCGACAAAGCCGAAGTGACCGCCGTCACTTCGCCGCTCCACTGACCGGCCTGACAGAAGGACATCGCCGCCTGCGCCGCACCGACTGCAGTGCCATCTGACAGAGTGAGGCTGACAGGCAGTCAGGCCCGACCTCAGGCGCCATAGGAAGCTCCGCTCCGCCCGACCCAGGGCTCGAACTTGGGCTCAGCCCCTGAAGACGGCGAACTCCGCTCCGCCCGACCCAGGGCTCGGACTCGGGCTCAGCCCCTGAAGACGGCAAACTCCGCTCCGCCCGACCCAGGGCTCGGACTCGGGCTAAGCCCCGGAAGACGGCGAACTCCGTTCCGCCCGACCCAGGGCTCGGACTCGGGCTAAGCCCCGGAAGACGGCGAACTCCGCTCCGCCCGACCCAGGGCTCGGACTTGGGCTCAACCCCAGAAGACGACGAACTCCGCTCCGCCCGACCCAGGGCTCGGACTTGGGCTCAGCCCCAGAAGACAACGAACTCCGCTTCGCCCGACCCTAGGGCTCGGACTCAGCCCTGGCCTCAGCCGACGGACTCTGCCTCGCCCGACCCAGGGGCTCGGACTCGACCCCGGCCACGGAAGACAGACTCGACCTCGACCTCGGAGGAGCCTCCACATCGCCCAACCTAGGGCGCGGGCCGGCCACGTCAACAGGAGGCGCCATCATTACCCTACCCCGAGCTGACTCGGACTACAGGGGACAAGACCGGCGTCCCATCTGGCTCGCTCCGCCAGATAGGAGATGATGGCGCCCCGCACGCTCCCTGACGGCGGCAGCTCTCCGCCCCCTTACGGAAGCACGAGGACGTCAGCAAGGACTCGACAGCTTCGACAGCTGTACTTCCGCCAGGCTCCAGCGCTCCTCCGACGGCCACGACATCATACGAACCGGGTGCCAAAACCTCTCCGGCTGCCACGACGGCGTGTACTTAGGGCGCTAGCTCTCCTCCGCTAGACACGTAGCACTCCGTTACACCCCCCATTGTACACCTGGATCCTCTCCTTACGCCTATAAAAGGAAGGACCAGGGCCCTCTTATGGAGGGTTGGTCGCGCGAGGACGAGACGAGACTAGAGTTGCCCAAACGGGCGGCCCAGCACGACCCGGCACGGGCCCGTCAGGCCCGACACATAATCGGGCCGTGCCCAATCGGCCCACGTGCCGCAGACGCGGCCCAGGCACGGCACGCCGGCCTGGTAACCGTGCCGGGCCGGCCCGTTTAACGTGTCCAGGTTCCCAATAAATCAGAAAAACGTCAAAAAAACTGTGTGGAATTGAGGTTTCGAACCCACGCCCTCGTTCTACACGGCTGAGAGCACTATCTGTAAGCGACTAACCACCAGAACTCTAGTGTTTTTGTTGAAAATAGCAAATATAAAATCTTAATATATATATACTATATTTTCTAAAATAAAAAAAATATAATCGTGCCGGGCCGGGCCGGCACTGCGGGCCGAGGCAGCGGCCCAAGCACGGCACGGCTGTCGTGCCGGGCCCGGCACGGCACTATTAAATGGGCCGTGCTTCGGACCGGCCCGTCAAGCACGGCCCATTTGGCCATCTATAGACGAGACAGGCGCTCGCTTGAGGCCGCTCGCTCCCTCTCCCGCGTGAACGCTTGTAATCCCCTACTGCAATCGCACCCGACCTGGGCGTGGGACGAACACGAAGGCCGCGGGATTTCCACCTCTCTCACGCCTGTCTCCGGCCACCTTTCTCCCCCCTTCGCGCTCGGCCTCGCTCTGACCCATCTGGGCTGGGGCACGCGGCGACATTCACTCGTCGGCCCAGGGACCCCCCGGTCTCGAAACGCCGACAAGTTTACAACCCGACAGTTTTCAACTTAAAGAAAATGGGCACGATCACCCGATTTGCACGCCATGCCCCCTCATTGTTGAGTGCCATCCCACTCACCTCAGTCACAATGTTCGACACGTCGGTCGTGCGGACTACGCACACAACCAGGCTCTCCCTTCACGCATGGCCAACAGAAACCCCCGATAACAATGCGCCTAGGCTTACAAGCAAACTGCGGGCACAAGGAGTATTTGACAAATCTCCTCCTGAGACTTGTGCACTGATTTACTTACAGAAACTGAATGCCAATTTCGAAGCAGAGTTCTCTGAACTTCAGTTTGTCGAGAGGCTTTGTTAGGATGTCTCCAAGCTGATCCTCTGTCCCGATGAACCTCACTTCAATTTTGCCTAAATTTGCATATTCACAGATCAAATGAAATCTTGTATCAATATGTTTTGACAGGTCATGATGCACTGGGTTTTTTATCAAAGAAATGACAGACTTGTTGTTCGTCCTTAACACCGGCTTGCTCACAACTGAACCTGTGATTTCAGCCAACAACCTAGCTAGCCAAATAGTCTGACAAGCAGCAGTGACAGCTAATATATATTCCGTTCAGCCTCAGCTTGATAATGCCACTACCTTTTGCTTTGTTGATTGCCAACTAATTGGACTACTGCTAAGGAAGAAAATGACTCCAGTTGTGCTCTTCCTCTCATCCAAATCACCGGCAAGATCACTATCACTGGAGCCCACTAATTCGATTTTCCTTTCACCTTTCCTGGGATAGAAGAGGCCCCAACTCCTTGTTCCAGACTTCCAGCTACGTAACTAAGGATCTATTTCACAGTCGCAAGATGATCTATTTGGGGCTCCTCCATAAATCTACTCACATACCCAACTGAAAAAACCAAATCAGGTCGAGTATTGACCAGATACCTCAACCTTCCTATCAAGCTCATGTATTATGTTGCATCTACGCAGGGATTGTCATCCTTCTTGCTCAGCTTCAGCTTTGCCTTTATTGATACTTCACACGAATTGCAGTCTGCAAAGCCACTTAGATATAGTATATTATTTGCATACCTCTCTTGACAAGTGTAATTCCCAGCTCATCCTGCTTCACTTCAATGCCCAAGTAATATGATAGTAAACCAAGACCACTCATCTTAAATACCTTGGTCATTTTTGCCTTAAAAGTCTGGATGCTGCTGCTACTAGTGCCTGTGATTACCAGATCATCTACATAGACACCTGCTGATGCAAACCATAAAGAGCTTTGTGTAGTTGATATACCTTGTCTTCATGCCCAGGTTAAGCAAACCCAGGCGCTTGCTGCACATACACCTCCTCCTGGAGGTTGCAGTTCAAGAACGTCGTCTTGACGTCAATGTGATGGACTTGCCATCCCTCCTGCACCGCCAACGCTAGTAGCAGTCGAAAAGCTTCCAAGCGAGCGTCCGGCGAAAACACCTCGTCGTAATCGATTCCTTGGCACTGAGCGTAGCCTTTTGCGATGGGTCGTGCCTTGTGTCGTACCAAGGCACCGTGCTCATCCTTCTTGACCTTGAATACCCACTTGAGCCCAATGGCTCACTGTTTAGATGGCAACTCAGTGAGTGTCTAAGTGTGGTTGTCTTCTATGGCGCGTAGTTCCTCCTCCATTGCTCGTCGTCGGCATTCTTAAGAATTTGGATCACAAACTCAACACATTTTCCAGATTCTCATCTATGTCAAGGACGACGGGCACCTGAGCAGGAAGGAGACATGTATGGGTGAGCCTCGGTGACGCTAATTCTTTTGGAGGGATCAAATACAAGAATCTTCTACAACAGGTCGATGGCAAGAGGATGCGCTAGCTAGTTCTCTAGGTTGTGATGTGTGATATCTTGGCCCCTGGGATGGGATATCCTGGCCCAAGGCTTAATAGAATTAATAGAGTATTCATACTGTCAGAGAGGAAATTCTCCGACCGGGTGGCGGAATGTACCCGCCCTAAATCCTAAGATGAGGAGGGGACCTAAGCGTTTTGCCTGCTAGATGGAATCGGGAAGAACACAAGAACACACAAGGGTTTAGAGTGGTTCGGGTCGCCGGAGCATAATACCCTACTCCACTGTGTGATGTATTGAGCTTGAGAGCTTGTATGAACTTGTGAGTTTGAGTGAGTGTGAGAGTCTAAGTTGGGTCTGAGTCTAAGTGTGCTTGAGTGAGTGTGAGAGAACTTGTCCTGTAACGTTGTGTGCCCTCCCTTTTATAGCTCAAGGGGGGCACATATAAGGATGCTGAGCCCCGACATGTGGGCCCAGGGGCAAAACGGAAGGAAGTAACTAACGCCTGTCACGCCAGGGTGAACTCCGAGCGCCATAATGTCTGTAGTGCATATAATATTGATATCCCACGCTGCTTCCTCGGTAACACGTGAGTGATGATGAGCATAGTGTACGCCGCAGCACGGGCGTACTGCCTGCCAATGGAATGGACAAGCACGCCGCCTGCAGAATGGCCTGGTCGCCGCCTGCCAGTGGAGTGGATAGGGCACATTAAATGCTGAGGCGGCACATTGCCTGCCAGTGGAATGGTGTCGGGGACCATAATTAGGGGTACCCTCAAGACGCCTAATTCTCAGCTGGTAACCCCCATCAGCATAAAGCTGCAAAGGCCTGATGGGCACGATTAAGTCAGGGATCAGTCCACACGAGTGACTCGATCACGCTTCACCCGAGCCTAGCCTCGGCCGAAGGCAGCCGACCTCGAGAGACTTCCGTCTCGCCCGAGGCCCCCTTTTTATGGCGGACACATCACCGGCTTGCCCAAGGCCTTGGCTTCGCTCAGAAGCAACCTTGACTAAATCACCACACCGACTGACCAAATTGCAGGGGCATTTAACGCAAAGGTGGCCTGACACCTCTATCCTGACACGCGCCCCCGGCAGAGCCGAGGTGACCGCCGTCACTCCACCGCTCCACTGGCCAGTCTGACAGAAGGACAGCGCCGCCTGCGCCACTCCGACTGCAGTGCCACTCGATAGAGTGAGTCTGACAGGCAATTAGGCCTTGCCAAGGGCGCCACGACGAACTCCGCTCCGCCCGACCCCAGGGCTCGGACTCGGGCTAGGACCCGGAAGACGGCGAACTCCGCTCCGCCCGACCCCAGGGCTCGGACTCGGGCTAAGACCCGGAAGACGGCGAACTCCGCTCCGCCCGACCCCAGGGCTCGGACTCGGGCTAAGACCCGGAAGACGGCGAACTCCGCTCCGCCCGACCCCAGGGCTCGGACTCGGGCTAAGACCCGGAAGACGGCGAACTCCGCTCCGCCCGACCCCAGGGCTCGGACTCGGGCTAAGACCCGGAAGACGGCGAACTCCGCTCCGCCCGACCCCAGGGCTCGGACTCGGGCTAAGACCCGGAAGACGACGAAACTCCGCCTCGCCCGACCCCAGGGCTCGGACTCCGCCCTGGCCTCGGCCGGACGACTTCCGCCTCGCCCGACCCCCTGGCTCGGGCTCGGCCACGGCAACTGAAGGCAAGACTCAACCTCGGCTTCGGAGGAAACCCCACGTCGCCCTGCCTAGAGCACAGACCGCCACGTCAACAGGAGACGTCATCATCATCCTACCCCGAATCGACTCGGGTCACGGAGAACAAGACCGGCGTCTCGTCCGGCCAGCTCCGCCAGAGGGGCAATGATGGCGCTCCACAAGCTCTATGACGACGGCGGCCCCCAGCTCTCTTACGAAAGCAGGACAACGTCAGCAGGGACTCGACCGCTCCAACAGCTGTCCCTCCATCAGGCTCCGCCGCACCTCCGATAGCCACGACATCACGCCAGCAGGATGCCCAGATCTCTCCGGCTGCCACATCGGCATGTACCTAGGGCGCTAGCTCTCCCCCCGCTAGACACGTAGCACTCTGCTACATCCCCATTGTACACCTGGGTCCTCTCCTTACGACTATAAAAGGAAGGACCAGGGCCTTCTCAGAGAAGGTGGGCCGCGCGGGACCGAGGACGGGACAGGCGCTCTCTTGGGGCCGCTCGCTTCCCTCACCCGCGTGGACGCTTGTAACCCCCCTACTGCAAGCGCACCTAACCTGGGCGCGGGACGAACACGAAGGCCGCGGGACTTCCACCTCTCTCACGCTCGGCTCCGGCCGCCTCGCCTCTCCCCCCTCCGCGCTCGCCCACGCGCTCGACCCATCTGGGCTGGGGCACGCAGCACACTCACTCGTCGGCTTAGGGACCCCCCTGTCTCGAAACGCCGACAGTTGGCGCGCCAGGTAGGGGCCTGCTGCGTGCTGACGAACAGCTCCCCGTCAAGCTCCAGATGGGCAGTCTCCAGCAACCTCTCCGGCCCGGGACGGTGCTTCGTTTCGGGGCTCTCGAGTTCATGTCCTTCGACGACAGCTACGACATGATACTTCTTCCACCGCCGTGCGACCACGACAATGGCGGCCGACAACCCGCCCGCCGGCGGCGGAATCGACGACGTCTTCCCCGCATGGTGGAAGAGCTATATTCGGGCTCGCTCCGTTCTCTCCCCCGCCTACGGAGGGGAAGGCGGAGCCGTCAAGGCCAGACGGGAGGCCGCGCTTCGTCAGCCGTCGAGCGAATCGACGCCCCCGACGCCCCGACGGAAGGCACGCCGGACGTCGACCTCGTGTTCGAGACGGAGGCGAGCGCCGTCCCCCCGCGGCACGCTGACCCTGAGCAAGAAGACGACGCCGGCGCGCTCGCGGAAAGCCTGCAGGACGTCGCCCTCGAACCAGAGATGACGGCGCAACCAGTCCCCGATGTGACTACGTCGCTCCTCGTCGACCAAAAGGTAACGACTAACTCCCATCTTGCGTCATTTCGACTCGGCCTCCACCCGCCAAACGACCTCGATTTGGCGGGCGCTCTCATTGAGGCGAGTGCAACCCCACTGAGGTTCTGTATGCGGTCGCCTTGGGACCGACTGACGGACGTCTCGACCTACGGGCCCTCTGGGTCCGAGGAAGATGACGACCCCAGCATCGGTTGGGATTTCTCCGGACTTGGCAACCCCAGTGCCGTGCGGGACTTCATGGCCGCATGTGACTACTGTCTGTCCGACTGTTCCGATGGAAGCCGCAGCCTTGTCAACAAGAGCTGCGGCCCAAGCCGCGAATGTTTCCACATCGAGCTAGGGAATCCCACCGAAGGCAACCATCTTGGCATGCCGGAGGATGGTGATCTCCCTAGGCCGGTGCCTCGCGCTGACATCCCACGGGAGCTAGCTGTGGTCCCCGCTCCGGCGGGGGGTTACGACCCACAACTCGAGCAAGTCCGCGAGGCGCAGGCCAGGCTCAACGAGGGAACAGGAGCGCTTGAGCCGATCCGTCGGGACGTCGGACAGGCATGGGTGGGCCAACCCCTGGCCGGAGAAATACGTCATCTGCCCCAAGGTCCCCAGCACCGCGTCGCCAACGACGTCAGGATCAGGCCGCCGCCCGCGTCCAGCGGGGTCGGTCAGAACCTGGCAACCGCAGCAATGCTCATCCGCGCGATGCCGGAGCCGTCAACCACCGAGGGTCGGCGGATCCAGGGAGAACTCAAGAATCTCCTGGAAGGCGCCGCGGCCCGGCGGGCCGAGAGCACTGCATCCCGAAGGCAAGGATATCCCTCGGAACCTCATGCCGCGACTTCCCGATTCATACGGGAAGCCTCGGTCTACACCGGGCGCACGCGCAACACCGCGCCTGCGGCCCCGGGCCACCTCGGCAACGAGCACCATCGACGCGACCGTCGGCCTCACCTCGACGAACGGGTGCGCCGAGAATATCACCCCAGGCATGGGGGACGTTACGACAGCGGGGAAGATCGGAGTCCTTCGCCCGAACCACCCGGTCCGCAGGCTTTCAGTCGGGCCATCCGACGGGCGCCATTCCCGACCCGGTTCCGACCCCCAACTACTATCGTAAAGTACTCGGGGGAAACGAGACCGGAGCTGTGGCTCGCGGACTACCGCCTTGCCTGCCAACTGGGTGGAACGGACGACGACAACCTCATCATCCGCAACCTCCCCCTGTTCCTCTCCGACACTGCTCGTGCCTGGTTGGAGCACCTGCCTCCGGGGCAGATTTCCAACTGGGACGACTTGGTCCAGGCCTTCGCTGGCAATTTCCAGGGCACATACGTGCGCCCCGGGAATTCCTGGGACCTTCGAAGCTGCCGGCAACAGCCGGGGCAGTCGCTCCGGGACTACATCCGGCGATTCTCGAAGCAGCGCACCGAGCTGCCCAACATCACCGACTCGGATGTCATCGGCGCGTTCCTCGCCGGCACCACTTGCCGCGACCTGGTGAGCAAGCTGGGTCGCAAAACCCCGACCAGGGCGAGCGAGCTGATGGACATCGCCACCAAGTTCGCCTCTGGCCAGGAGGCAGTCGAGGCTATCTTCCGAAAGGACAAGCAGCCCCAGGGCCGCCCATCGGAAGAAGCCCCCGAGGCGTCTGCTCCGCGCGGCGCCAAGAAGAAAGGCAAGAAGAAGTCGCAATCGAAACGCGACGCCGCCGACGCGGACCTTGTCGCCGCCGCCGAGTATAAGAACCCTCGGAAGCCCCCCGGAGGTGCAAACCTCTTCGACAAGATGCTCAAGGAGCTGTGCCCCTACCATCAGGGGCCCGTCAAGCACACCCTCGAGGAGTGCGTTATGCTTCGGCGTCATTTCCACAGGGCCGGGCCACCCGCCGAGGGTGGCAGGGCCCACGACGACGACAAGAACGAAGAACACCCAGCAGGGGGGTTCCCCGAGGTCCGCGACTGCTTCATGATCTATGGAGGGCATGCGGCGAACACCTCGGCTCGGCACCGCAAGCAAGAGCGCCGGGAGGTCTGCTCGGTGAAGGTGGCGGCACCAGTCTACCTAGACTGGTCCGACAAGCCCATCACTTTCGACCGAGCCGACCACCCCGACCATGTGCCGAGCCCGGGGAAATACCCGCTCGTCGTCGACCCCGTTGTCGGCGATGTCAGGCTCACCAAGGTCCTGATGGACGGGGGCAGCTGCCTCAACATCATCTACGCCGAGACCCTCAAGCTCCTGCGCGTCGATCCGTCCTCCGTCCGAGCAGGCGCTGCGCCCTTCCACGGGATCATCCCTGGGAAGCGCGTCCAGCCCCTCGGGCGACTCGACCTCCCAGTCTGCTTCGGGACACCCTCCAACTTCCGAAGGGAGACCCTGACGTTCGAAGTGGTCGGGTTCCGAGGAACCTACCACGCCGTGTTAGGGAGGCCATGCTACGCGAAGTTCATGGCCGTCCCCAACTACACCTACCTGAAGCTCAAGATGCCGGGCCCCAACGGGGTCATCACTGTCGGCCCCACGTACAAACACGCGTTCGAATGCGACGTGGAGTGCGTGGAGTACGCCGAGGCCCTCGCCGAGTCCGAGGCCCTCATCGCCGACCTGGAGAACCTCTCCAAGGAGGTCCCAGACGTGAAGCGCCATGCCGGCAACTTCGAGCCAGCGGAGACGGTCAAGGCCGTCCCCCTCGACCCCAGTGGCGACACCACCAAGCAGATCCGGATCGGCTCCGGGCTCGACCCCAGATAGGAAGCAGTGCTCGTCGACTTTCTCCGCGCGAACGCCGACGTCTTTGCGTGGAGTCCCTCGGACATGCCCGGCATACCGAGGGATGTCGCCGAGCACTCGCTGGATATTCGGGCCGGAGCCCGACCCGTCAGGCAGCCTCTGCGCCGATTCGACGAGGAGAAGCGCAGAGCGATTGGCGAAGAGATCCACAAGCTAATGGCGGCAGGGTTCATCAAAGAGGTATTCCATCCCGAATGGCTTGCCAACCCTGTGCTTGTGAGGAAGAAAGGGGGGAAATGGCGGATGTGTGTAGACTACACTGGTCTCAACAAAGCATGTCCGAAGGTTCCCTACCCTCTGCCTCGCATCGACCAAATCGTGGATTCCACTGCTGGGTGCGAAACCCTGTCCTTCCTCGATGCCTACTCGGGGTATCACCAGATCCGGATGAAAGAGTCCGACCAGCTCGCGACTTCTTTCATCACGCCGTTCGGCATGTACTGCTACGTCACCATGCCGTTCGGCCTGAGGAATGCAGGCGCGACGTACCAGCGGTGCATGAACCATGTGTTCGGCGAACACATCGGTCGCACAGTCGAGGCCTACGTCGATGACATCGTAGTCAAGACACGGAAGGCTCCCAACCTCCTCTCCGACCTTGAAGTGACATTCCGGTGTCTCAAGGCGAAAGGAGTCAAGCTTAATCCTGAGAAGTGTGTCTTCGGGGTGCCCCGAGGCATGCTCCTAGGGTTCATCGTCTCTGAGCGAGGCATCGAGGCCAACCCGGAGAAGATCGCGGCCATCACCAGCATGGGGCCCATCAAGGACTTAAAAGGGGTACAGAGGGTCATGGGATGCCTCGCGGCCCTGAGCCGCTTCATCTCACGCCTCGGCGAAAGAGGTCTGCCTCTGTACCGCCTCTTAAGGAAAGCCGAGTGTTTCGTTTGGACCCCTGAGGCCGAGGAAGCCCTCGGCAACCTAAAGGCGCTCCTTACAAAGGCGCCAGTCTTGGTGCCGCCGGCGGACGGAGAAACCCTCTTGGTCTACGTCGCCACGACCACTCAGGTGGTTAGCGCCGCGATTGTGGTCGAAAGGCAGGAGGAAGGGCATGCATTGCCCGTTCAGAGGCCGGTCTACTTCGTCAGCGAAGTGCTGTCCGAGACCAAGATCCGCTACCCACAAGTTCAAAAGCTGCTGTATGCTGTGATCCTGACAAGGCGGAAGCTGCGACACTACTTCGAGTCTCACCCGGTAACTGTGGTGTCATCCTTCCCCCTGGGGGAGATCATCCAGTGCCGAGAAGCCTCGGGCAGGATCGCAAAGTGGGCGGTGGAAATCATGGGAGAAACGATCTCGTTTGCCCCTCGGAAGGCCATCAAGTCCCAGGTATTGGCGGATTTCGTGGCCGAATGGGTCGACACCCAGTTGCCAACGGCTCCGATCCAACCGGAGCTCTGGACCATGTTTTTCGACGGGTCGCTGATGAAGACAGGAGCCGGCGCGGGCCTGCTCTTCATCTCGCCCCTCGGGAAGCACTTGCGCTACGTGCTGCGCCTCCACTTCCCGGCGTCCAACAATGTGGCCGAGTATGAAGCTCTGGTCAACGGATTGCGGATCGCCATCGAGCTAGGGGTCAGACGCCTCGACGCCCGCGGTGATTCGCAGCTCGTCATCGACCAAGTCATGAAGAACTCCCATTGCCGCGACCCGAAGATGGAGGCCTACTGCGACGAGGTTCGGCGCCTGGAAGACAAGTTCTTCGGGCTCGAGCTCAACCACATCGCTCGGCGCTACAACGAAACCGCAGACGAGCTGGCGAAGATAGCCTCGGGGCGAACGACAGTCCCCCCGGACGTCTTCTCCCGGGACCTGCATCAACCCTCCGTCAAGCTCGACGACGCGCCCGAGCCCGAGGCGCCCTCGGCTCAGCCCGAGGTACCCTCGGCTCAGCCCGAGGTACCCTCGGCTCGGCCCGAGGTACCCTCGGCCCCCGAGGGCGGGGCATTGAACGTCGAGGAAGGGCAGAGCGGGGCCACGCCAGACCAAGATTGGCAGGCCCCGTACATGCAATATCTCCGCCGAGGAAAGCTACCCCTCGACCAAGCCGAGGCTCGGCGGGTAGCGCGACGCGCCAAGTCATTCGTCTTGCTGGGCGACGAAGAGGAGCTCTACCATCGCAGCCCCTCGGGCATCCTCCAGCGATGCATCTCCATCGCCGAAGGTCGGGAACTGCTGCAAGAAGTACACTCGGGGGCTTGCGGCCACCACGCAGCACCCCGAGCCCTTGTTGGAAATGCTTTCCGGCAAGGCTTCTACTGGCCAACGGCGGTGGCTGACGCCACTAGAATTGTCCGCACCTGCGAAGGGTGCCAATTCTATGCGAAGCGGACACACCTGCCCGCTCAGGCTCTGCAGACAATACCCATCACCTGGCCCTTCGCTGTATGGGGTCTGGACCTCGTCGGCCCCTTGCAGAAGGCGCCCGGGGGCTACACGCACCTGCTGGTCGCCATCGACAAATTCTCCAAGTGGATCGAGGTCCGACCTCTGAACAGCATCAGGTCCGAGCAGGCGGTGGCATTCTTCACCAACATCATCCATCGCTTCGGGGTCCCGAACTCCATCATCACCGACAACGGCACCCAGTTCACCGGCAAAAAATTCTTGGATTTTTGCGAGGATCATCATATCCGGGTGGACTGGGCCGCCGTGGCTCATCCCATGTCGAATGGGCAAGTAGAGCGTGCCAACGGCATGATTCTACAGGGGCTCAAGCCTCGGATCTACAACGACCTCAACAAGTTCGGCAGGCGATGGATGAAGGAACTCCCCTCGGTGGTCTGGAGCCTAAGGACGATGCCGAGTCGTGCCACGGGCTTCACGCCGTTTTTCCTGGTCTACGGGGCTGAAGCTATCCTGCCCACTGACCTGGAATACGGCTCCCCAAGGGCGAGGGCCTACACCGAGCAAAGCAACCAAGCCAGCCGAGAGGAATCGCTGGACCAGTTGGAGGAAGCTCGGGACAGGGCCTTACTACACTCGGCGCGGTACCAACAGTCCCTGCGACGTTACCACGCCCGAGGGGTCCGGTCCCGAGAACTCCAGGTGGGCGACCTGGTGCTTCGGCTGCGACAAGACGCCCGAGGGAGGCACAAGCTCACGCCCCCCTGGGAAGGGCCGTTCGTCATCGCCAAAGTTCTGAAGCCCGGAACATACAAGCTGGCCAACAATCAAGGCGAGATCTACGGCAACGCTTGGAACATCAAACAGCTACGTCGCTTCTACCCTTAAGATGTTTTCAAGTTGTTCATATACCTCGCACCTACGCAAAGTTTAGTTGTCAAGGAAGGGTCGGCCTAGCCTCGGCAAGGCCCGACCCTCCCTCGGGGGCTAAAAGGGGGGAGACCCCCTCTGCGTCGAATTTTTTCCTCGAAAAAGGACCTCTTTTTTAGCAGGATTTCTTCCGTGCTTCTTGACTACTTTGGAAAGCGGATCCTGGAAACGACGAGGCACACGTAAGCAGCCAAGGCTGACCGAGCCGAGGGACTCCTACGCCTCCGGGATACGGATACCTCACTCGTCCCCTTCTGCGATAAGTGACTTGCGCTCGGATAAAGCGACTCCGGGGACCGAACGAGTCATCACGTTCGGAAGCTCTCCTGCCGAAACAGTCCTTCAAGCTTTCTCGACTAAATCGGGGACAGGGCCTCATGGACGGGTGAAAGTACGCGTAAGCGGCAAGGCCGACCGAGCCGAGGGATTCCCACGCCTCTGGGATACGGATACCTCACTCGTCCCTTCCGCGAAAAGCAACTCTCGCTCACACAAACATCCCTATTACCGACAGAGTCCAGATGCTCGAAACAAGAGGAAAAAAGGACGCAGCTTCGCAAGCGCGGCGAGGGCGTGTTCTTCTGGCCTCGGCGGCCGCAGAAAACACACGCTACAAGACGATCTGATCCTGCAGGCTCGGGTCTTCACGCCGAAGGGAGCCGTAGCACCCTCGGCATCGACGACGTCTACAACAAAGCCCGACCCAGCCTCGGGCGGCGCCGAGGTCCAGGGGCTCCTCCGGGAATCCGGCCCGAGCAGGCGGCTCAACCGGTTACCCCTGGGGCCTCGGGCAACCGGCTTCCAAGGGCGCTAGCCCGATCCGAGGCCTCGACTGACCGACTTGGGCGTCGGCACCGCTGACGGGCGACACGGCTAGGCTCCGGCCAACCAGGTTCCCCATTCTCGAGCCAACTCCGCCTCTGTTCATACTGATATCGCTACCCCCGGCCTCGATCCACCAAAGGGCGGCCGAGGGGTCCCTTCAACTAAGCTAGGGGAGCCTCACGTAACAAGGCCGAACGGGCCGAGGGATTCCTACGCCTCCGGGATACGGATACCTCACCCGTCACCTTGACACAGGGGCAACTCATGCTTGGTAAAGCGGTTCAGATAATCAAACAGGCGAGACTTAGTGCTCGGAAATGAGGAAAAAACACGGCTCCGTGCCAAAATTACATACACGTTCAGGCCTCGACAGCCACAATGAACGAACTCACTGGCATTCGAAGTGCCGTTACAAACGGAACTCCGGTTCCCCCTCCGCAGGTGCGAACAACCCCCTCCGAGGGGGAAGGCCTGCGGAGTAACTGAAGAACGATGGGCGGCTCGCTGCCGCCCGCTTCAACTGCGACGACCACCACCCCCGCCCCAGACAGCGAAGCAGCTTGAGCAGCGGCTTTGGGGGGAGGTGTCACAGCAGAAGGGCTCCCCCCCGCTGAGGACGAGAACCAGCCATTCAGGCAGGGAGACGGGGACCCAGGGCCCCTAGCGCCCCGCGTATCCTGGCATGGCTGGAGGAAGTCTCCGCGGGGCTTAAGGACGCCCTTCACCCCCGGGCGCAGGGGGAAGAAAGGGGCAGCCGACCCGCGCGGAGGCGGCCCCCCGACTCGCCTCATCTTCCATCTTGGCCTGGATGACGAAAATCCTTGAGGCCAAGGGAGGAGTAGAGGCCGCGGCCTGGCCCGTTTTCCCCACCGTCGAACCGGAGGTCACCATCTCGGGTGACCGCCGGTGGCGGAGTGTGGCCAGGCTGCGTGATGAAAATCCTTGAAGCCGAACGATGGCTGAGAGGTACCAACTCCCATGGAGTTGCGTTCCTCCAACGAGGAGGCGGAAAGGCGGCGGATATCCCCCATCCGGGGGCTTGGAAGACGGGAAGACCCGGCGCTTAAGGGAGGAAGAAGACATGGTTGCCTTACGAAAGGAGCCTCCCTCCTTTTAAAGGCAACTCCCCCTACGTGCGCCCCCAGGCGCCGCGGGCCGAGTCTTCTCCAACACGCTCCAAGGCCCTCCCCTGCGACTCGGGGGCTGGGTCCCGCATGTCATGCAAGCCGGCTCAGGGCAGAAGAAGCCAAACCGCCGCGCATGGTGCACACGACCGTCCAGCGGTTACAGGCGACCCCCCATTTTCGCCCAGACCAACGGGCAGAAGGGGCGAGCAGCCATGCAGGCGGCATGCAACCGCGCCAGATGGACGCGCTTCTCCAACTTCCGACACGCCAGCCTGGGGCCCAGGCCCACGCGTCGAGCAACTGGCGCGCCAGTTGCTGCATGCAAGCAACCGCACCGCCACTTGTGCCACCATCGCGCCTCTTCGGTTGCGAAGCCTATGCCACGACTCGAGGCGACCCAACAGCGCCAGACTGGCGCGTCGGTCAAAGCAACCGAAAGTGGGACGGCAGTAATGGCGGTGGCAGGCGGACGGGCGCAGTGGTCGCGTCGTCAGCCGGGCTCACGTCCCATCCTGAGACAGCGAGAGAGCCTCCTCTCACGGCGTGAAGACGGTGCACCCGTGACCCGTTCCTCGAATGGATCACCCGCGCGCAACGGCCGCCCCGCCAACCACTCGCCCCGTCGCATTAACTCCGCGGCGGGACACGCGGCGCTTCTGGTAGGAGGAGCGCGCGACGCTTCACCTTCGCCTTAATAACCGCGTCAGAAAAGGTACGCCACGTCGTCCGATTTCGTATCCTTTTCCGTTTTCCTCTTTCTCTATCTCTTGCAACAGGGACCGGGGAAGGGGGATACCCCGAGAGGGATCCTTCTCCGCGAAGGAACCGGGCTCCGCGCCCCCCATTACTGATCAGGGGTTCGAAGGCTGGCCCCCCGAGGGTTCAACAGCCGCCTCAGATCACGTGGGCCCGACACCCACTACTGGTCAGGGGTTCGAAGGCCAGCCCTCCGAAGGGCTCCATGGCCGCCTCAGGCTACTCGGGCTCCGCGCCCATTACTGATCAGGGGTTCGAAGGCTGGCCCCCGAAGGGTTCACAGTCGCCTCAGACACCGAGCGAGGGATGACCAGGGGTACGTTCGATACATAACCGAGGCTCGGGCTGCGCTCCCGAGGTACCCTAGGACATATCCGAGACCAGCGGGAACGATCTTGTAACGGAATCCCATCGGAGGGAGGCATCGAGCCCTCGGACCCCGTCGCCAGGGGACCGGGTCCGGCAAGTCACCCGCAGGTACTTTTGGGCGTGCCTCTGGGCCCCTAGGCGACCCCCAACGAACGGGGCACGGACGTCCACTCGGATTACCCGCTTGCAGCTCACCGGAGACACCATGTTCGGTGCCCATCGAGGGTAACATGGCGCACTCCCCCCCTCCTCCTTGCGGAAAGGCGACGTAGGGGCGTATGTAAAAAGCCGAGTCTGTCCCTGATCGTCCTCTCGTCCTGTGCAGAGGCTCGGGGGCTGCTCTCGCAAAAACCGGCTCCAGCCAAATCGTTGACAGCGTCAACATACCAGCCCGAGAGTTTGGGCCCCGACCGTGCACCCGGGCTACGGCCAGTTCGCATGAGGGAACGACCAGACCAGCCGAAGCGTAAAGCGAAGCATTAAGACCTCGAAGGAGTGTAACCACTCCTCCGAGGCCTCGGGGGCTACACCCGGCGGGTGCGCTCGCGCGCACCCGCCGGAACGAAATGCAACCGAGAAATGCTGGTCCCCTTGCAAAAAAGTGCGACAAAAGCCTCCAAGCGAGTGCTAACACTCCCTTCGAGGCTCGGGGGCTACTGTCGGGGACCATAATTAGGGGTACCCTCAAGACGCCTAATTCTCAGCTGGTAACCCCCATCAGCATAAAGCTGCAAAGGCCTGATGGGCACGATTAAGTCAGGGATCAGTCCACACGAGTGACTCGATCACGCTTCACCCGAGCCTAGCCTCGGCCGAAGGCAGCCGACCTCGAGAGACTTCCGTCTCGCCCGAGGCCCCCTTTTTATGGCGGACACATCACCGGCTTGCCCAAGGCCTTGGCTTCGCTCAGAAGCAACCTTGACTAAATCACCACACCGACTGACCAAATTGCAGGGGCATTTAACGCAAAGGTGGCCTGACACCTCTATCCTGACACGCGCCCCCGGCAGAGCCGAGGTGACCGCCGTCACTCCACCGCTCCACTGGCCAGTCTGACAGAAGGACAGCGCCGCCTGCGCCACTCCGACTGCAGTGCCACTCGACAGAGTGAGTCTGACAGGCAATTAGGCCTTGCCAAGGGCGCCACGACGAACTCCGCTCCGCCCGACCCCAGGGCTCAGACTCGGGCTAGGACCCGGAAGACGGCGAACTCCGCTCCGCCCGACCCCAGGGCTCGGACTCGGGCTAAGACCCGGAAGACGGCGAACTCCGCTCCGCCCGACCCCAGGGCTCGGACTCGGGCTAAGACCCGGAAGACGGCGAACTCCGCTCCGCCCGACCCCAGGGCTCGGACTCGGGCTAAGACCCGGAAGACGGCGAACTCCGCTCCGCCCGACCCCAGGGCTCGGACTCGGGCTAAGACCCGGAAGACGGCGAACTCCGCTCCGCCCGACCCCAGGGCTCGGACTCGGGCTAAGACCCGGAAGACGACGAAACTCCGCCTCGCCCGACCCCAGGGCTCGGACTCCGCCCTGGCCTCGGCCGGACGACTTCCGCCTCGCCCGACCCCCTGGCTCGGGCTCGGCCACGGCAACTGAAGGCAAGACTCAACCTCGGCTTCGGAGGAAACCCCACGTCGCCCTGCCTAGAGCACAGACCGCCACGTCAACAGGAGACGTCATCATCATCCTACCCCGAATCGACTCGGGTCACGGAGAACAAGACCGGCGTCTCGTCCGGCCAGCTCCGCCAGAGGGGCAATGATGGCGCTCCACAAGCTCTATGACGACGGCGGCCCCCAGCTCTCTTACGAAAGCAGGACAACGTCAGCAGGGACTCGACCGCTCCAACAGCTGTCCCTCCATCAGGCTCCGCCGCACCTCCGATAGCCACGACATCACGCCAGCAGGATGCCCAGATCTCTCCGGCTGCCACATCGGCATGTACCTAGGGCGCTAGCTCTCCCCCCGCTAGACACGTAGCACTCTGCTACATCCCCATTGTACACCTGGGTCCTCTCCTTACGACTATAAAAGGAAGGACCAGGGCCTTCTCAGAGAAGGTGGGCCGCGCGGGACCGAGGACGGGACAGGCGCTCTCTTGGGGCCGCTCGCTTCCCTCACCCGCGTGGACGCTTGTAACCCCCCTACTGCAAGCGCACCTGACCTGGGCGCGGGACGAACACGAAGGCCACGGGACTTCCACCTCTCTCACGCTCGGCTCCGGCCGCCTCGCCTCTCCCCCCTCCGCGCTCGCCCACACGCTCGACCCATCTGGGCTGGGGCACGCAGCACACTCACTCGTCGGCTTAGGGACCCCCCTGTCTCGAAACGCCGACAAATGGACAGGGCTCATTAAATGCTGAGGCGGCACATCACCTGCCAGTGGAATTGATAGGCGGCGCGCCTTATCCGTAATAAATGCAGAGGCCACGTGGCCTAGAGTCCTTACGTCAAGCTCCGCCCGCTGGCTTACGTCACAGGCAGTAGGCCACGTGGCAGCATCGGGTCTCCGCCTGAGCGGGGAGCAAAAGCGTACACGGTATGGTCCGGACACGTGTCGGCTCCGGACCCCCGCCTATCCTTGGTTAAGGCCTGGGTATTCTTCGTCCCAGAATCTCGGGACCCTGTTGTGAGTGGCCCGGACCCCACACAGAGGGGTCCGGAACCCATCCTAGGGGTCCGGTTTGTGCCCGTGGAGGTTCCGGACCTCTCCCGGAGGTCCGGTCTGCATATATAGGGGTCTGTCACTCTCCCGTGGGGGTTCGGACTCACTGTTGATACCTTGGAGTATATCATCTTTTCTGGCCACGTGGCGGCCCCGGAGCTGTCCACGTGGTGGGGTCGGGTGCTGTTTACCACGAGACTAGAGATAGTCGCGCAGGCACTGCGTCTTCATACTGTAGTAACGGGTACCCCTATTTCAGGGTACCGACAGTGGCCCTCGGGCCCACCTCAGGGGAGGATATGAACATGCAGGTGGGGCCAAAGCTTGATTGGCGATTGGCGCGCCGCTTCCGCGCGCTTGCTGACGTAATCACAGCTAGCCCACCTTCGGTCACGCCAACTGCCACGTCTGTCCCCACGGCTGACTGACTCGCGACCCCCATGTCTGATGGTTTCGCCAGGCCACACGCGGGGGCGCCTCGATACCGCTGCATTGGTTTAAAAATTCACCTTCTATGTCCTCTGCGGCGGCCCTGAGGAGGCGCAGTACTGGTGCGAGCGGCGGTTCGCTCTTTTCGCACTCAGAAACTGACGCCCAAGGAGTATGACTCGTGGGCCTGGGCCCCCGTGTCAGAGACTGAGTCGTTGTTTTCGGCGAAGATGAAGAGGCGCACTACCGCGGGCGGCGGTTCGCTCCTCGCGCGACGGTTCGCCTTCTTCGCACTCGGAGACCCGCACACCAGCTGTATGACTTGTGGGCCCAGGCCCCCCGTGTCAGAGGCTGGGTTGCTTTGGTGCGCGTCGGGCGAGATTTTCTGCGGCGTCTCGGGGCACGAGCAGGAGAGTCTTCCTTGAAAAGGGATTCACCCCGCATGCAGCAGTTACGCTTTCGCATTCTCTCCACTTGCTGCGCCCTTTCGCCTTCGAGCTCTCCGCGCCCCTTTGCATTCGCGTTCCTCTGCTTTCCGCCGCCGTAGTCGCCATGGCCTCGCTAGTCCATCCCGAGCGCTTCCAGTCCGAGGGGGCACTTAACCTGGTGTGCAACCTGCTCGGATGGGGGGCACCGGCGTTCGCTGGAAGGATCCGCGCCGGCGCCTCTCCCCTCGGCGAACTCGCCGCCGGGGAGTTCGTGCTCTTCGTCTCCTACCTCTCTTGCGGGTTGGTGCTGCCGATCTCGCCTTTCTTCCTGCTGATGTTGGAGGAGCTCGACCTCCAACTTCAGCACCTCACGCCCCACTCCATCCTCCAGGCGGCCATCTTCGCCCATGAAAGGGAAATAGGGTCAAACCTTTTCCTAAATGATTTTGGTGGTTGAATTGCCCAACACAAATAATTGGACTAACTAGTTTGCTCTAGATTATAAGTTTTACAGGTGCATAAGTTTATCTACAACTATTCTAAATCGAATGTCTGGAAACAGACTAAGCGCGGACCGTCCGGGCCCTTGCGGCGGACCGTCCGCGACACCAGGATGTCCCTCGGACAGAACCAATGCAAAAACCCATGTCTACAATACGGACCGTCCGGAGGGAAAGCAAGGACCGTCCAAGACCACGCGCGGACCGTTCGGCCTCAGGCGCGGACCGTCCGGTAGGTGAGGAACCGAAAACCCCGAAGGTGACGGGTTCGGTAAAATGAATTATAGCGTCCTCGCGGACCATCTGGGGTGCACGACTGGACCATCCGCGACTGCCTTTATCTGACATCTGACGACACATTAAATGCAATATAGCCGTTGATATAGCCGTTACTGCTGACCGTTGCGTTTTCAGCCGTTGATGTGCAGGGACGGACCGTCCGGACCAGGGGCGCGGACCGTCCGCGGTTGGCAGAATTGGAGCAACGGCTAGGAAGTGGTTGGTGGCTATAAATACAACCCCAACCACCTCCATTCACTTCACCCAAGCATTCCAATCCTCTACATTCAATACAAGAGCTAGCAATCCATTCAAAGACATAATCAAAGCCTCCAATCTCTCCAAGTTCCACAATTGAGACAAGTGATCATTAGTTATTAGTGACTTGAGAGAGAGAGTGATCCGTGTGCTATTTGTCGCTCTTGTCGCTTGGTGTTTGCAATCGTGCTTCCTTCTTCCTCATTCTCATTCTTCAAGTGACTTGTTATCAAAGCAAGAGACACCAATTGTGTGGTGGTCCTTATGGGGTCTAAGTGACCCATTTGATTAAGGAGAAAGCTCACTCGGTCTAAGTGACCATTTGAGAGAGGGAAAGGGTTAAAAGAGACCCGGTCTTTGTGACCACCTCAACGGGGAGTAGGTTTGCAAGAACCGAACCTCGGTAAAACAAATCACCGTGTCATCCACTTTATTTGCTTGTGATTTGTTTTCGCCCTCTCTTTCGGACTCGCTTTTACTTCTAACGCTAACCCGGCTTGTAGATTGTGCTTAAAGTCTATAAATTTCAGATTTGCCTATTCACCCTCCCTCTAGGCGACTTTCAACCCACCTGTGCGAGATGTTCGTGGGGGTGGCGCCTAGCACCTCCCTCTTCTGCCATTTCTTTATGCTGGTGAAGTCTAGGAAGGCTAAGGACCACCTCGACGCTTACTATTTCCAGACGAGGTCGGATCCAGTCGTGGCCTACATCCCCTCCCTTGGCAGTGCAAGGTGGGAGAACTGGCGTGGCGACTTGGTGATCGCTAGCGCGGAGGCCAATGACCGCCTCGCCTTGCCGAGCGACGGGCCAAGACTTGACCGGAAGCAGTGGAGGGCCAAGCCGTCCCTGGCGCCGGAGTTCCAGCTCGTACTGGATAGGATCAAGAGCTTGGCGGTGGGCGGCCTGACGTCGATGCACGTGGTCGGGGACTTCCTGAAGCGCCGTATCGCGCCGCTGCAGCAGAGGGCGCGCCTGTGCTGCTGGTTCACCGGCTCAAACGACATCGGCCGGGTGCAGCGCGGGCCAGGGACTGACCTGACCTGGGAGGAGCTGGAGGTTCTGGTGAAGGGGATTACTGGTGAGTCCTTTGTCCCCGAGTCCCTTATCCTCCCCGAGGGCATCCCTGCGCTCTGCAACGACGCAGGGTTGAGGACGGTGGTTTTGGCCACGCTGCCGACCCTCGATGAGAGCGGCGTGGCGGTTCGCCAGGCCGGCGGCCGGGACCCCCACCGTGGGATCTGGATCTCCGACGCGCTGTCCGGAGGCCCCAAACTGCTGGTGTGGCTCTCAGCGCCCTACCAGAGCTTTACGTGCCTTCGCCGTGGCCCCCCGCCCCTTGGACAAGGGCAAAGGGGCTGCAAGCAGCTCCTCCACCCTAGGCGGCGCCGGGTATCGGAGGAAGAGAGGCGACGACGGCTGTGCCGCGCCGACGGATCGTTTGTTTCGGACCCCCTCGTTGGGGCCGAGGAGGCCGGCTCCTAGAAGCGTCAGAGGACTGCTGGTAGGGCCGAGGAGACCGACTCCCAGGCTCAGGGCGCGCAGAGGCACGTCAGTCCTCCGCCACCACAACCATCAGGTCCGCCACCACCACAACCACCACCACCGTCGGGCCCGCCGCTGCCAACAGCACCTGGGGATGATCTCCCCTAGGGGCACCACCACCAGCAGCAATAACAACAGCAGCAGCAAAAGCAGTGGTCGCCCCGCTTCCAGGGTCACTGGAAAGTCCAGGGCCGTAAGTGAGTGGAGCCCCTTTCTTTTTGATTAGTCTATTTATCATGTCGATTGGTCTTAACCCATCCTTTGCTTGTCAGGGCTTCCTCTCCCTCTGCTCCCAAGGTCGTGCCTCCCCCGCCCCTGGCTGCTGCCACCGAGACAGCGCCATCGGGCCCCCAGGCCCCAGTTGGGGGTCCGGCAGCAGCGGCGCCAACGACAAGTGGTGCCGCAGCGGCGGAGGGGGTCCCCACTGCTTCGGTGGTTGCCACAGCCTCAACGACAGCGATGCCGTCGAGTACACCGTCGGCAGCGGCAGAGGGGGCCCCAACTGCGCCTGCTCCCGCCATCAAGATCAACGCGGGGGGCGCGTCCAGCTCCGTCTCGCCGCCCACTCTAGAGGAGACGGAGGTGAGTTTTGGGCGGCGGCTCCGGTCCGGCGCCGAGCCAGAAGCGGCGCCAGTTCCCCTCCCCTGGGTGCTGTCTCACGCCCATCAGGCCCTCCAAGAGACTGAGGCGGCGATCCTGTGGGAGTGGGAGGCGCACGAGGCTGAACACCAGCGCCTGGTGTACCTAGCTGGAGGAGCGCACCAAGGCAGTGTCTCGCCAGTTCGCCTCCGAGCGGTCCGAGCTTGAGCGAGACCGCAAGGACTACAAGAAGGACCTCCAGAAGGTGTATGCCCGGGAGTTAGAGGTGGCCCGGAAGGAGAAGAAGCTGGCTAAGAAGGAGGAGCACTTGGACCAGAAGGAGGAAGTCATCACGGAGCTCCAGGCGAAGCTGAACGCCCTCAACAAAATCCTGGAGGAGCAGCGGGTCCAGCAGACCGCGGCTGTGGAGAGCCTGCAAAGGCTGCAGCAGGAGCTGGATGACAAGCCCAGCAGCTTTGCCCTAGCCGAGGAGAACCTCAAAGAGAAGGATGCCTCCCTGGACAAGCGGGCGGCGGACCTCGCTTGGCGGGAGAAAGACCTCGCCTTCAGGGAGTGAAAGTGCATTCATCCCTTTTGTGAGTTTTGGTGATTTGGATAACAACACATTTAAAGGTCTAACGAGTTTGCTAAGTGTTGAACAGGAAATTCAGTATGATGAACATACTTGAATAGTGTATAATGATCAGTGAACAAAGGTTCAACACGAGGTTAAATAACCAATGAGACAATGCAAATGGATATAATATGATCTCTATATTGGTTTGAATATATGGACAAGACCTGAGAAATCACTACATACATATGACCAGAATAGAGGACAAAGTGATTTAGAGGATTGGTCAAGCCAAAGAGAATAAGATATGAGGAATCGTGAATTGGCTTGACCATATTACTGTCAGTCCATATATGCTTCTATGAGAATCAAACTAGAGCTTGATTGATCTTGACAATTATATCTAGAAGACATTCAAGCAAGGTTCACAATATTGAAGAAATGATTCTCTCAATGGATGCTCAATTTGATGTGACTCAAGAATGGCTTGATAGGGTGAAGATAGCAAGGAAAGGGCTTTGAGGAACTAAGCGAAGGTGAAGGTCAAGCGACGGCTTGTAGACCGAGGTACCATGGCTAAGGTGAAGAAGAGAGTACTTGCAGTAAGTCGATGAACTAATCAGCTATGAAGAGTTATAACATGTTGATGCATCAGTAAGGTGACTTGAAGCCATGATTTGAACTCATATAAGGTGATATGGTACAAGGCACTGGGTTTGATTTGAGTTTGCTTCAAAAGGTGAGACAAAGATGTTTGTGATCCTTGTGAAGCAATTCCATGGAGAAATCACACATGAGACACCAATGACTCAAGGAGTTTACTTCATTATATTTTATTTAACTTGAGTATAGGAATCGTCGTACTATAAAGGGGGATCCAAAAAGAAGGTTAGTGTTTGCCAAAGCTCAAACCTCTCTATTCAAAAGCTATTTTTGAAAAGCAAAAATCTCTTTAACATTCTATGGTTGACCATGGTTAGGTTTGAGAAACCTAGAGTGTTCTTGCTGAAAAGCAGCTGAACTTCTTCAACTGCAGCTGAGCTTTTCAGCTGAGCTGAACTTCAGCTGAGTTGAGCTTCTTCAGCTGCAGCTGAGCTTTTCAGCTGAGCTAAACTTCAGCTGAGTTGAGCTTTCTCAACTTCAGCTGTGAACCTCTTTGACCATACACCAGCTGAACTTGCCTCCGGGCAGTTGAGCTGGGGTTTTCTCTCCTAAACTCTCTGGTCAAGACCAGTTGAACTGGTCCTGAGGGGCAGTTCAGCTGGTCTCTGACCCCTCTGACCTCTGATCTGTAGTCTGCCAGTCAGACTGGCAAACAGGTCGCCAGGAGCTGTCAGGGGCGGTTCAACCGCCCCCCCTGGGCGGTTCAACCGGTTTTGGTCAACTTTGACCAGTCTGCGGTCAGTCTGCGCGTCAGTCTGCCAGTCAGACTGGCAGACAGGCTGCCAGGCCTGCCAGGGGAGGTTCAACCGCCCTAGGGGGAGGTTCAACCGGTCTCAGGCAGAAAAATCTGCCCAACGGCTAGTTTTGAGCTCCACCTATATATACTACCTCCTACCTCTCTCCCCAAAGCAGTGAGCACGATTTGAACTCCATTTCTAACCCAAGAAACATCTCCCTCTCTCTCACACACATCTCTTGCCTCTCCCATTTCAAATCTTTGGAGAGGAATCTTTGAGTGAGCTTGAGAGCTGCGGTTTTTGTGCTTCATCTCTAAATCTCTCTTGCTCTTCTTCTTCATTCGAGCTTTGGTACTACATCGAGTTCTTTGTGGATTCATTACTCTTGGAGCTTCTAGCTCCTAGACGACTAGGTGTCTCTTGTGAGTCTCCAAATCTTGTGGAAGACCACAAGAAAGTTTGTATTACCCGCTCGTTTGAGCAAAGATTATTGTGTGGGCTTGACCTTTGTGGTCGGCAAAGGGAGGATTAGGGTTGAAAGAGACCCGGCTCTTTGTGGGCGCCTCAACGAGGAAGTAGGGCACCTTTTGTGGTGTGACCGAACCTCGGGATAAATCTTGTGTCTCTTGTGTTCTTGCTCATTGTGTTTGTTCATGTTCTTCGTTCTCTCACCATTCCGTGGAAGATTGTTTATATCTTTTTGGTGTGTGGATTTTGAGAAGTGCCCTTCTCTGATCTACTACTTTGAACCATGTGGATCATTTAGAACATCTCATTTCCAAAGTTAACTGGGTGAATTTCGAGATCAATTCAGTTTTACCCAGTTTGCTTCTAGTTTTTGTTGAAAAAGTTTTAACTTGCCTATTCACCCCCCCCTCTAGGCAACTTTCAATTGGTATCGGAGCCTAATCCTCGTTCTAACGCTTAACCGCGTGAGGAAAGATCATGTCGGGGGGACTAAGAAACGAAAGTGCTTCTAAGCTTGAAAAAGTTGAGATTGTCTCGACTTCATCTTTTGGTGCAGATGTTGATCCTAGGGCAATAGATCTTGCCATGAGAATCGCCGAAAGGATGTTCCTCAAAATGAAGGAAGATGAGGCGAAGAAAAGTATTGAAGAAGAAGAAAATGATCGATGGAGACCAAACGACGAATCCACCTCTTCACAAGGTTCGTCTTTCAAATCCACTTCTCATATGTGCTTTGTTGCTAATGAGAGTGACAGTGAAAGCGAAAGTGAGGATGAGGAGGAGCATGAAAGTGATAGTGAAGATGAGGATGATCTTCAAAAATTCTTCGCTCAACTAAGCAAGAAGAACCGGATGAGCTTGCTCAAACTCATGAAAAGAGCGGAAGAACAAAAGGAAATGCTTCATAAGCAAGAAGATATCCTCATCGAAAAAATCAAAGACTTGGAGAAGTTGACCAAAGAGCATGAGAAGCTAAAGTGCTCTCATGATGATTTGGTCCAAAGGTATGAAGACATTTCAATTGAGCAAATTAAAGCTATTAATCATTCATCATATATTGCTCAATTAGAAAATAAAAATGTTATGCTCAAGAACACGGTAGAAAAGCTAAACATTGAAAATCTAGCTTTGCAAGAAAAACATGATATGCTTGTATGCTCTCATAATAAATTTATGGATTCACATATCATGTTAGAAATGGCTCATGAGGTTGTGTTAACTAATTTGAAATCATACCAACCTCACATGTGCACATGTGTTGAAATTGAAACTATATCACCATGTGCTAACAATTGTTGTTATCAAGCAAGCCAATCTTCCATTGAGCTAGAAATTTCAGGAATTAGTGATATTTCTATCACACAAGAAAATAAAGAGCTCAAGGAAGAAGTTGGAAGGCTAAGAAGGAGCTTAACACTTTTGAAGGGAAAGTGTCATGCTCAACCTTCTTACGATAATCGTGATAATATGGTGAAAAAGCTTGAGAAGGGGACAACCGTAGCATGCACAAAACCCCTTCAAAAGAATACCAAGCTTTTCAAGAAGGGCATGAGCAAAATCCATGGTAAGAAAATTAATGATCATACTATTTGCTCTAACAATGTGCCTATGTGCTTCAACAAAGAAAGATCAAAGAGAAGCGATAGAAGGTGCTATGGATGCAAGGAGAAGGGTCATGAAATTGGTTCATGCCCCCACATGAAGAACCAAGACCTTGCACAATCAAGAAAGATGATCATCAAGAAAGATGAAAGCAAAAGGCAAATGCATTGCAAGGACAAGCACCGCATTTGCTACAATTGCCGTAAAAAGGGTCATCTATTCAAGGTTTGTCCAAATGGTAAAACTCCTAAGCCTAACTTGTCAATACATTCAAATATGCTTAGGAGACCCAAATTTGACTCTTGTGCTAGAAAGGTGATGAGTTCACCACATTCTAGGACCAAGGCTGTTTGGGTGCCTAAGTCCTTATTGGCTAACCTTGATGGACCTATCATGAGATGGGTACCAAAATGTACTTAATAAGTTTTGCAGGTACCCAGAGATGATATGAAGCTTTGGGGTGCCTGAGCGGTTTAACTCAATTCTTACCTCAAGCTATCAATCTTACATTATCTATCCTTTAAGATTGACCCAAAGATGAATTGAGTTGTTATATCACTAACTTCATATTCATCTCTAGCAAGAACTTGTGTTGTAGGGAATAAGGATTAATCTTTGTGGGAATCAAGCAAAAGGCCTACAACCAAGTGATATCCAAAGGATGGTAACAATTAATTCTTAAGTGCACATTGCTTTTAATTGGTATATTCCTTTGTGTCTTTTGTATTCACATAGGAAAAATGAAGCACTTGAGAATGAACTTAAAAGATTTTACCTTGCTTTGGAAAGGATCTAATTATATGGTAGATTGCAAGTTCATATTTTTTATATTGTGACAATCTACATGCTTTAAATTGATTGTATGTATCTTGTGGCATATTTCAAGTTAATCATTATATTATTGCCATGACCTAGAAATAAAGAGGATTATCCCATGTTCTTAAATGAATAGAGTGCTAAGTAAGAAATTCAAATTCTTAAAGCACTTACCAAAAGGGAAATTCTCTATATGACTAGAGTTGTGAGACTAATGTTTTTGTCTAAGTGATTTATGTAGTTTCACAACATGAGAATGTGTTTCTCAAATGGAGTGTGACATTCAACATTCAAAGAAGATCGAACCAATACTATGTGATGTATTCATTCTCATTTAAATTGGTTTTGGGTCTTCTACATTAATCACTCACCATGCTATGAATTAAACTTGCCATGTAAACTTAATTAAATAATCATGTTTTTTTTACCTTGTTTAATTTTGGTGTTATGCATGATGCTTGTAAGGGCAATTTAGTTCATATCATGAGGTTTCCTTATTTTAGTAACCTTCTTGTCATTCATATACTAGAGGTTGCTAAATAGGAAACTATTGCTTGTGTTACTAATACAATCTATTTTAAGATATTTCATGGAAATTCATAAGTAGAGATTGTGCTCTTTCAATTGGTAAAATCACAAGCTTTAAAGGTTAATCTTCACCTAAAAGAAAGACTAGGAATGTTCAAGGCAAAGGTATGGATCAAATTGCTTCAATTGGTAGTTGATCAATAGTAGTTCCTTCCAAGTGGCATTCTTTCAATTGGTAATAATATATTCTATGGAAAGGAATGTCAATATGAAGGTTAAATTCCTTTTGGCTTAAATTTGTAAATTAGTGCATATTGTGAATTCACTGCTCCATGTGCATTAACTTAAAAGGAATTTAATTTATGCCTTTACGCCTCATAAATGATGATTTGTTTGCCATTCATATATAGATATCATCATTCATTAAATACTTCCTTGTACTACTAATACCTCTTTTCAAAGTGTTTTATCGACTAGTTTTAAAAGGAAAAGAGATAACAAAGAAGGAAGTCTCCACAAATGATGAAAAGAAGAATACTAAGGTGACACCACCACAGATAGTAAGATCTGTCCAATTGGTATAACAAATGGTACATTCTATATGGTGGTAAGTATTCTTAGGCATAAGTTAATTCATTGCAAATTTGTCATGCCTTGACCAATATATGTAATGTACTCCTCATGAGTCTCTTAACTGAATTGAAAGTGCATGTGGTAAGTCATTCAAATACTTGATGCACATATCTAGTGGGAGAACATTATATATCTTGTGTCGTAGAGAATAAGTTTCCCTTGAGTAAGTTATACTAAGACAATCCAAAATGGTAAATTTGTATCTCATTCATATGGATTGTAATCTTTGTTTTCTAAATAGCTACTCTTGATGCAGTTTAAAATTTCCTTATCGTTAAATCTAAAAGTGCATAAGAATTCTTTTTGTTGATATTCATCACATACATATGCACTAACATGGATATGATTTTAAACTGTAAAAGGTACAATTAGTGATCCATACTCTCTAAACTTTGGAAACCTACAAATTGATATCTTAGGAATCTACTTCAATCGGTATCCATATGCTTCACTAGGATTGGATCACTATGTTGTAAATTCCATGCATAACTTGTCTTCATGACATGAATGCTTGTGCGACTAACCTTGATAAGCTAGGTGCACCCAGGGTCAAGCTAGGTTCATCATCAAGAAGGCAACACAACGATGTATCAAGAAAAGGAGAAAAGGCTCCTATTCTTAACTCTAGTTTTTATCTATGTGATTAAATATTGAAATGAAACCATGTAAGATGGTTGTCATGTATATGTGGGTGCCTACACAAAGAGAAAGGCCACAATAAGGATTGTGTGGGTACTCAAGGCTTTTACTACTAATCTCAAAGGACCCAATTTAAATTGGGTACCAAGATACGAAGCTTAAACTTGTTTTGCAGGATCACTCCTTCAATGGATCAAGTTGGGTGCTTAATAATAAATGTATAAATCATATTTGGAGATAGTAGCAAGGGTGGTAACAATTGAATCTCAAGTGCATATTATTTTCAAATCTTATCTTTTTGTGACTTGTGTAGCCACTAAGGAAAAAGAAGCACTTGAGGATATACATTAGTTGTTGATTATGAAATAAAGGTCTAATTGGAAGATGAATGAATATTATCATATGGTGAACAATCCAAAATTATGTGACGTATTCTCTATCTAGTTAATTTGGATTTGATTCTTCTATATTAGACACTTACCATAATATGGATTAAGTCAGCCCTTTTAGACTTCATTGAATAACCATGCATATTATCCATGTCATTCAAAATATATTGTGCATGAGGGCTCAAGGGAAATTTAGTCCATATTATGAGGTTTCTCTATTTTAGCAACTCACTTGCCTTCCACATATAAAGGGTTGCAAAATAAGAAACTAGTGCTTGTGCTACTAATGTCATCTCTTATGTTGAGTTTATCCATAGAAAATCTATGTGAAGAGATGATGCTTGTTTTACATTGGATAAACCACAAGCTTAAAGGATACTATTCAACTAAAGTAAGATGAAGTTGATAAGAGGCCAAGGTATGAAAACTTCCTCTCCTTCAGTTGTTTTAGTATTCTATCCTTAGTGGGATGTTCCATAGTATAGGTTAATTTCCTTGCAATATAAAATGTTCAATAGTGCATATAACTTTGACATCAACTATATGTGTGCACTAATTTAAAGGAATTTAATCTATCTTTTTGGGTTTCAAGAATGATGATTCATTTTCCATCCACGTATAAGGATTATCATTTGTGAAACCCTCCCTTGTGTTTCTAATGCTCTCTTTTCTAAGTGTTTAAATAAGGTCCTTCCAAGTGCTTTCAAAATGGATTCAAAATCCACGGATATAAGAGTCTTGGTTGTTTCAATCATTGAGTTTCAATGGGTCTCATATCAAGTTTGATTGAACCAAGCCAAGATCAATGAAGTTCAAGATCGCCTGGTTGGATGAAATCATAAAGAGAAAAGAAATCACAATGATTCAAGAAGGGAGTTACACTTTTTGTCAACCTAATAATGAAAATGTGGTGACATATTTATATGATATCCTTCATTATGAGGTTGAGGTTCATATTAGCATGCTTTACCCTCCAAGATTTCAATTGATATACTTTTAGTTCTTAAACTTTTAATTGGTTTAATTTTCATCATCTATGTAAAGCATGTTATGTTAAACCAAGATATAGTGCAAACATCTCCTTTAACCTCGCATTGTTAATGTGCATAAGTGTACTTTGTGTACTCTTGCATGCACAAATTGAGGGAGAGTTTAGCCTATATCTTGTGAGACTAATGAATTCTTTCAAGTTCATGTTGTGTAGTCTCACACCTTGGAGAACATCAAATGAGGATGAATGGTTCCATAGAAATGAAGAATTTCTCTTGATTGTTTGAAGAGGATAAGTTTCTCTTTGAAATGTCAAGCCTATCAAAAGCTAAGATGGAAATTCATAATTATAATGGAGACCATGTGGCGTAGAACAAAGGTGTGTCACTCCATGAACTATTGGATTACAATTGTGTATCTAGGCTCTTACATGCTAGTGTGTGCATGTATATGCAATTCCTTCAATTGGTACAATTTCACATTTTTGTACTTTATTTGTACCAAGGTTCAAATTGTAGGACTTAATCCCCTAGCCTCACAAGTCGAAGTGCATAAGTTAAACAAGTATTCATCACTTGTATGCACACATTTAGGGGGAGAATGGTCTATAATTTGAATCTTTGAGACTAACTTCATTTTCAAGTCTATTATGTGTGTAGTCTCAAATTAGAAAGGAATCTTCAAGCAAAGAAAATCACTTCCACTGCAAATTTTGATGGGTATCAAAGATTCTTTGCTCGAATAAATGTATCTTTTATACATTTCATAAGAGAATGAGTTTCTCTTTTATATGCTACTCCAACGTCATCTAAAATTGGTAAATATGTATCACATCCTTTTGGACTGCAAATGTCTGAAGTAGCATAGCTTATCAATTCTCCTGTCTAGAACTTAATTGATTAAATAGTGCACATGTTTCTTATGTTGCATGATTATGTTCAGTTGATACTCCTTTTATGCTAATGGTACTTTAAATTTCAAATAAGTACTCTCAACATATATCAATTGAATTTATATATATATATGTGTGTGTGCACTAAAACTTGAGGAGAACTTAGTGTAATATGCTATTAGTGATCTATTTATCTATCAAATTGTATCAATTGGTGTTTTTCAATTGATATTTTTCATACATGATCACTAGTTGCATAATCCATACTTGTGCAATTTTCATGTTGCCTCTTGTTGTGATAAGAAAATGCTAGGTGACATCTAGACTCCAGGTATCAAGATTTATCTTTCAGTTAGTATGACAATCTTCATTTGCTATCTTGAACCTATGTCACAATTATGCCAACAAGAGATTGCAAATGAATTCTAAATCCAACACAAGTCTGGAAACCACTTGAAAAGGTAAAACACAAAGGTACATCACTTATGACACTTATCCATTACCTTTGTGCCATCTAAGGATCCCTTTCATGATAGTGTGTTCACATCTCGCTTAATCATAATTTCTATCCTTTATATTCTTTGTATCCTTTTTGGAGATTTATGACAAAGGGGGAGAAATTGTGCATTAAAGCTTACCTTTAGTCTTATGTAACTAAGTGTTAGAAGACTTTTAAAAAGGGGAGAAATAATTAACAAAAAAGGGAAGTCATAAGAAAAACATAAGATGAAGAAAGTTGATAAGTGCATTCCATGTCATGAGCATCACATTTATTTTATGACACACTGCACCCTATGAATAGTATGATATAAGTTGTCTATACTTTGACCTAAATATGTGCTTTTGGCATTTGAGTACAAAAGTGTTATTTTCTGAAATGCACATATTTAGGGGGAGGAAACTATATCATAGGATTTAAAATCTTATTTATCAAATCTTATGTAAGCTTTACATGTGTTGTCATCAATCACCAAAAAGGGGGAGATTGAAAGTGCATTCATCCCTTTTGTGAGTTTTGGTGATTTGGATAACAACACATTTAAAGGTCTAACGAGTTTGCTAAGTGTTGAACAGGAAATTCAGTATGATGAACATACTTGAATAGTGTATAATGATCAGTGAACAAAGGTTCAACACGAGGTTAAATAACCAATGAGACAATGCAAATGGATATAATATGATCTCTATATTGGTTTGAATATATGGACAAGACCTGAGAAATCACTACATACATATGACCAGAATAGAGGACAAAGTGATTTAGAGGATTGGTCAAGCCAAAGAGAATAAGATATGAGGAATCGTGAATTGGCTTGACCATATTACTGTCAGTCCATATATGCTTCTATGAGAATCAAACTAGAGCTTGATTGATCTTGACAATTATATCTAGAAGACATTCAAGCAAGGTTCACAATATTGAAGAAATGATTCTCTCAATGGATGCTCAATTTGATGTGACTCAAGAATGGCTTGATAGGGTGAAGATAGCAAGGAAAGGGCTTCGAGGAACTAAGCGAAGGTGAAGGTCAAGCGACGGCTTGTAGACCGAGGTACCATGGCTAAGGTGAAGAAGAGAGTACTTGCACTAAGTCGATGAACTAATCAGCTATGAAGAGTTATAACATGTTGATGCATCAGTAAGGTGACTTGAAGCCATGATTTGAACTCATATAAGGTGATATGGTACAAGGCACTGGGTTTGATTTGAGTTTGCTTCAAAAGGTGAGACAAAGATGTTTGTGATCCTTGTGAAGCAATTCCATGGAGAAATCACACATGAGACACCAATGACTCAAGGAGTTTACTTCATTATATTTTATTTAACTTGAGTATAGGAATCGTCGTACTATAAAGGGGGATCCAAAAAGAAGGTTAGTGTTTGCCAAAGCTCAAACCTCTCTATTCAAAAGCTATTTTTGAAAAGCAAAAATCTCTTTAACATTCTATGGTTGACCATGGTTAGGTTTGAGAAACCTAGAGTGTTCTTGCTGAAAAGCAGCTGAACTTCTTCAACTGCAGCTGAGCTTTTCAGCTGAGCTGAACTTCAGCTGAGTTGAGCTTTCTCAACTTCAGCTGAACTCAACTTCAGCTGTGAACCTCTTTGACCATACACCAGCTGAACTTGCCTCCGGACAGTTGAGCTGGGGTTTTCTCTCCTAAACTCTCTGGTCAAGACCAGTTGAACTGGTCCTGAGGGGCAGTTCAGCTGGTCTCTGACCCCTCTGACCTCTGATCTGTAGTCTGCCAGTCAGACTGGCAAACAGGTCGCCAGGAGCTGTCAGGGGCGGTTCAACCGCCCCCCCTGGGCGGTTCAACCGGTTTTGGTCAACTTTGACCAGTCTGCGGTCAGTCTGCGCGTCAGTCTGCCAGTCAGACTGGCAGACAGGCTGCCAGGCCTGCCAGGGGAGGTTCAACCGCCCTAGGGGGAGGTTCAACCGGTCTCAGGCAGAAAAATCTGCCCAACGGCTAGTTTTGAGCTCCACCTATATATACTACCTCCTACCTCTCTCCCCAAAGCAGTGAGCACGATTTGAACTCCATTTCTAACCCAAGAAACACCTCCCTCTCTCTCACACACATCTCTTGCCTCTCCCATTTCAAATCTTTGGAGAGGAATCTTTGAGTGAGCTTGAGAGCTGCGGTTTTTGTGCTTCATCTCTAAATCTCTCTTGCTCTTCTTCTTCATTCGAGCTTTGGTACTACATCGAGTTCTTTGTGGATTCATTACTCTTGGAGCTTCTAGCTCCTAGACGACTAGGTGTCTCTTGTGAGTCTCCAAATCTTGTGGAAGACCACAAGAAAGTTTGTATTACCCGCTCGTTTGAGCAAAGATTATTGTGTGGGCTTGACCTTTGTGGTCGGCAAAGGGAGGATTAGGGTTGAAAGAGACCCGGCTCTTTGTGGGCGCCTCAACGAGGAAGTAGGGCACCTTTTGTGGTGTGACCGAACCTCGGGATAAATCTTGTGTCTCTTGTGTTCTTGCTCATTGTGTTTGTTCATGTTCTTCGTTCTCTCACCATTCCGTGGAAGATTGTTTATATCTTTTTGGTGTGTGGATTTTGAGAAGTGCCCTTCTCTGATCTACTACTTTGAACCCTGTGGATCATTTAGAACATCACATTTCCAAAGTTAACTGGGTGAATTTCGAGATCAATTCAGTTTTACCCAGTTTGCTTCTAGTTTTTGTTGAAAAAGTTTTAACTTGCCTATTCACCCCCCCTCTAGGCAACTTTCAGGGAGGAAATGTTTGAGAGGCGGGAGAAGCTGCTGGCTGATCATGAGCTCGAGGTGGAAGAGAAGGAGCAGGCGCTGGAGGAGCGGGTCCACCAGTTTGAGGCGCCGCAGGCGGCATAGGCAGCGTCGGGCGCCCAGGCGATGGAGGTGATGCAGAAGACACTTGAAGATCTCCAGGTGGAGCAGCGCGTCGGGGTCCAGCGCATCGCCGCATGGGCCGGTGAGGCGAGCACTGCACGGTGCCGATAGGGGTGAGCCCCATCCTCGTGTCAGAGCCGCCGACGTCCATCTCCGACGCGCTCCCGGTGCTAGATTTCGTCGCCGACCGCCTCCGTCGCCTGGACCAGATCCTTGGCGCCCGCCTGGAGGACGAGGGCGGTAGGCTCTGCCGGGCGGTGATCGAGTACATCCTGACGTGCTTCTGGAGCCATGACCCGACCATCTCCTTGGAGCCGGTGATCGCCGGTCCGGTGGCCGACACCGAAGACGTCGCCCGGGAGGGCGTACAAGATACTATGGAGGTGGTGGCCGAGCGCTTCCAGCGGGATCCTGCCGATGATTAGTAGCCAGATCTGCAGAAACAGGGCCAAGGTTCCGCTGGGGTGCGGCTTGTAATATTTTCTGGTTTTGTAAGATACTTTTGGGAAGTATTAATCTAACAGTGACAAAACTTATATGTATGCTATTTGTCTTTGATGTGTGCGTTGTTACCAACTTCTCCCTGGTACTTGGCTTTCTGGGATGTAGGCTCGATGTGTCGAGGCTGGATGCCAGTATACTTAAGAAAGAATTGGTGACCTGGCCCCCAGGAGGTAGTCTCAACTGGGACCTGGACCTGCACACAGCCTTGGCTAGGAAGCTATAGTAGTGCACCCATAGGGCCCACTAACTGGTATCTTTTATCCTTTGATTCACGCAACAGGATCTGTAGGATCTAGATCGGGAAGCCAATCCGTGTGTCCGGACCCCCTGGATCACAGCTCTGAATACTAGGGCACTCGTCATAGAGTGGTGGAGCGTGTAGGCTTAGGGTACGAGACCAGGCTAAGTGGCTACACAGCTCCGAACCACCCCAGGGGAAGTGTGTCCGTTTTCTAGAACCGGACCCCAGGTTGTTGGACCCACAGGACTATAGTTCCAAATACTAGGGTACCCGTCACAGAGTGGTGGAGCGTGCAGGCTTAGGGTACGGGACCAAGCTAAACGGCTACACAGCTTCGGACCACCCTAGGAGACAAGTACCCATTCTCTAGAACTAGCCACCAGGCTGCCGGACCCCCCTGCCGAGGGATCCCAAACTGCAAGTCTGGCTACTCAATTCGGATGTCATTATACCAGCAAGGGTGGGAACTGTATGAGTGGGTTAGATAAAAAATGATGCTCGTAAATTGAAGCGAAAATAAGACCATCACAAAAACAAATCTGGGGTGAATCTTTTCTTTACAACTTGATATTCATGATTGTAGGCCAACAGACCGGGTTTATGAGGGCGGACCTCACCGGGCTGGCGTACATATATGCGCAACTTAGTTACAAAGGAAGAAAACTGAATCCCCAGGCTTGTTTCTATGGGAAAAACTTACGGAGATGCTCTATGTTCCAGGGATTGGGAAGAGGCTCTCCTTCAGTTGTAGCAAAGCGGACACACCCGGGTCGGCATATTTCCGTCACCTTGAAGGGTCCTTCCTAGCTGGGGGAGAGTTTGTGGAGCCCTTCTCGGTTCAGTACTCGCCTTAGGACTAGGTCCCCGACCCTGAGCTCCCTACTATGCACGAAACGTTGGTGGTAGTGCCTGAGCGCTTGGTTGTACCGTGCATTTCGGATCACCGCTCGCCATCTGCGCTCGTCGATGAAGTCAACGTCCTCACGTCGTAGCTATTCCTGCATAGACTCATCGAAAGCCTAGACCCGTGGGGAGCCCATAATGATTTCCGGGGGAAGGCAGGCTTCGACCCCGTAGACCAGGAAGAACGAGGTCTCCTCGGTAGCTCGGCTGGGTGTGGTCTGGTTCCCCCACAGCACGGACGGAAGCTCGTTGACCCAATTTGCACCATGCTTTTTCAAGAAGTTGTAGGTGCGTGTCTTGAGTCCCTTGAGGATCTCTGCGTTTGCCCTCTCCACTTGGTCGTTGCTCCTTGGGTGAGCCACGGACGCAAAGCAGAGCTGGGTGCCGATGTCCTCACAATACTCCTGGAAGATCCGACTTGTAAACTGGGTTCCGTTGTCTGTAATGATACGGCTTGGGACCCCAAATCTATAGACGATCGACTTGAGGAAAGCGACAGCAGCACCCTGGGTGAAATTGACCATAGGGGTGGCCTCTGGCCACTTTGTGAACTTGTCGATGGCGACGAAGAGGAACCGGTACCCACCGACGGCCCTGGGGAATGGTCCCAGGATATCCACCCCCCATACGGCGAATGGCCAGGAGGGTGGAATCATCTGTTTCCTAAGCAGAAGGTCGTAGGTTCGCCCCCTACCTGGCGCGCCAAATGTCAGAGAGGAAATTCTCCGGCCGGGTGGCGGAATGCACCCGCCCTAAATCCTAAGATGAGGAGGGGGCCTAAGCGTTTTGCCTGCTAGATGAAATCGAGAAGAACACAAGAACACATAAGGGTTTAGAGTGGTTCAGGCCACCGGAGCGTAATACCCTACTCCACTGTGTGTTGTATTGAGCTTGAGAGCTTGTATGAACTTGTGAGTTTGAGTGAGTGTGAGAGTCTAAGTTGGGTCTGAGTCTAAGTGTGCTTGAGTGAGTGTGAGAGAACTTGTCCTGTAACATTGTGTGCCCTCCCTTTTATAGCTCAAGGGGGCACGTACAAGGATGTTGAGCCCCGACATGTGGGCCTAGGGGCAAAACGGAAGGAAGTAACTAACGCCTATCACGCCAGGGTGAACTCCGAGGGCCTTAATGTCCGTAGTGCATATAGTATTGATATCCCGCGCTGCTTCCTCGGTAACGCGCGAGTGATGATGAGCATAGTGTACGCCGCAACACAGGCGTACTGCTTGCCAATGGAATGGACAGGCACACCGCCTGCGGAATAGCCTGGTCGCCGTCTGCCAGCGGAGTGGATAGGGCACATTAAATGCTAAGGCGGCACATCGCCTGCCAGTGGAATGGACAGGGCTCATTAAATGCCAAGGCGGCACATCACCTGCCAGTGGAATCGACAGGCGGCGCGTCTTATCCGCAATAAATGCAGAGGCCGCGCGGCCCAGAGTCCTTACGTCAGGCTCTGCCCGGTGGCTTACGTCATGGGCAGTAGGCCACGTGGCAGCATCGGGTCTCCGCCTGAGCGGAGAGTAGAAGCGTACACGGTATGGTCCGGACATGTGTCGGCTCCAGACCCCTGCCTGGCCTTGGTTAAGGCCTGAGTATTCTTCGTCCCAGAATCCCGGGACCCTGCTGTGAGTGGCCCAGACCCCACACAGAGGGGTCCGGAACCCATCCTATGGGTCCAGTTTGCGCCCGTGGAGGTCCCAGTCTGCATATACAGGGGTCCGACACTCTCCCATGGGGGTCCGGACTCACTGTTGATACCTTGGAGTATATCATCGTTTCTGGCCTCGTGGCGGCCCCGGAGCTGTCCACGTGGTGGGGTCGGGTGCTGTTTACCACGCGACTAGAGATAGCCGCGCGGGCACCGCGTCTTCATACTGTAGTAAGGGGTACCCCTGTTTCAGGGTACCGACACATACAAACAAGGTGCATCTTCTTTTTCGGAAGCCTATCTCGAAATAACCTCAAAGTTAAGCGTGCTTGGCTTGTAGCAATTTGTGATGAGTGACTGACCGGGAAGTTTTCTCGGGTGCACATGAGTGAGGATAAAGTGTGCACAAAATACTCGTGTTGGTCTGTGGGGACAATATATGATCATAGAGAGCTGCTGTCGGGGACCATAATTAGGGGTACCCTCAAGACGCCTAATTCTCAGCTGGTAACCCCCATCAGCATAAAGCTGCAAAGGCCTGATGGGCACGATTAAGTCAGGGATCAGTCCACACGAGTGACTCGATCATGCTTCGCCCGAGCCTAGCCTCGGCCAAAGGCAGCCGACCTCGAGAGACTTCTGTCTCGCCCGAGGCCCCCTTTTTATGGCGGACACATCACCGGCTCGCCCGAGGCCTTGGCTTCGCTCAGAAGCAACCTTGACTAAATCGCCACACCGACTGACCAAATTGCAGGGGCATTAAACGCAAAGGTGGCCTGACACCTCTATCCTGACACGCGCCCCCGGCAGGGCCGAAGTGACCGCCGTCACTCCACCGCTCCACTGGCCATTCTGACAGAAGGACAGCGCCGCCTGCGCCACTCCGACTGCAGTGCCACTCGACAGAGTGAGTCTGACAGGCAGTCAGGCCTTGCCACGGCGAACTCCGCTCCGCCCGACCCCAGGGCTCGGACTCGGGCTAAGACCCGGAAGACGGCGAACTCCGCTCCGCCCGACCCCAGGGCTCGGACTCGGGCTAAGACCCGGAAGACGGCGAACTCCGCTCCGCCCGACCCCAGGGCTCGGACTCGGGCTAAGACCCGGAAGACGGCGAACTCCGCTCCGCCCGACCCCAGGGCTCGGACTCGGGCTAAGACCCGGAAGACGGCGAACTCCGCTCCGCCCGACCCCAGGGCTCGGACTCGGGCTAAGACCCGGAAGACGGCGAACTCCGCTCCGCCCGACCCCAGGGCTCGGACTCGGGCTAAGACCCGGAAGACGGCGAACTCCGCTCCGCCCGACCCCAGGGCTCGGACTCGGGCTAAGACCCGGAAGACGGCGAACTCCGCTCCACCCGACCCCAGGGCTCGGACTCGGGCTAAGACCCGGAAGACGACGAAACTCCGCCCCGCCCGACCCCAGGGCTCAGACTCGGGCTAAGACCCGGAAGACGACGAAACTCCGCCTCGCCCGACCCCAGGGCTCGGACTCCGCCCTGGCCTCGGCCGAACGACTTCCGCCTCGCCCGACCCCTTGGCTCGGGCTCGGCCGCGGCAACAAAAGGCAGACTCAACCTCGGCTTCGGAGGAACCCCCACGTCGCCCTGCCTAGGGCACAGACCGCCGCGTCAACAGGAGGCGCCATCATCATCCTACCCCGAATCGACTCGGGTCACGGAGAACAAGACCGGCGTCTCATCCGGCCAGCTCCGCCAGAGGGGCAATGATGGCGCTCCACAAGCTCTATGACGACGGCGGCCCCCGGCTCTCTTACGGAAGCAGGACAACGTCAGCAGGGACTCGACCGCTCCAACAGCTGTCCCTCCATCAGGCTCCGCCGCACCTCCGACAGCCACGACATCACGCCAGCAGGGTGCCCAGATCTCTCCGGCTGCCACATTGGCATGTACCTAGGGCGCTAGCTCTCCCTCCGCTAGACACGTAGCACTCTGCTACACCCCCCATTGTACACCTGGATCCTCTCCTTACGACTATAAAAGGAAGGACCAGGGCCTTCTCAGAAAAGGTTGGCCGCGCGGGACCGAGGACGGGACAGGCGCTCTCTTGGGGCCGCTCGCTTCCCTCACCCGCGTGGACGCTTGTAACCCCCCTACTGCAAGCGCACCTGACCTGGGCGCGGGACGAACACGAAGGCCGCGGGACTTACACCTCTCTCACGCTCGACTCCGGCCACCTCGCCGCTCCCCCCTTCGCGCTCGCCCACGCGCTCGACCCATCTGGGCTGGGGCACGCAGCACACTCACTCGTCGGCTTAGGGACCCCCTGTCTCGAAACGCCGACAGTTGGCGCGCCAGGTAGGGGCACGCTGCGTGCTGACGAACAGCTCCCCGTCAAGCTCCAGATGGGCAGTCTCCAGCAACCTCTCCGGCCCGGGACGGTGCTTCGTTTCGGGACTCTTGAGTTCATGTCCTTCGACGGCAGCTACGACATGATACTTCTTCCACCGCCGCGCGACTACGACAATGGCGGCCGACAACCCGCCCGCCGGCGGCGGAATCGACGACGTCTTCCCCGCATGGTGGAAGAGCAACATTCGGGCACGCTCCGTTCCCTCCCCCGCCAACGGAGGAGGAGGTGGGGCCGTCAAGGCCAGACGGGAGGCCGCGCTTCGTCGGCCGTCGAGCGAATCGACGCCCCCGACGCCCCGACGGAAGGCACGCCGGACGTCGACCTCGCGTTCAAGACGGAGGCAAGCGCCGTCCCCCCGCGGCGCGCTGACCCCGAGCAAGAAGACGACGCCGGCGCGCTCGCGGAAAGCCTGCAGGACGTCGCCCTCGAACCAGAGATGACGGCGCAACCAGTCCCCGATGTGACTACGTCGCTCCTCGTCGACCAAAAGGTAACGACTAACTCCCATCTTGCGTCATTTCGACTCGGCCTCAACCCGCCAAACGACCTCGTTTTGGCGGGCGCTCTCATTGAGGCGAGTGCAACCCCACTGAGGTTCCGTATGCGGTCACCTTGGGACCGACTGACGGACGTCTCGACCTACGGGCCCTTTGGGTCCGAGGAAGATGACGATCCCGGCATCGGTTGGGATTTCTCCGGACTTGGCAACCCCAGTGCCGTGCGGGACTTCATGACCGCATGTGACTACTGCCTATCCGACTGTTCCGATGGAAGCCGCAGCATCGGCGACGAGAGCTGTGGCCCAAGCCGCGAATGTTTCCACATCGAGCTAGGGGATCCCACCGAAGGCAACCATCTTGGCATGCCGGAGGATGGTGATCTCCCTAGGCCGGTGCCTCGCGCCGACATCCCACGGGAGCTAGCTGTGGTCCCCGCTCCGGCGGGGGGTTACGACCCACAACTCGAGCAAGTCCGCGAGGCGCAGGCCAGGCTCAACGAGGGAACAGGAGCGCTTGAGCCGATCCATCGGGACGTCGGACAGGCATGGGTGGGCCAACCCCTGGCCGGAGAAATACGTCATCTGCCCCAAGGTCTCCAGCACCGGGTCGCCAACGATGTCAGGATCAGACCGCCGCCCGCATCCAGCGGGGTTGGTCAGAACCTGGCAACCGCAGCAATGCTCATCCGCACGATGCCGGAGCCGTCAACCACCGAGGGTCGGCGAATCCAGGGAGAACTCAAGAATCTCCTGGAAGGCGCTGCGGCTCGGCGGGCCGAGAGCACTGCATCCCGAAGGCAAGGATATCCCTCGGAACCTCATGCCGCGACTTCCCGATTCATGCGGGAAGCCTCGGTCTACACCGGGCGCACGCGCAACACCGCGCCTGCGGCCCCGGGCCACCTCGGCAACGAGCACCATCGACGCGACCGTCGGGCTCACCTTGACGAAAGGGTGCGCCGAGGCTACCACCCCAGGCGTGGGGGGCGCTACGACAGCGGGGAGGATCGGAGTCCCTCACCCGAGCCACCCGGTCCGTAGGCCTTCAGTCGGGCGCCATTCCCGACCCGGTTCCGACCCCCGACTACTATCACGAAGTACTCGGGGGAAACGAGACCGGAACTGTGGCTCGCGGACTACCGCCTTGCCTGCCAACTGGGTGGAACGGACGACGACAACCTCATCATCCGTAACCTCCCCCTGTTCCTCTCCGACACTGCTCGCGCCTGGTTGGAGCACCTGCCTCCGGGGCAGATTTCCAACTGGGACGACTTGGTCCAAGCCTTCGCTGGCAATTTCCAGGGCACATACGTGCGCCCCGGGAATTCCTGGGACCTTCGAAGCTGCCGGCAACAGCCGGGGGAGTCGCTCTGGGACTACATCCGGCGATTCTCGAAGCAGCGCACCGAGCTGCCCAACATCACCGACTCGGATGTCATCGGCGCGTTCCTCGCCGGCACCACTTGCCGCGACCTGGTGAGCAAGCTGGGTCGCAAAACCCCCACCAGGGCGAGCGAGCTGATGGACATCGCCACCAAGTTCGCCTCTGGCCAGGAGGCGGTCGAGGCTATCTTCCGAAAGGACAAGCAGCCCCAGGGCCGCCCGTCGGAAGAAGCTCCCGAGGCGTCTGCTCCGCGCGGCGCCAAGAAGAAAGGCAAGAAGAAGTCGCAATCGAAACGCGACGCCGCCGACGCGGACCTTGTCGCCGCCGCCGAGTATAAGAACCCTCGGAAGCCCCCCGGAGGTGCAAACCTTTTCGACAAGATGCTCAAGGAGCCGTGCCCCTACCATCAGGGGCCCGTCAAGCACACCCTCGAGGAGTGCGTTATGCTTCGGCGTCATTTCCACAGGGCCGGGCCACCCGCCGAGGGTGGCAGGGCCCGCGACGACGACAAGAACGGAGATCGCCCAGCAGGAGAGTTCCCCGAGGTCCGCGACTACTTCATGATCTATGGAGGGCATGCGGCGAATACCTCGGCTTGGCACCGCAAGCAAGAGCGCCGGGAGGTCTGCTCGGTGAAGGTGGCGGCGCCAGTCTACCTAGACTGGTCCGACAAGCCCATCACTTTCGACCGGGCCGACCACCCCGACCATGTGTCGAGCCCGGGGAAATACCCGCTCGTCGTCGACCCCGTTGTCGGCGATGTCAGGCTCACCAAGGTCCTGATGGACGGGGGCAGCTGCCTCAACATCATCTACGCCGAGACCCTCAAGCTCCTGCGCGTTGATCCGTCCTCCGTCCGGGCAGGCGCTGCGCCCTTCCACGGGATCATCCCTGGGAAGCGCGTCCAGCCCCTCGGGCGACTCGACCTCCCAGTCTGCTTCGGGACACCCTCCAACTTCCGAAGGGAGACCCTGACGTTCGAAGTGGTCGGGTTCCGAGGAACCTACCACGCCGTGCTAGGGAGGCCATGCTACGCGAAGTTCATGGCCGTCCCCAACTACACCTACCTGAAGCTCAAGATGCCGGGCCCCAACGGGGTCATCACCGTCGGCCCCACGTACAAACACGCGTTCGAATGCGACGTGGAGTGTGTGGAGTACGCCGAGGCCCTCGCCGAGTCCGAGGCCCTCCTCGCCGACCTGGAGAACCTCTCCAAGGAGGTGCCAGACGTGAAGCGCCATGCCGGCAACTTCGAGCCAGCGGAGACGGTCAAGGCCGTCCCCCTCGACCCCAGTGGCGACACCACCAAGCAGACCCGGATCGGTTCCGGGCTCGACCCCAAATAGGAAGCAGTGCTCGTCGACTTTCTCCGCGCAAACGCCGACGTCTTTGCGTGGAGTCCCTCGGACATGCCCGGCATACCGAGGGATGTCGCCGAGCACTCGCTGGATATTCGGGCCGGAGCCCGACCCGTCAGGCAGCCTCTGCGCCGATTCGACGAGGAGAAGCGCAGAGTGATTGGCGAAGAGATCCACAAGCTAATGGCAGCAGGGTTCATCAAAGAGGTATTCCATCCCGAATGGCTTGCCAACCCTGTGCTTGTGAGGAAGAAAGGGGGGAAATGGCGGATGTGTGTAGACTACACTGGTCTCAACAAAGCATGTCCGAAGGTTCCCTACCCTTTGCCTCGCATCGACCAAATCGTGGATTCCACTGCTGGGTGCGAAACCCTGTCATTCCTCGATGCCTACTCAGGGTATCACCAGATCCGGATGAGAGAGTCCGACCAGCTCGCGACTTCTTTCATCACGCCGTTCGGCATGTACTGCTATGTCACCATGCCGTTCGGTTTGAGGAATGCGGGCGCGACGTACCAGCGGTGCATGAACCATGTGTTCGGCGAACACATCGGTCGCACAGTCGAGGCCTACGTCGATGACATCGTAGTCAAGACGCGGAAGGCTTCCGACCTCCTCTCCGACCTTGAAGTGACATTCCGGTGTCTCAAGGCGAAAGGAGTCAAGCTTAATCCTGAGAAGTGTGTCTTCGGGGTGCCCCGAGGCATGCTCCTAGGGTTCATCGTCTCCGAGCGAGGCATCGAAGCCAACCCGGAGAAGATTGCGGCCGTCACCAGCATGGGACCCATCAAGGACTTAAAAGGGGCACAGAGGGTCATGGGATGCCTCGCGGCCCTGAGCCGCTTCATCTCACGCCTCGGCGAAAGAGGTCTGCCTCTGTACCGCCTCTTAAGGAAGGCCGAATGTTTCGCTTGGACCCCTAAGGCCGAGGAAGCCCTCGGCAACCTGAAGGCGCTCCTTACAAAGGCGCCTGTCTTGGTGCCGCCGGCGGACGGAGAAGCCCTCTTGGTCTACGTCGCCGCGACCACTCAGGTGGTTAGCGCCGCGATTGTGGTCGAAAGGCAAGAGGAAGGGCATACATTGCCCGTTCAGAGGCCGGTCTACTTCATCAGCGAAGTGCTGTCCGAGACTAAGATCCGCCACCCACAAGTTCAAAAGCTGTTGTATGCTGTGATCCTGACAAGGCGGAAGCTGCGACACTACTTCGAGTCCCATCCGGTAACTGTGGTGTCATCATTCCCCCTGGGGGAGATCATCCAGTGCCGAGAGGCCTCGGGCAGGATCGCGAAGTGGGCGGTGGAAATCATGGGCGAAACGATCTCGTTCGCCCCTCGGAAGGCCATCAAGTCCCAAGTGTTGGCGGATTTCGTGGCCGAATGGGTCGACACCCAACTGCCAACGACCCCGATCCAACCGGAGCTCTGGACCATGTTTTTCGACGGGTCGCTGATGAAGACGGGGGCCGGCGCGGGCCTGCTCTTCATCTCGCCCCTCGGAAAGCACTTGCGCTACGTACTGCGCCTCCACTTCCCGGCGTCCAACAATGTGGCCGAGTACGAAGCTCTGGTCAACGGATTGCGGATCGCCATCGAGCTAGGGGTCAGACGCCTCGACGCTCGCGGTGATTCGCAGCTCGTCATCGACCAAGTCATGAAGAACTCCCACTGCCGCGACCCGAAGATGGAGGCCTACTGCGACGAGGTTCGGCGCCTGGAAGACAAGTTCTTCGGGCTCGAGCTCAACCACATCGCTCGACGCTACAACGAAACCGCAGACGAGCTGGCTAAGATAGCCTCGGGGCGAACGACAGTCCCCCCGGACGTCTTCTCCCGGGATCTGCATCAACCCTCCGTCAAGCTCGACGACACGCCCGAGCCCGAGGTACCCTCGGCTCAGCCCGAGGTACCCTCGGCACAGCCCGAGGTACCCTCGGCCCCCGAGGGCAGAGCACTGAACGTCGAGGAAGGGCAGAGCGGGGCCACACCAGATCAAGATTGGCAGGCCCCGTACCTGCAATATCTCCGTCGAGGAGAGCTACCCCTCGACCAAGTCGAGGCTCGGCGGGTAGCGCGACGCGCCAAGTCATTCGTCTTGCTGGGCGACGAAGAGGAGCTCTACCATCGCAGCCCCTCGGGCATCCTCCAGCGGTGCATCTCCATCGCCGAAGGTCGGGAACTGCTGCAAGAAGTACACTCGGGGGCTTGCGGCCACCACGCAGCGCCCCGAGCCCTTGTCGGAAATGCTTTCCGGCAAGGCTTCTACTGGCCAACGGCGGTGGCTGACGCCACTAGAATTGTCCACACCTGCGAAGGGTGCCAATTCTATGCGAAGCGGACACACCTGCCCGCTCAGGCCCTGCAGACAATACCCATCACCTGGCCCTTCGCTGTATGGGGTCTGGACCTCGTCGGTCCCTTGCAGAAGGCGCCCGGGGGCTACACGCACCTGCTGGTCGCCATCGACAAATTCTCCAAGTGGATCGAGGTCCGACCTCTGAACAGCATCAGGTCTGAGCAGGCGGTGGCATTCTTCACCAACATCATCCATCGCTTCGGGGTCCCGAACTCCATCATCACCGACAACGGCACCCAGTTCACCGGCAAAAAATTCTTGGATTTTTGCGAGGATCATCATATCCGGGTGGACTGGGCCGCCGTGGCTCATCCCATGTCGAATGGGCAAGTAGAGCGTGCCAATGGCATGATTCTACAGGGGCTCAAGCCTCGGATCTACAACGACCTCAACAAGTTCGGCAAGCGATGGATGAAGGAACTCCCCTCGGTGGTCTGGAGCCTAAGGACGACGCCGAGTCGTGCCACGGGCTTCACGCCGTTTTTCCTGGTCTACGGGGCTGAAGCTATCTTACCCACTGACCTGGAATACGGCTCCCCGAGGGCGAGGGCCTACACCGAACAAAGTAACCAAGCTAGTCGAGAGGAATCGCTGGACCAGCTGGAGGAAGCTCGGGACAGGGCCTTACTACACTCGGCGCGGTACCAACAGTCCCTGCGACGCTACCACGCCCGAGGGGTCCGGTCCCGAGAACTCCAGGTGGGCGACCTGGTGCTTCGGCTGCGGCAAGACGCCCGAGGGAGGCACAAGCTCACGCCCCCCTGGGAAGGGCCATTCGTCATCGCCAAAGTTCTGAAGCCCGGAACATACAAGCTGGCCAACAATCAAGGCGAGATCTACGGCAACGCTTGGAACATCAAACAGCTACGTCGCTTCTACCCTTAAGATGTTTTCAAGTTGTTCATATACCTCGCACCTACGCAAAGTTTAGTCGTCAAGGAAGGGTCGGCCTAGCCTCGGCAAAGCCCGACCCTCCCTCGGGGGCTAAAAGGGGGGAGACCCCCTCTGCGTCGAATTTTTTCCTCGAAAAAGGATCTCTTTTTAGCAGGATTTCTTTCGTGCTTCTTGACTACTTCGGAAAGCGGATCCTGGAAACGACGAGGTACACATAAGCAGCCAAGGCTGACCGAGCCGAGGGACTCCTACGCCTCCGGGATACGGATACCTCACTCATCACCTTCTGCGATAAGTAACTTGCGCTCGGATAAAGCGACTCTGTGGACCGAACGAGTCATCACGCTCGGAAGCTCTCCTGCCGAAGCAGTCCTTCAAGCTTTCTCGACTAAGTCGGGGACAGGGCCTCATGGACGAGTGAAAGTACGCGTAAGCCGCAAGGCCGACCGAGCCGAGGGATTCCCACGCCTCCGGGATACGGATACCTCACTCGTCCCTTCCGCGAAAAGCAGCTTTCGCTCACACAAACATCCCTGTTACCGACAAAGTCCAGACGCTCGAAACAAGAGGAAAAAAGACGCAGCTTCGCAAGCGCGGCGAGGGTGTGTTCTTCTGGCCTCGGCGGCCGCAGAAAGCACACGCTACAAGATGATCTGATCCTGCTGGCTCGGGTCTTCACGCTGAAGGGAGCCGTAGCACCCTCGGCATCGACGACGTCTTCAGCAAAGCCCGACCCAGCCTCGGGCGGCGCCGCGGTCCAGGGACTCCTCCGGGAATCCGGCCCGAGCAGGCGGCTCAACCGGTTACCCCTGGGGCCTCGGTCAACCGGCTTCCAAGGGCGCCAGTCCAACCCGAGGCATCGACTGATCGACTTTGGCGTCGGCTCCGCTGACGGACAACATGGCTAGGCTCCGGCCAACCAGGTTCCCATTCTCGAGCCAACTCCGCCTCTGTTCATACTGATATCGCTACCCCTGGCCTCGGTCCACCGAAGGGCGGCCAAGGGGTCTCTTCAACTAAGCTAGAGGAGCCCCAGACAACAAGGCCGAACGGGCCGAGGGATTCCTACGCCTCCGGGATACGGATACCTCACCCGTCACCTTGACACGGGGTAACTCATGCTTGGTAAAGCGGTTCAGATAATCAACAGGCGAGACTTAATGCTCGAAAATGAGGAAAAAACACGGCTCCGTGCCGAAATTACATACACGTTCAGGCCTCGACAGCCGCAACGAACAAAAAACACTGGCATTCGAAGTGCCATTACAAACGGAACTCCGGTTCCCCCTCCGCAGGTACGAACAACCCCACTCCGAGGGGGAAGGCCTGCGGAGCAACGGAAGGCCGACGAACGGCGCGCCGTCACCTGCTCCAGCAGCGGCGACGACGACGACTTCTGCTCCGGGGGGCCGAACAGCGGCAACGCTGACCTCGGGGTGGATGCCGCTGCCAGGAGGCCCCCGCCCATGCCAAAACTCGTGAGGCAAGGACGGGCAGAAGGCCGTAGAAGTTGGAGGTCAGCCCGTGGCCGGTCCCGGCCGCCGCGCCGGCGGAAGAACCTCTTCCAGCTGCCGTGGCAGACGCCGGCGCCGCAAGTGGCCCCGAAGCCACTCGCGGCTGAAGACCAGGCACGCTGCAGCTGCCGGACGCCACGGGCAATGCCCGCTTCTCCCCCCATCACTGAGTGAAGGAGCGGGCCACCGCCCACGCAGGGGCCGACCCCAACTCGGCACTCTCCCCTCCCCAGCCTTGGTGATGAAAATCCTTGAGGCTGAGGAAGGGGCAGAGGCCGCAGCCCGGCTCGCTTTCCCCCACCATCAAGCTGGAGGTCGCCATCTCGGGTGACCGCCGGTGAAGGGGTGCGACCGGGCTGCGTGATGAAAATCCTTGAAGCCGAACGATGGCTGAGAGGTACCAACTCCCATGGAGTTGCGTTCCTCCAACAAGGAGGCGGAAAGGCGGCGGATACCCCCCATCCGGGGGCTTGGAAGATGGGAAGACACGACGCTTAAGGGAGGAAGAAGACATGGTTGCCTTACGAAAGGGGTCTCCCTCCTTTTAAAAGCAACTCTCCCTACGTGCGCCCCCAGGCGCCGCGGGCTGAGTCTTCTCCAACACGCTCCAAGGCCCTCCCCTGCGACTCGGGGGCTGGGTCCCGCATGTCATGCAAGCCGGCTCAGGGCAGAAGAAGCCAAACCGCCGCGCGTGGTGCGCACGACCGACCGGCGGTTACAGGCGACCCCCCATTTCCGCCCAGACCAACGGGCAGAAGGGGCGGGCAGCCATGCAGGCGGCATGCAACCGCGCCAGATGGACGCGCTTCCCCGACTTCTGACACGCCAGCTTGGGAACCCAGGCCCACGCGTCGAGCAACCGGCGCGCCAGTTGCTGCATGCAAGCAACCGCACCGCCACTTGTGCCACCATCGCGACTCTTCGGTTGCAAAGCCTATGCCACGACTCGAGGCGACTCAACAGCGCCAGCCTGGCGCGTCGAAGCGACCGAAAGTGGGCCGGCAGTAATAGCGGTGGCAGGCGGGCGGGCGCAGCGGTCACGTCGTCAGCCAGGCTCACGTCCCATCCTGAGACAGCAAGAGAGCCTCCACTCACGGCGTGGAAACGGTGCACCCGTGACCCGTTCCTCGAACGGATCGCACGCGCGCAACGGCCGCCCCGCCAACCACTCGCCCCGTCGCATTAACTCCGCGGCGGGACACGCGGCGCCTCTGGCAGGCGGAGCGCGCGACGCTTCACCTTCGCCGAAATAAACGCGTCAGAAAAGGTACGCCACGTCGTCCGATTTCGTATCCTTTTCCGTTTTTCTCTTTCTCTATCTCTTGCAACAGGGACCGAGAAAGGGGGACACCCCGAAAGGGATCCTTCCCCGCGAAGGAACCGGGCTCCGAGCCCCCCATTACTGATCAGGGGTTCGAAGACTGGCCCCCCGAAGGGTTCAACAGTCGCCTCAGATCGCGTGGGCCCGACACCCACTACTGGTCAGGGGTTCGAAGGCCAGCCCCCCGAAGGGCTCCATGGCCGCCTCAGGCTACTCGGGCTCCGCGCCCATTACTGATCAGGGGTTCGAAGGCTGGCCCCCGAAGGGTTCACAGTCGCCTCAGACACCGAGCGAGGGATGACCAGGGGTACGTTCGATACATAACCAAGGCTCGGGCTGCGCTCCCGAGGTACCCTAGGACATTTCCGAGACCAGCGGGAACGATCTTGTAACGGAATCCCATCGGAGGGAGGCATCGAGCCCTCGGACCCCGTCGCCAGGGGACCGGGTCCGGCAAATCACCCGCAGGTACTTTTGGGCGCGCCTCTGGGCCCCTAGCCGACCCCCAACGAATGGGGCACGGACGTCCACTCGGATTACCCGCTCGCAGCTCACCGGAGACACCATGTTCGGTGCCCATCGAGGGTAACATGGCGCACTCCCCCCCTCCTCCTTGCGGAAAGGCGACGTAGGGGCGTATGTAAAAAGTCGAGTCTGTCCCTGATCGTCCTCTCGCCCTGTGCAGAGGCTCGGGGGCTGCTCTCGCAAAAACTGGCTCTGGCCAAATCGTTGATAGCGTCAACATACCAGCCCGAGAGCTTGGGCCCCGACCGTGCACCCGGGCTACGGCCAGTTCGCATGAGGGAACGACCAGACCAGCCGAAGCGTTAAGCGAAGTATTAAGACCTCGAAGGAGTGTAACCACTCCTCCGAGGCCTCGGGGGCTACACCCGGCGGGTGCGCTCGCGCGCACCCACCGGAACGAAATGCAACCGAGAAAGGCTGGTCCCCTTGCAAAAAAGTGTGACAAAAGCCTCCAAGCGAGTGCTGACACTCCCTTCGAGGCTCGGGGCTACTGTCGGGGACCATAATTAGGGGTACCCTCAAGACGCCTAATTCTCAGCTGGTAACCCCCATCAGCATAAAGCTGCAACGGCCTGATGGGCACGATTAAGTCAGGGATCAGTCCACACGAGTGACTCGATCACGCTTCACCCGAGCCTAGCCTCGGCCAAAGGCAGCCGACCTCGAGAGACTTCCGTCTCGCCCGAGGCCCCCTTTTTATGGCGGACACATCACCGGCTCGCCCGAGGCCTTGGCTTCGCTCAGAAGCAACCTTGACTAAATCGCCACACCGACTGACCAAATTGCAGGGGCATTAAACGCAAAGGTGGCCTGACACCTCTATCCTGACACGCGCCCCCGGCAGGGCCGAAGTGACCGCCGTCACTGCACCGCTCCACTGGCCATTCTAACAGAAGGACAGCGCCGCCTGCGCCACTCCGACTACAATGCCACTCGACAGAGTGAGTCTGACAGGCAGTCAGGCCTTGCCACGGCGAACTCCGCTCCGCCCGACCCCAGGGCTCGAACTCGGGCTAAGACCCGGAAGACGGTGAACTCCGCTCCGCCCGACCCCAGGGCTCGGACTCGGGCTAAGACCCGGAAGACGGCGAACTCCGCTCCGCCCGACCCCAGGGCTCGGACTCGGGCTAAGACCCGGAAGACGGCGAACTCCGCTCCGCCCGACCCCAGGGCTCGGACTCGAGCTAAGACCCGGAAGACGGCGAACTCCGCTCCGCCCGACCCCAGGGCTCGAACTCGGGCTAAGACCCGGAAGACGGCGAACTCCGCTCCGCCCGACCCCAGGGCTCGGACTCGGGCTAAGACCCGGAAGACGGCGAACTCCGCTCCGCCCGACCCCAGGGCTCGGACTCGGGCTAAGACCCGGAAGACGGCGAACTCCGCTCCGCCCGACCCCAGGGCTCGGACTCGGGCTAAGACCCGGAAGACGACGAAACTCCGCCCCGCCCGACCCCAGGGCTCGGACTCGGGCTAAGACCCGGAAGACGACGAAACTCCGCCTCGCCCGACCCCAGGGCTCGGACTCCGCCCTGGCCTCGGCCGAACGACTTCCGCCTCGCCCGACCCCTTGGCTCGGGCTCGGCCGCGGCAACAAAAGGCAGACTCAACCTCGGCTTCGGAGGAACCCCCACGTCGCCCTGCCTAGGGCACAGACCGCCGCGTCAACAGGAGGCGCCATCATCATCCTACCCCGAATCGACTCGGGTCACGGAGAACAAGACCGGCGTCTCATCCGGCCAGCTCCGCCAGAGGGGCAATGATGGCGCTCCACAAGCTCTATGACGACGGCGGCCCCCGGCTCTCTTACGGAAGCAGGACAACGTCAGCAGGGACTCGACCGCTCCAATAGCTGTCCCTCCATCAGGCTCCGCCGCACCTCCGACAGCCACGACATCACGCCAGCAGGGTGCCCAGATCTCTCCGGCTGCCACATTGGCATGTACCTAGGGCGCTAGCTCTCCCTCCGCTAGACACGTAGCACTCTGCTACACCCCCCATTGTACACCTGGATCCTCTCCTTACGACTATAAAAGGAAGGACCAGGGCCTTCTCAGAAAAGGTTGGCCGCGCGGGACCGAGGACGGGACAGGCGCTCTCTTGGGGCCGCTCGCTTCCCTCACCCGCGTGGACGCTTGTAACCCCCCTACTGCAAGCGCACCTGACCTGGGCGCGGGACGAACACGAAGGCCGCGGGACTTACACCTCTCTCACGCTCGACTCCGGCCACCTCGCCACTCCCCCCTTCGCGCTCGCCCACGCGCTCGACCCATCTGGGCTGGGGCACGCAGCACACTCACTCGTCGGCTTAGGGACCCCCCTGTCTCGAAACGCCGACAGCTGCCAGGAGTAAGTACCGTCGGTCCAGGATTGGACGGGGTGTTACAAGTGGTATCAGAGCTGACCCTCGAGGTTTCACGGGCGTGTGTGAGCTAGAGGGTTCGGGTATATGGCGCATGGCGCATGTGGGTCTGAAGTGGTCACATGGCATGGCATATGACGACACTAGACACACGGACGTGGCTAAGAGGGGAGGTTTCTGGATTGGGGTTGACCGACGAGGACGTCGGTCTTCTAAGGGGGTGAATTGTGATATCCTGGCCAAAAGTTTAATAGAATTAATAGAGTATTCGTATCAACAAGTTGCATCTTCTTTTTCGGAAGCCTATCTCTAAAGAACCTCCAAGTTAAACGTGATTGGTTTGGAGCAATTTGGGATGAGTAACCGACTGAGAAGTTTTCTCGGGTGCGCATGAGTGAGGACAAAGTGCACAAAAAAACTCGTGTTAGTTTGTGGGGACGATATATGATCTTAGAAAGCTGTCAGGAGTAAGTACCGCCGCTATAGGGATTAGACGGGGTGTTACATAACTATGGATCATTCGATAAATTGGTTCCCGGACAAAACTAAATAAATAAATAAACTCATGGCACCGTATGCAGGGCCACGAAATTCAGCCATGTTGCTTACCTAATACCTGGACGGCCAAGACTTGGTAGCCTGTGACCACCATCATCTTATTTTAGGACATCTTTTATGTCATCACTCACAAGGTAACATAGTAAACGTCAAATTGCCGGTAGCCCTCTTTTACGTAGTGGAACATGGCAGCCATTGAAGCTGACGGACAGGGGATGATAGTGATGCTGCCAGTGCTGGCTGTGCTATGAAAACAATCCAGGCAAAGGCAATATGAAGACTGAACCTGAAAAAACAACAAGCGACATGTTCACGCCTGTTGGTTCGGTTCGGTTTCGGCATGGAGGTAGCTGAGAGACCGATGGCCTCGTCCCACCTGGCAGCTCTCGTCTCCCTGCTGATCCCCTGCCTCCTTGCGCTTCTGCTGCTCCGCCTCGCCGCCGTGCTGGACCCGGACCCCGACGCCGCCGTGCCCCGCATCAAGGCGGCCGCGCCCCTCCCTCTCCGGTTCCGCCACGATGGCGCCTTCAAGATCCTCCAGGTGCGCGCCTCTCGCCCAGGCCCAGCCCACCCACGCGCGCACTCGCTCGCTCGCGCTTGCTTCCCGTCCGCCCCCCCGCGCGTTCGTCTAGGAAGCTTACGACCTGATCCCGCTCTCTGACGCCCGCTGCTAGGTGGCGGACATGCACTTCGGCAACGGCGCCACCACGCGCTGCCGGGACGTGGGCCCCGAAGGCGGCGGCGCGCGCTGCTCCGACCTCAACACCACGCGGTTCCTGCGCCGTGTCATCGAGGCCGAGAAGCCCGACCTCATCGCCTTCACCGGTGCGCTTCTCTCTTCTCCTTTCTACATCCTATTACTTGCCCTTTTGTGCTCCTAGACTACGAAAGTTGTTTCCCTTTTAGTCCTTTACATATACAAGCAAAAGGGGCGCATTGTAATTTAATCTTAACGCTCACGTTGGTTCAATTTGGATCAGGGGACAACATATTTGGGGGCAGTGCAACTGACGCAGCAGAATCACTACTCAGAGCAATCAGCCCTGCTATCGAATACAGGGTGCCATGGGCTGCCATCTTAGGTAATCATGACCAAGAGTCGACAATGACCCGGGAGGAGCTGATGACCTTCATGTCTCTAATGGACTACTCGGTATCTCAAGTAAACCCACCTGGTTTTTTGGTACATGGGTTTGGGAATTATCATGTTGGCATCCATGGGCCATTCGGATCCGAGCTGGTCAATACTAGCCTGCTTAACCTTTACTTCCTGGATAGCGGTGATCGTGAAATGGTGAATGGAGTTAAAACATATGGATGGATCAGAGAGTCTCAACTCGCCTGGCTTCGTTCTACTTCCCTGGAGCTTCAGGTACTTTCTGATTATTATTGATAACAAAATCACAGCATGTGAAGTTGTGATTGTAATTTGAGAACGCTAAAAAATGAAGTGTTAGAAACTATTGAACAAATCTGGGACCAACAGTTAATCAAGTTTGCTTAGGTACCATTTGTTCATATTCAGACACAATTGTTGTATTTGTATATATACTCTGTATTTCTTTTTTCTCTCTCTAACTTGCAGGAGAACTGCACATCTTTATATTAAGAAGGAAAAGAAAGGATCCAAACTAGACCGATACAAGAGAGGGTACATACACCCCTGGGGGCCAAAACCTGACATACTTATAGGGATCCATAATGATAAAAGCTTATAGCATTACTAACTACCAACAGCTATGGCCAAAGTTCTCTTAAGACCGCAGGCCCAGCCTAAAACCAAGCTCTGACCTCCTCTAAAATTTCTTGCTGAACTCTGGGTGTGCTAGGAGGGTTCTTCTAAAAAATACAAGCATTCCTATGCTTCCAAACACACCATGCCACAATCATAACCAGGGAATTTAAACCTTTTTCCTTGCATTTAGGCAACCTTGCCTCAGCTTTCCTCCACCATTCTTGAAAAACTTCATCATTGAAGTCTTGGGGTACGGCGATGCAGCCCTGCTGTGGATAAAGTGCTGAACCAGATTTCTCTAGTGAAGACACAAGAGACTGAGATGTGTTGCGCTGTTTCATCCTGCTGGTCGGCGGTCACAAAGAAGGCATTGTTCTGGATGTTCCAATCCTTGCCATGCTAAGCGGTCAGTCATCCAACATCTATTTGAGGAAGCTAGCCAAGCAAAATCTTTTCATCTCGAAGGAGCCTAATTCTTCCAAATAAGGTCAGCTGATTCAAAAGCAATCGAGCCAAGAAAGAAACAATTATAAGCAGACTTCGAAGAATATATACCAGAGGCTGCTGGAGTCCAGTAGTGCTGATCGGGCACCCCAGGTTCTAGCTGCACATCTTGAGCTAAATCCCAAAAATTCCCCGAAGGCTTCTGTAGTTAAATTTCCTCTGATATCACTGACCCAACAAAATTGCTGCAAGGCATCACACAGCGATCTAGTCTTGAAAATTTTCTTAGGCACTGCAACAGCCAAATTAGGTGCAAATTCTGCTATAGTCTTCACATTCAACCATCTGTCACTCCAAAAAAGGGTTGCTGCACCATTACCAATAATAGACCGAACATAAACAGCGAACAGTGCTGCAGCATATGGATGGACCTGAATCTCTAAGCCAGCTCACGGATGATCCGGCTGTGTTTTCTTTAACCATAACAATCTCATATTCAAGGACCACGCCAAAGTCTCAAGATTATGAATTCACAAACCTCCTAACCCAAGTGGCCTCCAAAACCTTTGCCAATCAACTAAGCAATATCCGCCCTTCACGTCCTTGCGTCCCTTCCAAAGAAAACCCCTCCTAATTTTATCAACATCTTTGATAACCCATTTAGGACACTGGAGGGCAATAAGATAGTAGATAGGAATAGCCGTGAGGACTGATTTCACTAAAGTTGCACGCCCTGCAGGGTGCATTAACGCTACCTTCGAACCTGGCAGCTGATCTGCGATCGTCTCAACAAGCGGATAAAGATCCCTTTTGGTAAGCTTCCTGGTGGAGAGTGGCAAACCAAGGTACTTACATGGGAACTGAGCCAAGTTGCAAGGCAGAGCCTCCTGTACCGCTGCAATCTGATGCTCATCACACATTCACACCCTATTGGAATCACTGAACTTTTCCTGATATTAGTGACCAGCACTGAAGCCTCTTCGAAGATTCTCAAAACCTCTTTAACCAGACCCACCACCTCAAGCTGTGGCTGAATGAAAAGCACAACGCAATCGGCATAAAGTGACAATCTCTTTCCATTTCCTCTAGGTAGAAGAGGCTGCAGCAAATCCATCTCCAAAGCCTTATACCAAGGAAACAGATCCATCACAATGATGAATAGCATGGGTGATAGCGCCCCCCCTGCCGCAATTCTATTCAGTGACAAATTAACTTACTTGGCTCTCCATTGACTAAGACTCTGGTAGAAGCAGATCACATCAACTTGGAAAGAATATTGCACCAAACCGGTCCAAAGCCCAAATGCCTGAATACCTCCAAAAGAAACGGTGACGATACTGAATCAAAAGCTTATTTCTGTTAGAGCTATTGTGTACTGATTAGCGTTATGGGCTGTGTCAGGTGCATTATGTGGGTGTTGTCTATGTAATGGGCCTAGGCCCAACTACCTCTATTATTAATGCATCTCCAAACCCTGGTTAGGATTAGAGTTTCATTTCTCCCAACAATTTCTGTAATCTTTATTATCTGATTGTGATATACCTTAGTTACTAATTACTCCACACACTCTTAAATCAATGTTCATAGTTTCCCCTCTTTGTATCTGACCTCCATGTGTTTGGTACTTTGGTTGAAACTTGAAACCTTAGGTTGAGCTATGTGTTCATTGTGGAAATAGATACATGTATACTTGGTTGTCATGATGACACACATATTGCATATATGAACTGGGTTATGTTTTTTTCCTATATTAAAAATGACATAAGCGTGCAGTTTCAGAATCATATATAGGAGCTCTTTGGGACACATTTAAAAAAAATATGTTAGAGGTAGATGATTTGGATTTAGATTTAGGGGTTACTTTGGGTTATTTCAAATAATAGCAAATTTATGGGTTACTTTAGATTAGTTTTAAAATAGCATAGTTGGGTAGTTTTGATATAGATTACGAGTTATGTTAGATTATTTTTAATAATTGCAAAAGTGTCTAGTTTTGTGTGTATGTGTAGTACCTGAAATTTGCCTTTGTTCTGACAGAAAAAAATACATGCCCCAGCATTAGCGTTCTTCCACATACCAATCCCAGAGGTCCGAGGGCTCTGGTACTCAGGCTTCAAGGGTCAGTACCAGGAAGGGGTGGCTTGCTCATCTGTACATTCTGGTGTCCTTGGGACCCTTGTCTCCATGGGAGATGTAAAATCTGTCTTTTTGGGTCACGACCATCTTAATGATTTTTGTGGCAATCTCAATGGGATCTGGTTCTGTTATGGTGGTGGCTTTGGTTATCATGCCTATGGAAGACCCCATTGGCCAAGGAGAGCTCGGATAATTTACAGTGAACTCAAAAAGGGGCAGAGGTCGTGGTTGGAAGTTGACTCGATCTCGACTTGGAAGCTGCTAGATGATGAAAAGCTCTCAAAAATTGATGAACAGGTTATCTGGAGACATAGCACAGATGATTCTGACCACAGAGTCTACTTGTGAAGACCATGAACCTAAAACTACTTCCTGTATGTGTCATGTGTATAATGTTTGTCGCAAAGATTCCTCCAATTTTATAGGTCGATTGATTATTGGTAGTATGATGTGGCACGGACCTATTTTAGGTTTCACATCTGGTTCAATGTTGATATGCTAACCCTGGTTTGGGTCGCTGACCTGTTTTCGACCTTCTTGAGAAGCTGCCAATTGGTCCCCTTGTTTTGGGACTTGGGAGCATCACCACATCATAATCTGTTTCACAACAGATGATTCTTAATTTTTTTTTTTGTAATTCACGGCAGATGATCCTGACCACAATGTTTACTTGTCAAGGCCAGAGCCATAAGACAACTTCCAGCTTGTGTCATCTGTTCCATGTATAATATCTGTAAACAAGTATGGTCCAGTTTTGTTTGTGGGCTCGTTGAATTATTCTTGGCAATATGTGTCTGCTAAGATCCGAAAATAGACATAACATGCCATGACGATACTGATATGCCAATTCAATTCCCTGATTGCTGAGGCTTGAGCATTGTTTTCGACGTTTTTCTGAAACTGACAATTTGTTCCCTTGTACCAATCATTACTGCATCAGGTTCTTTTCTGTTTGCAGGCCATCCAGACGTTCCTTTTCCTGTCATGTAAAGAACTACTTTTAAAATTTTATTTTTAGGCCACGTTTGGTTCCTTTATAGAGTGTTTGGTTTGAAGAATAAGTCAGTTCATCATTTTCTCACTCCTCACTATTTTTGTTTGATTTGTGGAATAGAATGAATTGATCAATCACCATCCCATTATTCATTGTTAGTTAGTACTAATAGGAGAAATAAAGTCATCCCACCAAATTTAAGGAATGAACCCATGATGCACCACATGTCATGATGTAATCAAAGCAAGAGGCACCAAGTTTGTGGTGGTCCTTGCAGGGTCTAAGTGACCCGTTTGATTAAGGAGAAAGCTCACTCGGTTTAAGTGACCGTTTAAGAGAGGGAAATGGTTGAAACAGACCCGGTCTTTGTGACCACCTCAACGGGGACTAGGTTTTTTAGAACCGAACCTCGGTAAAACAAATCACCATGTTCATTCGCTTGATTTTCATTTGATTTGTTTTTCCACTCTCTCTCGGACTTGATTTTAGTTCTAACGCTAACCTCGGCTTGTAGTGTGTGTTTAAAGTTGTAAATTTCAGATTACGCCTATTCACCCCTTTTAGACGACTTTCACACCCCTTGAGGGATTAGTGACTAAAACAATTTAGTCCCTATTTTAGTCTCACCGTTTGGCAGTAACTGCTCCCTCAGTTTTAAATTTCAAGACATTTGTTTTGTTCGAACAAAACTTTTGATGTGATTAAATTTGCCATTAGGAATCAATTCGTTTTTACAACAAAAATATAGGAAATACATGAAATTTTGAATAAATTTGTATTCTCTATTTCATAAGTATGTCATTTATAAATCTGGTACGGTATACAAAATGATACTGTTCCTATTTGAATAAATTGATGATAAATCTATTTATGAACATTAATCCTGCGTAGCCAAGTTATCTTTTGTTACTTGTTTAGAAAGTTGGCAAAAGCCACTTGGCAAATGGAAAGACACGCATTTAACAAATTCATGTGTTACTAGGTTACATGCTCGTGCGTTGCTATGGTTGCTTAAAATTGGTTCTAAACAGTGATGCAAAAACAACCGAAGGTGTATGTGCCAAATAATAGTCAAATGCCCAAATTTTATTGATCCCATAATAACCGTAACATTAACATGTGACTAAACAAGAAGAAACATAGACATATTCAAGAACATTATCCGTAGATTATTGTGGTTTAGAAATATAAATATTCTAAGTTTGAATAAAAATCCTCTCAAATGTATACCTATCTTTTTTTTCTTCGATGAGGTCAAGATATCTCCGAATATTTTTAGGCTTAAGAAATCGACATGAATTCACTTCAAGTTAATAGATTAATGAAGAAGATGCGTCGTAGAGTCTTGCCATCCTGTGCAATAGTAGGGTATTACGAATGACTATTTCGTCAACGATATTATTATTATTATAAATTGCAACATGATTTATATGTATATGCAACAAAATACTATACTCACCATACAATGTTGCATTTTTAGACCACTATTCCACCACTCCATCGCTTGCATAACAATGTAGCTAGGCACATTTTTATTTTATTTTCAATTTTATTTTATTTGTAATTTTCATTGTTGTACCAAGGAACTCGTAAGCATCAAACTAATGATATCCCAAATATACCATTCAATCCTTGAAACTACGCAAGTCCTATAGAAATAATACAAGCTGCAATCTAAGAACACATACCTTTTGATTGGTATCTGCACACATCTATCTAGTCTCAATGCATGTGTTGACCTAATGGCAACCTTTGTTTGGTTAACGACATAAAGTGAGACGAAACTGCACCCATAGATGCAACGTTGGCTAAAAACATTTCTTCAGGCTACATGCACGGATATGCTCGAATCGTCCGTTTCCCGTGGGCCATGCTCCACCGAGGCAGGCCACAGGGGTCCGCCCAACCAATCAGCCGGATAATGGATGATAGATCATGTACAACTGAAAGCGAAGTGCTATGCACATGCACCTATAGATGCATGAGTGTCCATGATCTAACGATTATCTGCAGAGAAGAGGCTAGCTTCTTACTAATTGCATTTCAAGCACCGACCTACCTTCTCTACCCTATCTATGTGCACTTGTTCACTGAGAGAGAGGCAACAGTGATGAGTCCTGACAAAATTCTAGTAATCTGTACTACTTATTAAGAAGGTAAGAGTAGTCTGCCTCTCTTGTTCTGCTGTTCTGCCAATTTTTAATCTGGATCGTCGGTCCCGTTGCCCACGGCTCTGATCCAACTCTCCTCCATCCCTCCAAGGAACCGCACCCCCGATCCCTAAACGTCTTGCAGCCACGCACGCCTTCCCCACGCCGCCTTCCCCACGTCTTGCAGCCACACACGTCGCGCCCATCGCCGCTCGAGCTCCCTCGTCGTCCGGTTCATCTCACATCCCTCCCTTCCCTTCTTCGATCGCGTCCATCCTCCACCCACCCACTTCAAGTCTCCTGCTCCAGCATAGAGCCTGATCATGCCGCCGGATCCGTGAACCTCCTTGTGTCCCGTCGCCTTCCTCACGCCTTCCGCTGGATCCCTAAACCTCCTGGCATTCCCTTCCGCCTTCCCCGCGTCTTGCGGGCACACGCGCCCGGCGTAGCCTGAAGGGATCGAAATATGTCTGGGATCCATGGCAGCGGTCGAGAGGACGAAGAAGAAGAAGGTAATCATCTACACCGACCCCGGAATGGTAGGTACCCATCCTTGCAATTGCAATCATCGTCTTTGCTGCAGATCAATAGTGCTTCTTCTTGTTGCGTTTGGAGCACAGTCCACTAATTGATCTATTGTTTGACCACTACCTCGACGACATGAACATCGGTGCTGCGCAGAATGCCACCATTCGCGTTGTGCTCGTCGTCTTCCAGTGGTGGGGATTGAACGTTGCTATCATCATCAACAAGTGGAACTTCCAGGTCTGTCATGGCCATAATCCCTCTCTCTTGTTATACTTTCCTTACTAATCATTTTTTGTTTCAATTTAATTCAATTCCCAGAGATGATCATGTATATAGTTATTGCTTATATGTATTCAAGGGAATTTAGGGTTGGATCTGTGAGGACTAAACACAAACAGTAGCACAATTTGTGCTAGGGATTTTGCATCTTTGTAGCCAAAGTTGTTTGATAACAAAGTTGTAAGTGTTATTCCTATAGGCTCTTATTTTTTTCATTAACTGTTGTAACATGGGAAGATATTCTTCAAGATGAACACAACAAAGGTTTCTCTGTCTCTGGGATGTTCTGCACTTTTGCATTGTCGGCATGTTTTAAGTCACTGGCTTGCAGAACCAGGTTTATGAAAGTAATCACAATAGAGAGTTCCTATAAAGGTTGTTTGGGTACGTAGTTTTGCAGGAATACATGTTGTTTTATTTTGCATTCCACTTTAATAGGTCATGCTTTGAGTTTTACCATTTTTTCAGGTATTTTAGTGTTCTCTCTGCTCTGCTGCTATTATGAACATATACATATTAGCCAAGAAAGAGGGGCCAAATTTGGTTCGTCATTTAGTTCAGTTTTTGGCTTGGATTTCACTTTTTATTTTCTTCTTTACTGCTAATATGTCCACGACTATATGCTCCCTCCTAGAGCATGATTGGTACCTTTAATTACATAAGTTGATTGCCATGTGCGTCAGCTGATACTTGCTAATACTCTCAAAGGAACTGAATTTACTGCAACTTCACGCAGCAGGTTAATCTCACTGCTCTAGGAGGGAAAAATCTATGCGAGCACATGTTAATCAAACTACTCTCTGCTACAAACAAAATGAACATGGGAAAAGGGGGAAGAGGAGGCAACATGGGGATGAGCCATGATTGTAGTATTTTGAAACCTCCTGGAATTGTTCCATGCTCCCAACTTACATCTTGTATAGTAGTAGAGCACACAACATCTGTATGTAACGCCGTTTGATAAATACAAGATTATCCTGGCCTTGCTTGTGTAGGAAAAAAATATGCTGCCAGGAAACAGGGTGCCTTTTTAGGCAATAAGAGGGGTTTCCCTTTACTGATTAATATATAATACAAGTGATCAAGAGACAAAAAACAAAATAAAGAAAATCAAAAGAATTACACTATGCTCTATAACTATACCTCTGTGGGACGTAGCTCTACCTTGATTGAAGAATATTTTGTTGTATTTCTGGCCAAATACACCAGCTGACCAGCACATAAAAATTATGATTTCCATAAGCAGGCATTTTTTGAAACCTTCCAGGACCTGAAATGGATTGTGTTGTGGGCTTGTGGCTGAATTTGCAAGTGATGGTAGATGCCTTGATTTTGAGTGTAGTGTTGGAAAATGGGGGTTAATTAATAATGACCAATAAAAACAAACATATTTGTCTCAATGGAAGTTAACATCTGTTATCTTTTGTGCAGCTGAAGCGGGTCACAGGGTTTGTCCAGTCCACTAAATTCAGAATAGGTACGCCAGTGCCATTTTTTTATTTCTTTGTGTAACTTCGGTTTGGTACCACAACAGAATAGCTTTGCTTATTAATTATGGTGGACCAATCAACAGAATAGATAAGTTGAGTATCAGCCATATACCATTCATATTTTGGTGATTGCTTGCAGGTGCTCCTTACAATGCCAACCACACCAACAGATCGGATGAAGGAAATTGCACAAGCTTCACAAGAATTTCTTTATATTGTGAGTGTCGAGAAGATCAACAGTATCTTTGGTTTATCTCATGGATTTCTTCTAGAACATTTGTAATCGCTCGAACTTGAATTTCCAAAGAACATGAGTGTGATTGTTATATGCCCCAACGGAATGCGTCCTTCTGTCACATGCTTTATGGACAGGGCAAAAAAGTCAATGGTGCTAGCATCAACTCTAGCTTTGATGTGCACCAGGCATGTTTAAAGCTTTGTTGTGCTTATCAATGTTTCTGTTTTCATTTTTCTTTCTCTGGTCTTTTGAAAAACATATTCCAGATGTGTTTGGTGACAGATGTGCTTTATTCTTTTACTAATGTTTTTTCATTGTGTAGGATGCTGACGGGAGGGCTACTGATGTTGCTTAACATGGTTAGTTCACCTGGTTCCCCCTTCGCCAGAGCTACTACTTTGGAATAGGAGTACAATAGTGATATCTTTGGAGAGCGAGGTGAGCATACTGGCCTGTATGAAATTAACCATTTAATGTTTGTTGTGTGCCTTATTTTATTTTAGCAATTTTTTCTAGGGATTTGCCCCTGACGCCTTTTTGCGGTAGTTGGTATTATTGCTTCCGTGGATCAATGTTTTTTGAAACTAGAATCAGAATTATCAATTTGGGTCAATGTGAACAGAATAGCGTGCGTAGTACTATTTGTTCTCATGGTTGTCGATTTTTTGTGGAGATGAGCTCATAGCCTAGATCATTGATATCCATTAGGGAATAAGTGCTTATTTGGATTTGTAAATATTACCATTTCCCCCGCGGATCAATGTTTTTTGAAACTAGAATCAGAATTATCAATTTGGGTCAATGTGAACAGAATAGTGTGTGTAGTACTATTTGTCCATATTGTCGTCCTCGCCGATGACACGGGATGAAGTCCCCACATAGCCGCTGGAGTTGAGGGTCGAGGAGTGGGAGGGAGGGTACTAAGCCCTAAAGGAGAAGTACCGGACCGGGCTGAACCCGCAGGAGAAGGTGAAGCTAGAGAAAATGTATCACAATTGGTGCCAGGTTCAATTTGGTTTCTGCAAAGTTTATCACTCCTACATTTTCGCAATTAGTTTCTACAAAGTATATCACTCCATTCCACTCCTATGAAATTACTGTGACTTAATTTCAATCGAGGTCATTCTTCTTGCTCCTTCGCTTTGCTTAGCAGTAAAGACAATAACTTCCTTTACCTTGCTCAATAGTTTGCCTTTTAATTTGAACAAAAATCTAATCACCTGACATTGCATGGGAAGTAAGCTCCTGTTTTTCACAAACTTTATCGGTGGACAGATCACAGTCCTGACAGACCCATTAGTCCGATAGAACAGTTAGCATTAGGTAAATATTTTGCCATTGGCAATTTTGATCTACTCCTATTTTAAAATGCCATCATAGGGGTGCTTGCATTTCTTGTTCATGGTTTTATTACTCAAGTCAAAATGCCTGCTTTTTATATTACCTATTACATATGCATGGAAAAGCATGTAGAAGGTAACACCAATAAAGTTTGTATCATATGTTTCCATCTATAATGGTTGTCTTGGTATTCTCAATCAGTGGACTTGTGCAACTATGTAATTTGCAGTCTCCATAAGGATGCTAATGATAGGTCCTCAACACAAGCCTTATTGGTAAGCTGAAAAACAGCTTCACACCTTCATTTCATTTCAATAATCGTCTACAAGACTAAACCACTTATCTTATCCTTCCCTTCCTGTTGTCTTCGATGCAGGACCATCCATTCTTGAGCGTGTATGATGACCTACATGTAGGACGGGATCTCCCCTCACCACCTTCAAGTAATGACAGTGTACTTGTTCTTTTAATCTTTTCTTTTTATGTATCCATCGTTGTGCACATAAGTGATACATTTTATTTTACGTTTCAGGCAACTCTAATATTTATCCTCCTTATTAAGCAAAGAGTGTGGTGACACATTTCCCTTTTTGGGCAAGGGTTGGGTTGTGTACTGAGCTGTAATGATTCGCAATTCACCTGATATCATGATTTAGATGGTTTTCTGAAATGTGCATTGAGCCATTAGGAAACAAAGTGGGATGTAGTGATAACAAATCTTTTTAGTCACAAAGATTTTTTTCTTGGAACCATTAATAGTTGGCTAACAGCTACAATGATACAAGCGTTTGTTTTAATATGTTGTGAATTGCAATGGTTACAATTGCCTTTGTTTTTTGTTTTGCAAAAAACAGACCACTTATCTGGTCTCAAGGTTCTTCATGGCCTTGACTCTCAAAGATTAGAGTATTCTTGTCAATGGGGATATCAATGAAGGTAAAGTTTCCACCCCTATCTTTTCTCAACCTACCCATTTTCTCTAAAATACAATAAAAAGCTTTTGAATTATTGAGTTTGGAAACATGCAATTCACAAAAAATGGAATTTCTCCTAAATTTGAAGAATTTTGTAATCTTCTCTTGTAGGCTTGCTTCGCCTTGTCACAAGCAGTAGGTCTTGAATGTTAAACTTTATATGTATTTACTGAAAGTCGGCAGCAACCCATTCCTTCCTCCTTGTTTAGAAAGAAAGATAAAAATGAGTATTTTTCCTAATGTCTGACGCACTCTATCTATACATGCATTGCCATTCCCAGTTTCTTTCGCTCAGATACATCTTGAGAGCACCTAGAGGGGGGGTGAATAGGTGATCCTATGAAACTTAAACTTATAGCCACAAAAACTTGTTAAGTGTTAGCACAATAACCGCCAAGTGGCTAGAGAGGAGTCTCAACAAAACACAATACCACAAGAGATCAAACACAGAGATGACACAGTGGTTTATCCCGTGGTTCGGTCAAGACCAACGCTTGCCTACTCCACGTTGTGGTGTCCCAACGGACGAGGGTTGCAATCAACCCCTCTCAAGTGGTCCAAAGACCAACTTGAATACCACGGTGTTTTGTTTTGCCTTTCAATATCCTGTTTGCGAGGAATCTCCACAACTTGGAGCCTCTCGCCCTTACACTTGAGATTCACAAAGAAATACGGAGTAAGGGAGGAACTAGCAACGCACACAAATCCACAGCAAAATGCGCACACACACGGCCAAGAGTCGAGCTCAAAAGACTATCTCAAAGTTCTCACTAGAACGAAGCTCGAATCACTGAGAATGACAAACGAATGCGCAAAGACTGAGTGTGGATGATCAAGAATGCTCTAAGGTTGCTTGTTGTGTTCCTCCATGCGCCTAGGGGTCCCTTTTATAGCCCCAAGGCAGCTAGGAGCCGTTGAGAGTGAAAGTCGCCTAGAGGGGGGGGGGTGAATAGGGCGAAACTGAAATTTACAAAATTAATCACAACTACAAGCCGGGTTAGCGTTAGAAATATAATAGAGTCCACGAGAGGGGGTGCAAAACAAATCGCAAGCGAATATGGAAGTGAGACACAAGGATTTGTTTTACCGAGGTTCGGTTCTTGCAAACCTACTCCCCGTTGAGGAGGCCACAAAGGCCGGGTCTTTTTCAACCCCTTCCCTCTCTCAAACGGTCCCTCGGACCGAGTGAGCTTCTTCTTCTCAATCAAACGGGAACAAACTTCCCCGCAAGGACCACCACACAATTGGTGTCTCTTGCCTTGGTTACAATTGAGTTGATCACAAGAAAGATTGAAAGAAAGCACGATTGCAAAAAGCCAAGCGACAAGAGCGACAAATAACACACGGATCACTTTCTCTCACAAGTCACTAATCACTAATGATCTCTTTTCTCAATTGTGAAACTTGGAGAGATGGAGGCTTTGAATGTGTCTTGGAATGAATTGCTAGCTCTTGTATTGAATGTTGAAGGTTGGAATGCTTGGGTTTTGGTGAATGGAGGTGGTTGGGGTTGTATTTATAGCCACCAACCACTTCCTAGCCGTTGCTCCATTCTGCTGAGCGCGGACGGTCCGCCCGCCTGGTCCGGACGGTCCGCCCCTGTAGATCAACGGCTGAAAACACAACGGTCAGCAGTAACGGCTATATTGCATTTAATGCATCGTCAGATGTCAGATAAAGCCAGTCGCGGACGGTCCGCCCGCCTGGCCTGGACGGTCCGCGAGGCCGCTATAATTCATTTCTCTGAACCCGTCACCTTCGGGTTTTTCGGTTTCTCACCTACCGGACGGTCCGCGCTTGAGGCCGGACGGTCCGCGCGAAGGCTCGGACGGTCCTTGCTTTTCCTCCGGACGGTCCGTAGTGGAAACATGTATTTTTGCATTGGTTCTGTCCGAAGGGTATCCTGGTGTCGCGGACGGTCCGCCGTAGGGGCCCGGACGGTCCGCGCTTGGCCTGTTTTTCCAAAAAGCTTCTCCTGTCCGGAATAATCTACGGTATTCCGGACAGTCGATTTAGTATATAGATGAACCTTTGACACCTGTAAAACATATAATCTAGAGCAAACTAGTTAGTCCAATAATTTGTGTTGGGTAATTCAACCACCAAAATTAATTAGAAACTAGGTGTAAGCCTAATTCCCTTTCAGTCTCCCCCTTTTTGGTGATTGATGCCAACACAAACCAAAGCAAATATAAAAGTGCATATTTGAACTAGTTTGCATGAAGTAAGTGCAAAGGTTACTTGGAATTTGGCCAATATAAATACTTATAAGATATTCATGGATTATTTCTTTCATTCTTAATATTTTGGACCACACTTGCACCACATGTTTTGTTTTTGCAAACTCTTTTGTAAATCCTTTTCAAAGTTCTTTTGCAAATAGTCAAAGATAAATGAGTAAGATTTTGCAAAGCGTTTTCAAGATTTGAAATTTTCTCCCCCTGTTTCAAATGCTCCTCCTTTGACTAAACAAAACTCCCCCTAAATGAGATCCTCCTCTTAGTGTTCAAGAGGGTTTTGATATATCATTTTTGAAATCCTACTTTCTCCTCCTTTTGAACACAATAGGAAACCAATTGATAATATTTTTGGAAAACACGAAGTTTTTTTTTGAAATTGGTGGTGGTGCGGTCCTTTTGCTTTGGGCCCTTACTTTCTCCCCCTTTGGCATGAATCGCCAAAAACGGAATCATTAGAGCCCTTGAAGTACTTTCTTCCTCTTTGGTTATAAATAAATGAGTTAAGATTGTACCAAAGACGAAGTCCTTTTGCTTTCTCCCCCAAGGATGGAGAGTGACAAGGAGCGATGGCGAAGGATGAGTTACGGAGTGGAAGCCTTTGTCTTCGCCGAAGACTCCAATTCCCTTTCAATATTCCTATGACTTGGTTTGAAATTCACTTGAAAACATATTAGTCATAGCATATGAAGGAGATATGATCAAAGGTATGCAAATGAGCTATGTGTGCAAATCAACAAAAGAAGTTCCTAGAATCAAGAATATTTAGCTCATGCCTAAGTTTGTTAAAAGTTTGTTCATCAAGTGGCTTGGTAAAGATATCGGCTAATTGATCTTTAGTATTAATGTAAGAAATCTCAATATCTCCCTTTTGTTGGTGATCCCTAAGAAAATGATACCGAATGGCTATGTGTTTAGTGCGGCTATGCTCGACGGGATTATCCGCCATCTTTATTGCACTCTCATTATCACATAGCAAGGGGACTTTGGTTAATTTGTAACCGTAGTCCCGCAGGGTTTGCCTCATCCAAAGCAATTGCGCGCAACAATGGCCTGCAGCAATGTACTCGGCTTCGGCGGTGGAAAGAGCGACCGAATTTTGCTTCTTTGAAGCCCAAGACACCAAGGATCTTCCCAAGAACTGGCAAGTCCCCGATGTGCTCTTCCTATTGATTTTGCACCCCGCCCAATCGGCATCCGAATAACCAATCAAATCAAATGTGGATCCCCTAGGATACCAAAGCCCAAACTTAGGAGTATAAGCCAAATATCTCAAGATTCGTTTTACGGCCGTAAGGTGAGCTTCCTTAGGGTCGGCTTGGAATCTTGCACACATGCATACGGAAAGCATAATATCCGGTCGAGATGCACATAAATAGAGTAAAGAACCTATCATCGACCGGTATACCTTTTGATCCACGGACTTACCTCCCGTGTCGAGGTCGAGATGCCCATTGGTTCCCATGGGTGTCTTGATGGGCTTGGCGTCCTTCATCCCAAACTTGTTTAGAATGTCTTGAGTATACTTCGTTTGGCTAATGAAGGTGCCCTCTTGGAGTTGCTTCACTTGAAATCCCAAGAAGTACTTCAACTCCCCCATCATAGACATCTCGAACTTTTGTGTCATGATCCTACTAAATTCTTCACATGTAGACTTGTTAGTAGACCCAAATATAATATCATCAACATAAATTTGGCATACAAACAAGTCATTATCAAGAGTTTTAGTGAATAGAGTAGGATCGGCCTTTCCGACTTTGAATTCATTAGTGATGAGAAAATCCCTAAGGCATTCATACCATGCTCTTGGGGCTTGCTTGAGCCCATAAAGCGCCTTAGAGAGTTTATAAACATGGTTAGGGTACTCACTATCTTCAAAGCCGGGAGGTTGCTCAACATAGACTTCTTCCTTGATTGGTCCATTGAGGAAGGCACTTTTCACGTCCATTTGGTAAAGCTTAAAGCCATGGTAAGTAGCATAGGCTAATAATATTCGAATTGACTCAAGCCTAGCTACGGGTGCATAGGTTTCACCGAAATCCAAACCTTCGAATTGAGAGTATCCCTTGGCCACAAGTCGAGCTTTGTTCCTTGTCACCACACCATGCTCATCTTGCTTGTTGTGGAAGACCCATTTGGTTCCCACAACATTTTGGTTAGGACGTGGAACTAAATGTCATACCTCATTCCTAGTGAAATTGTTGAGCTCCTCTTGCATTGCCACCACCCAATCCGAATCTTGAAGTGCTTCCTCTATCCTGTGTGGCTCAATAGAGGAAACAAAAGAGTAATGCTCACAAAAATGTGCAACACGAGATCTAGTAGTTACCCCCTTATGAATGTCGCCGAGGATGGTGTCGACGGGGTGATCTCGTTGGATTGCTTGGTGGACTCTTGGGTGTGGCGGCCTTTGTTCTTCATCCTCCTTGTCTTGATCATTTGCATCTCCCCCTTGATCTATGTCGTCATCTTGAGGTGGCTTATTTGATTGATCTTCTACTTCATCAATTTGAGCTTCATCCTCATTTTGAGTTGGCGGAGATGCTTGCGTGGAGGAGGATGGTTGATCTTGTGCATTTGGAGACTCTTCGGATTCCTTGGGACACACATCCCCAATGGACATGTTCCTTAGTGCGATACATGGAGCCTCTTCAATACCTATCTCATCAAGATCAACTTGCTCTACTTGAGATCCGTTAGTCTCATCAAACACAACGTCACAAGAAACTTCAACTTGTCCAGAGGACTTGTTAAAGATTCTATATGCCCTTGTGTTTGAATCATATCCTAGTAAAAAGCCTTCTATAGTCTTAGGAGCAAATTTAGATTTTCTACCTCTTTTGACAAGAATAAAGCATTTGCTACCAAAGACTCTAAAATATGAAATGTTGGGCTTTTTATCGGTTAGGAGTTCATAGGATGTCTTCTTGAGGATTCGGTGTAGATATAACCGGTTGATGGCGTAGCAGGCGGTGTTGACCGCCTCGGTCCAAAACCGATCCGAAGTCTTGTACTCATCAAGCATGGTTCTTGCCATGTCCAATAGAGTTCGATTCTTCCTCTCCACTACACCATTTTGTTGTGGTGTGTAGGGAGAAGAGAACTCATGCTTGATGCCCTCCTCCTCAAGGAAGCCTTCAATTTTAGAGTTCTTGAACTCCGTCCCGTTGTCGCTTCTTATTTTCTTGATCCTTAAGCCGAACTCATTTTGAGCCCGTCTCAAGAATCCCTTTAAGGTCTCTTGGGTTTGAGATTTTTCCTGTAGAAAGAACACCCAAGTGAAGCGAGAATAATCATCCACAATAACTAGACAGTACTTACTCCCGCCGATGCTTATGTAAGCGATCGGGCCGAATAGATCCATGTGTAGGAGCTCTAGTGGCCTGTCGATCGTCATTATGTTCTTATGCGGATGATGAGTGCCAACTTGCTTTCCTGCCTGGCATGCGCTACAAATCCTGTCTTTCTCAAAATGAACATTGGTTAGTCCTAAAATGTGCTCTCCCTTTAGAAGCTTATGAAGATTCTTCATTCCAACATGGGCTAGTCGGCGGTGCCAGAGCCAACCCATGTTAGTCTTAGCAATTAAGCATGTGTCGAGTTCAGCTCTGTCAAAATCTACTAAGTATAGCTGACCCTCCAACACACCCTTAAATGCTATTGAATCATCACTTCTTCGAAAGACAGTGACACCTATATCAGTGAAAAGACAGTTGTAACCCATTTTGCATAATTGAGATACAAAAAGCAAATTGTAATCTAATGAATCTACAAGAAAAACATTGGAAATAGAGTGGTCAGAAGATATAGCAATTTTACCAAGACCTTTGACCAAACCTTGATTTCCATCCCCGAATGTGATAGCTCGTTGGGGATCTTGGTTTTTCTCGTAGGAGGAGAACATCTTCTTCTCCCCAGTCATGTGGTTTGTGCATCCGCTGTCGAGTATCCAACTTGAGCCCCCGAATGCATAAACCTACAAAACAAGTTTAGTTCTTGACTTTAGGTACCCAAATGGTTTTGGGTCCTTTGGCATTAGACACAAGAACTTTGGGTACCCAAACACAAGTCTTTGACCCCTTGTGCTTGCCCCCAACATATTTGGCAACTACCTTGCCGGATTTGTTAGTTAAAACATAAGATGCATCAAAAGTTTTAAATGAAAGACTATGTTCATTTGATGCACTAGAAGTTCTTCTCTTAGGCAACTTAGCACGGGTTGGTTGCCTAGAGCTAGATGTCTCACCCTTATACATAAAAGCATGGTTAGGGCCAGAGTGAGACTTCCTAGAATGAATTCTCCTAATTTTGTCCTCGGGATAACCGGCAGGGTACAAAATGTAACCCTCGTTATCCTGAGGCATGGGAGCCTTGCCCTTTACAAAATTAGACAATCTTTTAGGAGGGGCACTAAGTTTGACATTGTCTCCCCTTTGGAAGCCAATGCCGTCCTTGATGCCAGGGCGTCTCCCATTATAGAGCATACTACGAGCAAATTTAAATTTTTCATTCTCTAAGTTATGCTCGGCAATTTTAGCATCTAATTTTGCTATATGATCATTTTGTTGTTTAATTAAAGCCATGTGATCATGAATAACATCAATGTTAACATCTCTACATCTAGTACAAATAGAAACATGTTCAACATTAGATGTAGAGGATTTGCATGAATTAAGTTCAACGATCTTAGCACTCAATATGTCATTATTATCTCTAAGATCGGAAATTGTAACATTGCAAACATCTAGTTCTTTAGCCTTAGCAATTAAATTTTCATTTTCTACTCTAAGGCTAGCGAGAGAAATGTTTAATTCTTCAATCCTAGCAAGCAAATCATCATTATTATCTCTAGGATTGGAAATCGAAACATTACAAACATGTGAATCAACCTTAGCATTTAAACTAGCATTTTCATGTCTAAAGTTGTCAATCATCTCATGGCAAGTGCTTAGCTCACTAGATAGTTTTTGACATTTTTCTACTTCTAGAGCGTAAGCATTTTTAACCTTAACATGCTTTTTGTTTTCCTTGATTAGGAAGTCCTCTTGGGAGTCCAAGAGGTCATCCTTTTCATGGATGGCACTAATTAGCTCATTTAGTTTTTCCTTTTGTTCCATGTTAAGGTTGGCAAAAAGAACGCGCAAGTTATCCTCCTCATTGCTAGCATCATCCTCATCACTAGAGGTTTCATATTTAGTGGAGGATCTTGATTTTACCTTCTTCCTCTTGCCGTCCTTTGCCATGAGGCACTTGTGGCCGACGTTGGGGAAGAGGAGTCCTTTGGTGACGGCGATGTTGGCGGCGTCCTCGTCGGAGGAGGAGTCGGTGGAGCTCTCGTCCGAGCCCCACTCCCGGCAAACATGGGCATCGCCGCCCTTCTTCTTGTAGTACCTCTTCTTTTCTCTCCTCTTTCCCTTCTTGTCGTCGCCCCTGTCACTGTCACTAGATATAGGACATTTTGCAATGAAATGACCGGGCTTACCACACTTGTAGCAAACCTTCTTGGAACGGGATTTGTAATCCTTCCCCTTCCGTTGCTTGAGGATTTGGCGAAAGCTTTTGATGATTAAAGCCATCTCCTCATTGTCGAGCTTGGAGGCGTCAATTGGTTGTCTACTTGGTGTAGACTCCTCCTTCTTCTCCTCCGTCGCCTTAAATGCCACCGGTTGTGCTTCGGACGTGGAGGGTTCATCAAGCTCGTTGATCTTCTTTGAGCCCTTGATCATACATTCAAAGCTCACAAAATTCCCTATTACTTCCTCGGGAGTCATTAGTGTGTATCTAGGATTACCACGAATTAATTGAACTTGAGTGGGGTTAAGGAAAATGAGAGATCTTAGAATAACCTTAACCACCTCGTGGTCGTCCCACTTCTTGCTCCCGAGGTTGCGCACTTGGTTCACCAAGGTTTTGAGCCGGTTGTACATATCTTGTGGCTCCTCCCCTTGGCGAAGACGGAAGCGACCGAGCTCCCCCTCGATCGTTTCCCGCTTGGTGATTTTGGTGAGTTCATCACCCTCGTGCGCGGTCTTGAGTAGGTCCCAAATCTCCTTTGCATTCTTCAACCCTTGCACCTTGTTGTATTCCTCCTTGCTTAGAGAGGCTAGGAGTATGGTTGTAGCTTGAGAGTTGAAGTGCTCGATTTGGGCCACTTTGTCCGTATCATAGTCTTCATCCCCTACGGATGGTACCTGTGCTCCAAACTCAACAACATTCCATATACTTTTGTGGAGTGAGGTTAGATGAAATTTCATTAAATCACTCCACCTAGCATAATCTTCGCCATCAAAGGTTGGCGGTTTGCCTAATGGAACGGAAAGTAATGGAGTAGGTCTAGATGTGCGAGAATAGTGTAAGGGGATCTTACTAAACTTCTTGCGCTCTTGGCGCTTAGAAGTTACGGACGGTGCATCGGAGTCGGAGGTCGATGTTGATGAAGTGTCGGTCTCGTAGTAGACCACTTTCCTCATCCTCTTGTGCTTGTTGCCTTTCCGATGCGACTTGTGGGAAGAAGACTTTTCCTTCTTCTCTATGTGGTGTGAAGAAGAAGATCTTTTCTCCTTCCGTTTGGAGGAGTCCTTCTTCTTCTCCTTCCTCTTGGTGCGGGACTCTTCCGATGAAGTGCTCCCTTGGCTCGTAGTGGGCTTGTCGCCGGTCTCCATCTCCCTCTTGGTGTGATCTCCCGACATCACTTCGAGCGGTTAGGCTCTAATGAAGCACCGGGCTCTGATACCAATTGAAAGTCGCCTAGAGGGGGGGTGAATAGGGCGAAACTGAAATTTACAAAATTAATCACAACTACAAGCCGGGTTAGCGTTAGAAATATAATAGAGTCCGCGAGAGGGGGTGCAAAACAAATCGCAAGCGAATATGGAAGTGAGACACAAGGATTTGTTTTACCGAGGTTCGGTTCTTGCAAACCTACTCCCCGTTGAGGAGGCCACAAAGGCCGGGTCTTTTTCAACCCCTTCCCTCTCTCAAACGGTCCCTCAGACCGAGTGAGCTTCTTCTTCTCAATCAAACGGGAACAAACTTCCCCGCAAGGACCACCACACAATTGGTGTCTCTTGCCTTGGTTACAATTGAGTTGATCACAAGAAAGATTGAAAGAAAGCACGATTGCAAAAAGCCAAGCGACAAGAGCGACAAATAACACACGGATCACTTTCTCTCACAAGTCACTAATCACTAATGATCTCTTTTCTCAATTGTGAAACTTGGAGAGATGGAGGCTTTGAATGTGTCTTGGAATGAATTGCTAGCTCTTGTATTGAATGTTGAAGGTTGGAATGCTTGGGTTTTGGTGAATGGAGGTGGTTGGGGTTGTATTTATAGCCACCAACCACTTCCTAGCCGTTGCTCCATTCTGCTGAGCGCGGACGGTCCGCCCGCCTGGTCCGGACGGTCCGCCCCTGTAGATCAACGGCTGAAAACACAACGGTCAGCAATAACGGCTATAACAACGACTATATTGCATTTAATGCGTCGTCAGATGTCAGATAAAGCCAGTCGCGGATTTGTTTTACCGAGGTTCGGTTCTTGCAAACCTACTCCCCGTTGAGGAGGCCACAAAGGCCGGGTCTTTTTCAACCCCTTCCCTCTCTCAAACGGTCCCTCAGACCGAGTGAGCTTCTTCTTCTCAATCAAACGGGAACAAACTTCCCCGCAAGGACCACCACACAATTGGTGTCTCTTGCCTTGGTTACAATTGAGTTGATCACAAGAAAGATTGAAAGAAAGCACGATTGCAAAAAGCCAAGCGACAAGAGCGACAAATAACACACGGATCACTTTCTCTCACAAGTCACTAATCACTAATGATCTCTTTTCTCAATTGTGAAACTTGGAGAGATGGAGGCTTTGAATGTGTCTTGGAATGAATTGCTAGCTCTTGTATTGAATGTTGAAGGTTGGAATGCTTGGGTTTTGGTGAATGGAGGTGGTTGGGGTTGTATTTATAGCCACCAACCACTTCCTAGCCGTTGCTCCATTCTGCTGAGCGCGGACGGTCCGCCCGCCTGGTCCGGACGGTCCGCCCCTGTAGATCAACGGCTGAAAACGCAACGGTCAGCAATAACGGCTATAACAACGACTATATTGCATTTAATGCGTCGTCAGATGTCAGATAAAGCCAGTCGCGGATGGTCCGCCCGCCTGGCCCGGACGGTCCGCGAGGCCGCTATAATTCATTTATCTGAACCCGTCACCTTCGGGTTTTTCGGTTTCTCACCTACCGGACGGTCCGCGCTTGAGGCCGGACGGTCCGCGCGAAGGCTCGGACGGTCCTTGCTTTTCCTCCGGACGGTCCGTAGTGGAAACATGTATTTTTGCATTGGTTCTGTCCGAAGGGTATCCTGGTGTCGCGGACTGTCCGCCGTAGGGGCCCAGACAGTCCGCGCTTGGCCTGTTTTTCCAAAAAGCTTCTCCTGTCCGGAATAATCTACGGTATTCCGGACAGTCGATTTAGTATATAGATGAACCTTTGACACCTGTAAAACATATAATCTAGAGCAAACTAGTTAGTCCAATAATTTGTGTTGGGTAATTCAACCACCAAAATTAATTAGGAACTAGGTGTAAGCCTAATTCCCTTTCAGAGAGCAAATCTGGAAGGCTGATCTTGCCTTCTGTCGACTGGTGCACCGGACAGTCCGGTGCCCGATTTCTTTCCTTAAACGGCGCAGCCGACCGTTGGCCGCCAGAGAGCCGTTGGCGCACCGGACATGTCCGGTGCACACCGGACAGTCCGGTGCCCCCTTCTAGCCGTTGGCTCGGCCACGTGTCCCGCGCAGATCGCGTGGCCGACCGTTGGCCCGGCCGACTGTTGGCTCACCGGACAGTCCGGTGCACACCGGACAGTCCGGTGAATTATAGTCGTACGTCGCCGGTAAATTCCCGAGAGCGGCCAGTTCGCCCGAGTCAGTCTGGCGCACCGGACACTGTCTGGTGCGCCACCGGACAGTTCGGTGCTCCCGACCGAACAGCCTTTTGGCTGTACACAGCCAACTTTTCTCTGACTCGATTTCTCCTGTTTCAAGCACTTAGACACAATACATTAGTCCTCAAAACAATGTACTAAGGCTTAGAAACATACCTTTACTCTTGATTTGCACTTTGTCCATCCATGGGTATAGATTCACATTTAAGCACTTGTGTTGGCACTCAATCACCAAAATACTTAGAAATGGCCCAAGGGCACATTTCCCTTTCAATCTCCCCCTTTTTGGTGATTTATGCCAACATAACATAAAGAAACTAGAACAAGTGCAATATTACTTCAAATAAAACTCAAATTTATTTTGATTCAATTTTGGCATATATGGATCATCCTTTGCCACCACTTGGTTTGTTTTTTGCAAATCAAAACTCAAATTTCTATCTCTAAGTCAAACACATATGTTAAGTCATAAAGAGAGTCATTTCAGGAGTATTTGATTCAGGATTCCAAAAACTCCCCCTTTTTCCCATAATCAACATTTCTCCCCACAAGAAGCCAACTTTTGACAAGAGAGATAATAAAAGAGTTTTGACAAAACAAAACAAAGAACTCTATTCTACTATTTTCAAAATCTCTCAAGTGGTAGTTGATCCATTTATCGCTTTGGCTTTATTTTCTCCCCCTTTGGCATCAAGCACCAAAACGGGATCAATCTTGGCCCTTTAACCCCATTGCCTCACCAAAATCTTCAATACGAATACAAAGGCAATAAGAGTACATGAGATGAACTTGGAATAAGTTACCCTCTCATTGGAGTGCAGTGGAAGTCTTTCATGGTCCAAGTCCACCTGTTCCCTTTCAATCCTTCTTTGAGACTAAAGCATCAAACTCAAGCACATGGTTAGTCTCAAAGGGTCAAGTTGTAACACATCTCCCCCTAAACATGTGCATCACTTTGCAACGGACTTGTGAGGTCCAGGGAGTGTTTGGACAACTTGAGCACCATAACTGAGCAACAAAATGCATAAGGAACATGATCAAAGGCATAAACACGTGTATGCTATGAATCAATCCAAGTTCCACGAATCTAAGATATTGAGCTCACTACGCAACCTGCAAAAGGTCTTCTCATCTAGAGGCTTGGTAAAGATATCGGCTAGCTGGTTCTCGGTGCTAACATGAAACACTTCGATATCTCCCTTTTGCTGGTGGTCTCTCAAAAAGTGATGCCGGATGTCAATGTGCTTTGTGCGGCTGTGTTCAACAGGATTTTCCGCCATGCGGATGGCACTCTCATTATCACATAGGAGTGGGACTTTGCTCAGGTTGTAGCCAAAGTCCCGGAGGGTTTGCCTCATCCAAAGTAGTTGCGCGCAACACTGTCCTGCGGCAACATACTCGGCCTCAGCGGTGGATAGGGCAACGGAAGTTTGTTTCTTAGAGTTCCACGACACCAGGGACCTTCCTAAGAATTGGCACGTCCCCGATGTACTCTTCCTATCGACCTTACATCCAGCATAGTCGGAATCTGAGTATCCAATTAAGTCAAAGTTAGACCCCTTAGGATACCAGATCCCGAAGCAAGGCGTAGCGACTAAATATCTAAGTATTCGCTTCACCGCCACTAAGTGACATTCCTTAGGATTGGATTGAAATCTAGCACACATGCATACGCTAAGCATAATATCCAGTCTACTAGCACATAAATAAAGCAAGGAACCTATCATGGACCGGTATGCTTTTTGATCAACGGACTTACCTCCTTTGTTGAGGTCGGTGTGTCCGGCGGTTCCCATCGGAGTCTTTGCGGGCTTGGCGTCCTTCATCCCAAACCGCTTTAGCAAGTCTTGCGTGTACTTCGTTTGGGAGATGAAGGTGCCGTCCTTGAGTTGCTTCACTTGGAACCCAAGGAAGTAGTTCAACTCGCCCATCATTGACATCTCGAATTTCTGCGTCATTACCCTGCTAAACTCTTCACAAGACTTTTGATTAGTAGAACCAAATATTATGTCATCGACATAAATTTGGCACACAAAAAGATCACCATCGCAAGTCTTAGTGAAAAGAGTTGGATCGGCTTTCCCAACCTTGAAAGCATTATCAATTAAAAAGTCTCTAAGGCATTCATACCATGCTCTTGGGGCTTGCTTAAGTCCATAGAGCGCCTTAGAGAGCTTACACACGTGGTCGGGGTACCGTTCATCCTCGAAGCCAGGGGGTTGCTCCACGTACACCTCCTCCTTGATCGGCCCATTGAGGAAAGCGCTCTTCACATCCATTTGGTACAACCTGAAAGAATGGTGAGCGGCATATGCTAGCAAGATACGAATGGACTCTAGCCTAGCCACAGGAGCAAAAGTCTCCTCAAAGTCCAAACCTGCGACTTGGGCATAACCTTTTGCCACAAGTCGAGCCTTGTTCCTCGTCACCACTCCGTGCTCGTCTTGTTTGTTGCGAAACACCCACTTGGTTCCCACAACATTTTGCTTAGGACGAGGCACCAGTGTCCAAACTTCATTGCGCTTGAAGTTGTTGAGTTCCTCCTGCACGGCCAACACCCAGTCCGGATCTAGCAAGGCCTCTTCTACCCTGAAAGGCTCAATAGAAGAGACAAAGGAGTAATGCTCACAAAAATTAACTAATCGAGATCGAGTAGTTACTCCCTTGCTAATATCACCCAGAATTTGGTCGACGGGATGATCCCTTTGAATCATCGCTCGAACTTGGGTTGGAGGTGCCAGTTGCGCTTCTTCCTCCATCACTTGATCATCTTGTGCTCCCCCTTGATCAAGCGCCTCCACTTGAGGTACCTGTTCGTCATCTTCGGTTGGGGGATGCACCATAGTTGAGGAAGAAGGTTGATCTCGTTCATCTTGTTCCTGTGGCTGCACTTCTCCAATCGCCATGGTTTGTATAGCGGCCGTCGGAACATCTTCTTCATCTACATCATCACAATCAACAACTTGCTCTCTTGGAGAGCCATTAGTCTCATCAAATACAACGTCGCTAGAGACTTCAACCAAACCCGATGATTTGTTGAAGACTCTATACGCCTTTGTATTTGAGTCATAACCTAACAAAAACCCTTCTACAGCTTTGGGAGCAAATTTAGAATTTCTACCCTTCTTCACTAGAATGTAGCACCTGCTCCCAAATACACGAAAGTAAGATACATTGGGTTTGTTACCGGTTAGTAGCTCATACGAAGTCTTCTTGAGGAGGCGATGAAGGTAGACCCTGTTGATGGCGTGGCAAGCCGTGTTCACGGCTTCCGACCAAAAACGCTCGGGGGTCTTGAATTCTCCAAGCATCGTTCTCGCCATATCGATTAGCGTCCTGTTCTTCCTCTCTACCACACCATTTTGCTGTGGTGTGTAGGGAGCGGAGAACTCGTGCTTGATCCCTTCCTCCTCAAGGAACTCCTCCACTTGAAGGTTCTTGAACTCGGACCCGTTGTCGCTCCTTATCTTCTTCACCTTGAGCTCAAACTCATTTTGAGCTCTCCTGAGGAAGCGCTTGAGGGTCCCTTGGGTTTCAGACTTATCCTGCAAAAAGAAAACCCAAGTGAAGCAGGAAAAGTCATCAACAATAACTAAACCATACTTACTTCCTCCTATGCTTAGATAGGCGACGGGTCCGAAGAGGTCCATATGTAGCAGTTCGAGGGGTCTTGATGTGGTCATCACATTCTTGCTGTGATGCACTCCTCCCACCTGTTTACCTGCCTGACAAGCTGCACAAGGTCTATCTTTTTCGAATTGTACGTTAGTCAAACCTATCACGTGTTCTCCCTTTAGAAGCTTGTGAAGGTTCTTCATCCCCACATGTGCTAAGCGGCGATGCCACAACCAGCCCATGCTAGTCTTAGCAATTAAGCATGCATCTAGACCGGCCTCTTCTTTTGCAAAATCAACTAAGTAAAGCTTGCCGTCTAATACACCCTTAAAGGCTAGTGAACCATCACTTCTTCTAAAAACAGACACATCTACATTTGTAAAAAGATAATTATATCCCATATTGCATAGTTGACTAACAGATAGCAAATTGTAACCAAGAGACTCAACTAAGAACACATTGGAGATAGAGTGCTCATTAGAAATTGCAATTTTACCTAACCCTTTTACCTTGCCTTGATTCCCATCACCGAATATAATTGAATCTTGGGAATCCTTATTCTTGACGTAGGAGGTGAACATCTCCTTCTCCCCCGTCATATGGTTTGTGCATCCGCTGTCGATAATCCAGCTTGAACCCCCGGATGCATAAACCTGCAAGGCAAATTTAGGCTTGGGTCTTAGGTACCCAACTCATGTTGGGTCCTACAAGGTTAGTGCAAATATCCTTAGGGACCCAAATGCAAGTTTTATCTCCCTTGCATTTTGCCCCTAACTTCCTAGCAACTATTTTCCTATCCTTTCTACAAATAGCAAAGGAAGCATTTAAAGCATAATAAATTGTAGAGGGTTCATTCATTATTTTCCTAGGAACATTAACAACATTTCTCCTAGGCATATTATGAACAACATTTCTCCTACCAACATTTCTATCATGCACATAAGAAGAACTAGAAGCAAACATGTCATGAGAATCAAAAGCATCATATGCGTTACATCTCCTATAAGCATTTCTAGATTGTCTCCTATCATGGTACATAAAGGCATGGTTCTTTTGCACACTACTAGCCATAGGGGCCTTCCCTTTCTCCTTGGCGGAGATGGGAGCCTTATGGCTTGTCAAGTTCTTGGCTTCCTTCTTGTAGCCAAGTCCATCCTTAATTGAGGGGTGTCTACCAATTGTGTAGGCATCCCTTGCAAATTTTAGCTAATCAAAATTACTCTTGCTAGTCTTAAGTTGGGCATTAAGACTAGCTAATTCCTCATTCAATTTAGAGATTGAAACTAAATGATCACTACAAGCATCAATGTCAAAATCTTTACACCTATTACAAGTTTCAACAATTTCTACACAAGAATTGAATTTACTAGCTACTTCTAGTTTAGCATTTAAATCATCATTAAAACTTTTTAACTTAGCAATAGTTTCATGACAAGAAGATAATTCACTAGAGAGCATTTCATTCCTCTTAATTTCTAGAGCAAGAGATTTCTGAGCTTCTACAAATTTATCATGTTCTTCATACAACAAATCCTCTTGCTTTTCTAACAGTATATTCCTATCATTCAAGGCGTCAATCAGTTCATTAATTTTGTTTACCTTAGTTCTATCTAATCCCTTGAATAAGCATGAGTAATCTATCTCATCATCATCACTAGATTCATCCTCACTTGAAGAAGCATAAGTACTAGTATTAGGAGTGCTTACTTTCTTCTCCCTTGCCATGAGGCAAGTGTGACGCTCGTTGGGGAAGAGGGATGACTTGTTGAAGGCAGTGGCGGCGAGTCCCTCATCGTCGGAGTCGGACGAGGAGCAGTCCGAATCCCACTCCTTGCCAAGATGAGCCTCGCCCTTTGCCTTCTTATAGTTCTTCTTTTTCTCCCTCTTATTCCCTTGATCCTGGTCACTATCATTGTCGGGACAGTTAGCAATAAAATGACCAAGCTCACCGCATTTGAAGCATGAGCGCTTCCCCTTGGCTTTGGTCTTGCTTGGCTGTCCCTTGCGGCCTTTAAGCACTGTCTTGAATCTTTTGATGATGAGAGCCATCTCTTCATCATTAAGTCCGGCCGCCTCAATCTGTGCCACCTTGCTAGGTAGCGCCTCCTTGCTTAGTGTTGCCTTGAGAGCAAGGGGTTGCGGCTCGTTGATCGGACCATTCAAGGCGTCGTCCACGTACCTCGCCTCCTTGATCATCATTCGCCCGCTAACGAATTTCCCAAGAACTTCTTCGGGCGACATCTTGGTGTACCTGGGATTTTCACGAATATTGTTCACCAAATGAGGATCAAGAACGGTAAATGACCTTAGCATTAGGCGGACGACGTCGTGGTCCGTCCATCACGTGCTCCCGTAGCTCCTTATTTTGTTGATAAGGGTCTTGAGCCGGTTGTATGTTTGTGTCGGCTCCTCGCCCCTTATCATCACGAACCGTCCAAGCTCGCCTTCCACCAACTCCATTTTAGTGAGCAAGGTGACGTCGTTTCCCTCATGAGAGATCTTGAGGGTGTCCCAGATCTACTTGGCATTATCCAGGCCGCTCACCTTGTGATACTCGTCCCTGCACAAAGAGGCTAGCAACACAGTAGTAGCTTGTGCATTTTTATGAATCTGTTCATTAATAAACACAGGACTATCCGAGTTATCAAATTTCATTCCACTTTCCACAATCTCCCAAATGCTTGGATGGAGAGAAAACAGGTGAGTACGCATTTTGTGGCTCCAAAATCCGTAGTCATCTCCATCAAAGTGAGGGGGCTTGCCAAGTGGAATGGGGAGCAATTGAGCATTTGAACTATGCGGGATGCGTGAATAATCGAAAGAAAAGTTTGAGTTAACCGTCTTTTGTCTATCGTGGTCGTCGTCGTCCTTTTGGGAGGAGGAAGATTCGTCGCTGTCGTAGTAGACAATTTCCTTGATGCGCCTTGTCTTCTTCTTCCTCCCGTCTTTTCTTTTGTGGCCCGAGCCTGAGTCGGTGGGCTTGTCATCATTGAGCTCGTTGACGAAGGTCTCCTTCTCCTTGTCGTTGATCACCATCCCCTTGCCCTTAGGATCCATCTCTTCGGGCGGTTAGTCCCTTTCTTGAAGAGAACGGCTCTGATACCAATTGAGAGCACCTAGAGGGGGGGGGGGGTGAATAGGTGATCCTGTGAAACTTAAACTTATAGCCACAAAAACTTGTTAAGTGTTAGCACAATAACCGCCAAGTGGCTAGAGAGGAGTCTCAACAAAACACAATACCACAAGAGATCAAACACAGAGATGACACAGTGGTTTATCCCGTGGTTCGGTCAAGACCAACGCTTGCCTACTCCACGTTGTGGCGTCCCAACGGACGAGGGTTGCAATCAACCCCTCTCAAGTGGTCCAAAGACCAACTTGAATACCACGGTGTTTTGTTTTGCCTTTCAATATCCCGTTTGCGAGGAATCTCCACAACTTGGAGCCTCTCGCCCTTACACTTGAGATTCACAAAGAAATACGGAGTAAGGGAGGAACTAGCAACACACACAAATCCACAGCAAAATGTGCACACACACGGCCAAGAGTCGAGCTCAAAAGACTATCTCAAAGTTCTCACTAGAACGAAGCTCGAATCACTGAGAATGACAAACGAATGCGCAAAGACTGAGTGTGGATGATCAAGAATGCTCTAAGGTTGCTTGCTGTGTTCCTCCATGCGCCTAGGGGTCCCTTTTATAGCCCCAAGGCAGCTAGGAGCCGTTGAGAGCAAATCTGGAAGGCTGATCTTGCCTTCTGTCGACTGGTGCACCGGACAGTCCGGTGCACACCGAACACTGTCCGGTGCCCGATTTCTTTCCTTAAACGGTGCAGCCGACCGTTGGCCGCCAGAGAGCCGTTGGCTCGGCCACGTGTCCCGCGCAGATCGCGCGGCCGACCGTTGGCCCGGCCGACCGTTGGCTCACCGGACAGTCCGGTGCACACCGGACAGTCCGGTGAATTATAGCCGTACGTCGTCGGTAAATTCCCGAGAGCGGCCAGTTCGCCCGAGTCAGTCTGGCGCACCGGACACTGTCCGGTGCGCCACCGGACAGTCCGGTGCTCCCGACCGAACAGCCTTTTGGCTGTACACAGCCAACTTTTCTCTGACTCGATTTCTCCTGTTTCAAGCACTTAGACACAATACATTAGTCCTCAAAACAATGTACTAAGGCTTAGAAACATACCTTTACTCTTGATTTGCACTTTGTCCATCCATGGGTATAGATTCACATTTAAGCACTTGTGTTGGCACTCAATCACCAAAATACTTAGAAATGGCCCAAGGGCACATTTCCCTTTCACATCTCCGCCACCCTGCACAAGGTAGCCAGACCTTCACCGGAGACGAGCACCCACCAGGTGCGCCCATCCCTTCTCTTCAGTTTCCTGCTGTGCGAAACGGAGCACCCAAACCCAAGCTATATGGATCTTATCTGATCCAGTTACAAGTGTAGTAATAGTATGGGATATACATGTATTATGCACACAAACTTTTTTTTGTTTTTTTAAATTGGGTGTACATGTGTACATGTACATCCATGTCCTTTACTGGCTCCGCCCTCTATCAAGATTGTCTCGTCAATTTTATTGCTTAGAGTAGATTGCCATTGCTTCTAAGAACTTCTCTGGCTAGAATTAGATTGTTGACAGTGAGTCAATATGTCATTGATGTATGCTTACCTGATAGCTGTGGTGTACTGGTAAATGGTAATTTAATCATATCAGTTTTGTTCGTAAGTGTGAATATTGCTCCGTCTTCAGTGTTTACCCCTTGATGAATCAGTGTATGAATCCTCGTTTCTGTCTCATACTGACAATTCTTTTGTGTTGGACCTTGCTATGTAATCAAGTGTTGTTTGTCTAATGTGTATGTGGTAGCATCATCTTGCTGTTACCTTGGTTGCTGAAATTGTTTCATGGAAAATGACAGATCAGATTCGTGGATATGTCTGATAATGAGAAATTGGTGGGGGAGGGAACCACCCCCCGAGGGGCGGACTGGGAAGTTGTCACTCTTATAGCATCTGCCACCCAGAGCAGCTCATCTCGGGGAAGGAGGACGCAGCTAACAACTTTGCCCGTGGCCACTACATGGGTAATTCACCTTGTGTCTGAATAGATAATAGGAGTGGGTCCTATGCTTCTGCAACTGTGGATATGTTCAATTCTAATTATGGTGCAATGCAGTTGGGAAGGTGATTGTCGATCTATGCCTGGACCGTGTGCGCAAGCTTGCAGACAACTGCACTGGGCTTCAGGGATTCTTGGTGTTCAATGCTGTTGGTGGTGGTACTGGCTCTGGACTTGGTTCACTGCTGTTGGAGCGCCTTTCAATTGATTATGGCAAGAAGTCCAAGCTTGGTTTCACCATTTATCCTTCCCCGAAGCTTGTTAGAGCAACTGACCCCATTTTAGATGCATGGAGAAGTGTTGTCCTGTTTCTTTGAGGGCTTCACATTGCTTTAAAATTTTGATAGCTGGAGGTGTTCCTTTACTTTTTGTACTCAAATATTGGTCATCATTTTCCTGTTTGGTTGCGTTGCCTCTGCTTGTTATTCTTGCAGTGAGCGTGAGCGAGGCCGAGGCATTGTACAAGCTGTTCAAGAAGATCAACATCGCCTTCATCGATGATGGGCTGATTAATAAGGTCAGCAATGGGTGTCTGCTACTATAGGTCAACCACGCTAGGCGATCGCGGAGGCCAACCACGCTTCGGGCGCGATCAGCCACCGCCATGCAGGGCTTCCCCATCGGCGCCCCCAATCCGCAGCAGCTACAGGCCACCATGCTCGCCATCGAGCAGGCCTGCTCCCTCATCCAGGTCCCATTCCGCAGCCCACACCCTTGTTGACGAGCTTGAATTCCACGTGTTCCGTGCTTTTAGCACTTTGCTCTCGGTACCCCGGCGTTAGATTAGGAGAACGCGCGTGGACCTGTGCTCGCTGATGTGCCTGGGTTATGCAGATTTTACTGCACTTTGTTATTTGAACCATGGTCGGGGGACTGATTGGGCGTGCTCTGTAGCTCAGTGCTTCTCTGTGGATTTGGTGATGGGATCCAGTTTGATGCGTGTCAGATGAGGTTTCGCAATTGATTGATTGTTTTGTTGGGCATTTGAACATTTAAATGGCTTACTTAATTTGTTTATTTTGGGCACGTTAATTGATTGCTTAGGAGTGAGATGCAGGTACTTCAATGAGTTCTGACACATTTTATGTTAGTTCCTTAATAACTTCTAACACATTTGAAAGTTGGCTATGAATTCTGTAAATGCCGGTTAGTTAAAAGTTCTTTGTCTTGACATTGCGTTTCTCAAGCATGTAATCTATATGCTACGGGGTAGTACTGGTTCCATAGTGTTGCTTTACTGATATTTTGTGAGTTGTGACACATTTATTCATTGGATAACCTGAAGCTCCTCATTTCAGATTGGGAATCTGTACGATGTCACTTCACCACGTTTGCTCTCTCTGGGTTTGTCCGTGCTCAGGTGATAGTCCAGGATGTGATGCCTACATGCAACTTTCTACTGCAATTCCGTGTTTATTGAGTTCATATTGATGGCACCTGACACAGTGAATGACTGAATGGATTTGGAAAGAATTTATTATGTGTGGCTAAATTGACTTTCAGGAAGTCCAAAGTTATGATCTTTATGTGTCGCTAGGTTTACCACCATCCACTGTTAACTATCACATTTTCTTGCTATGGTTTATGTCTTTATTACTGTTAGTCAAGTGAATTTTTACATGTTGCTTCTGCTGTGTCATGGATTCTTCTGCTTGGTTATGGTTCTGATTGCGTATTTTTTGTTGTGCCTAGGGTGATGCTAATAGCTCGTTGGACAGGCTGTGGCAGAAGAAGAAGGCTGAGATCAAGCAGTAGGTCTTGCACGTAGTTCCACCAGGAATGGACTCTTGAGGGATACTGCTTTAGCTATGTTTTATCTCATGTATCCGTACCGTCCAGATGCAAGTGTTGTGCTTTCACTTGGTACCTTAATTCTGAAGACTCAATATTGTTTCTTGGGTTCCATCTGAGTTCGTTGTGTTTTCACAAATCTTTCCAAATGAAGCTAAAAAATGTGATAGTTTTGTATTTGACTTTACTGCTGAAGTCTAGGGTATGATTCCAATGTTTGGCTGGATGACTAGGTTTTAGTTTGTATGGCTTTGCTCATCATTTCGTACTTGTTCTTCTCACATATTTGTTCGCTTAGAATTTACTTCAAACTCACGTCCTTTTGGCGTGGGATTGGGAGAGCGAGTTTTATACCCGAGCACGACGGACGTCCTCGCGGCAATGGACGGACTATGCAGTTTTATAGGATCGTGAGGACGCATTTTGGGTAAGCATGCACTTTTATTTGAATAAGCAACATTGATTTGGTGGTTAAATCAACATCCCAGTGTTTTTGCACCCATGATTTGGTCGCTAAATCAACAGCCCAGTGTTTCTGCACCATTGATGTGGTGGCTAAATCAATGGTTGTGATTGCATCTTGGAAAGCATAAAAACAAAAATGCTAGACTCCTGTTGTGAGAGGAAGATGAGAGCAGAATGCTTTCCAACTTATGGTCTATGGATCGTGATGACTATGTCAAACCGGGTGACTTATAAAAACGACCTATAATTTTAAAATAAATATATTTCATAGGATTTAGGGCACGATAAATTATTTTGCTCTAACATTAAGGTCAAAATCTAGATTATACGACATCCAACTACGATGTAAATTTTGGAGCATGCTCTGAAGAAAATTTTGGAGTATGCATACACTGGTTTGGTCACTGTAGATGATGCCATTGTTAAGCCTGTAAAAACACTTGCAAAGTATTGCCACTTGAGATCGCTGCACTTGATGCTTCAGAAAGAGCAACCTAGATGGCACTCATGTCCCATATATGATCTTACTATAGCACTTGAACCAGCTAAACATTCGTTCTCATGAGTACACTTTCAACTGTAAACTTTCTCGTCCTGTGATGTAATCCTTTAACAGGATCCGTCTGTTGGGCTCCCACGCGCACCTTCTCGACCGCGCGCCATTGTCGCCAAGGCCGCCACCCCCGTGACCGCACGTCGCCACTCCACCGTCGTCCCCCAGACCTTGCTCCCTCCGCGAGACTACCCTGCCCTTCTCCTCGAGCGCCTCACAGACAGGCAGCCTCATGTCGCGGCGCTGATGCGCTCGATCGCGATCCGAGTTTCACTTCAACATCATCTCAGATGGGTCGCGAACGTCGTCCTCCATCTTAACAGTATAACACACATTTGCACATACGTTATCTATACTACTATATGTTTCCGTTGCAACGCACGGGCACTCACCTAGTAATAAAATATTAATGGTCGACACATCTAGCTCACACATAAAAACGAAGGTGGAGAAAGATATAATTGTAAAATACAATATATTTGTTCTGTAATATATTGTTGAGCATAAACCATATTATCATTAAGTATTAATCTAAATCAATTTATTATACCCTTTACCAAAGACAATTAGCACTTCAAATTAAGTAATATAATAACTAATATCTTGCACGAATAAAACATGAACCCTATAAAAAACAAATTCACAGAACTTAACTAAGAATTTACACCCAAAAAACAATTATGTCGCAAGGAACCAAAGGTATAATTGGTTACTCCATTTTGACAATGCAAAATTAACTTTCCAAGGTAATGTAGAAATCAAGAGTATAGACATGTGCATTTTCAACTAACCATGGGGCATGCCCACGACATTTTTTAACATAAATAATAAATGAGCACTGCATAATCAGAGAGAGAAGTAGAAAACTGAGGGAAGGGAACAGACTTACATAAGTAAGTTTTTAGTAGGAAACATAGGAACGATAGCTATCAGCGAGTAGGCATTTGCTTTCTTCATTATTTCCACCACAAAACCAAATATAGATAGAACCATCAAAACATCCATTTTGGAGAAGACTTGATGGTGCTCCGTCGAGGCTTTGTGGGCTGCTACTGTCCCATGGAGTTCCTCTTCTTCATGGCTGAGGAGACTGTTGGGCTTAAGTAGTTATGACTCATCTGCAGTAGAGTCATGTTCTGCGAGTACGTCTTCCGCACAGGGATTAGCTGCTTTCACAAGGTTCCATTCTGCATTGGTGAGGTGCTTGGACAGCTCCACCTACTGAGTTGCAAACATGTAGGCATCACTCGTAAAAACCTTTGCAAGGAAGAAAAAGGATACTTTAACCAGTACTACATTCAGGTAGGGGTGGGCGTTCGGGTTACCCGAAAAATTCGGGTCGGGTAATTCGGGTTTTTAAAATTTCGGGTTTTGAGAATCGATACCCGAAATTACAACGGGTTTTGCAATACCCGAAAATTCGGGTACCCGGAATTTCGGGTTCGGGTTCGGGTATTCCCGAACTACCCGAACTATTGTGTCGGCTTCGTAAAAACACATACACCCTATTAAATTAGTATAAAAATATAGTTTGAATAATGATATACGTGAATATATAAAACACAAGCAATCTACAATCACAAGTTATGCACACTTACACATAATTATAGATGTACAAATTAATAATTAAGTATGACATTAGTACATGACACATGAAAGTTTGGGTAATTCGGGTACCCGATTGTGATACCCGAATTACCCGAAATTCCCGAACAAAATTCGGGTTTAGGGTATTTCGGGTTTCGGGTTTTTTGCCCAGCCCTACATTCAGGAACTCCAAACTACCAACACTGATTGGGCGATTACCACAACCAAAATGTAATATTTACAGTGCTCAGCTTGTGAGCACCCGCTACCAACACTGATTCCCACAACCAAAAGGCAACATTTACAATGCCTAGCTTGTGAGCACCCGCTTGGGTAGTAACTCATGTCACTATCATTACATCAAGCATTGCTACTGCTAACAACCCAAACAATTGAGAAGCAATTCCCTTTCCTAATCAACGACATTACAACAATTCATGAGTCCCAGCAATAGCTCACCCACCGCCACTGGCTCCACAGCGACTGGTCATGCCTGCTTGGCCACATGCAGATCTTAGGCTAACCACACTGCAAGTTTACGACCAGTCTAAGAACTAACTACTAAGAACCTCATATCCAAAGCACCCCTCAACCGCAACAAATGCACAAGCAGGAACATGAAGGGGGAAAAAGTGCAGGTGATTCGGACGGGAGCAGGAACGAGCGTTGGTATTATGTTGACCTGTGCGACTTGAGCCGCGCGACGAGGAGGCCCTGCCCGAGCAGCGCGTCGACGTTCTCAGTGGCGATCACAGAGGGTAGATTGCCATGCGTGGTGAGTAGAAGTTCTGGTGGTTCAAGAGCCCGCTGCCGTGATGCTGCCCCTGCGCACGGACAGCCGCCAGCGCGAAGGCCCTGGCGGAGAAGATCGCCGCCTTGATCGATCTTTGGTGGGAGGCGGGGACGGGGGAGCGTGGGCGGCGGACACGGAGCGGAGACTGGCGCGCAAGCATCGCGGAGGATGCGGCGCTGAGGCCAGGGCGAACGGAGAAGGGTGGGGAGAGCCTGGCGGGACATGGTTGTGCAAAGAGTCTACACTATTGACTTTAATAGATAGTAGAGAAGTAGCGACTAGGGACACTGTACTGCAAAAACTAGTGGATCCGACGTCTGTGATCTGTCAACAAAAACCCGGACCCACACGGCCGCCTCCTGCATGTCCACCCTCCAAATCGAAAACAGATCGAAATCCTAGGGTAGGGTTACCCTCCACCCCAATCCCCATCGTCCGTTCCGATCCGATCCCTCACCGTCCATCAATGTCCCACTCCCACCATGACGGAAGCAAGCCCTACCAGCCGCGCCGGGGGCCCGAGCGCCCCCCGCAGCCGGCGGACGGGATAGCCGTCCCGCCTCCTGCCGCCGTTGCCCCGTCGGTGGAGCACCTCGTGGCGGCCGCCGCCGAGGCGGAGGCGTTGAGTCGCTTGGGCGCGGAACAACAGCAGCTGCTGCAGGGGCACGAGCAGGAGGTTGGGGAGGAAGAAGGGGAGGACGAGGAGGAAGACGAGATGGAGGACGACGACGACGACGACGATGAGCAGGAAGGGCAGCACGGCGGCATCGGTGTGGAGCACGTTCCCATGGACGCAGATGCTGCTGCTGCCGCCGCCGTGGCGGCCGCTGGCGCGCAGATGGACCCGCACTCGGTGTTGGTGCCTGGGACCGTGCCACCCATGGCGACCAACCAGCTCACCCTCTCGTTCCAGGGCGAGGTCTATGTATTCGACTCTGTCTCCCCTGATAAGGTGCCTCTCCTCTTCTGCCCTCTGTAGACGTGAACTTGTTTTCTCTGCGTGTAGCCAATTCAATTCGCTAGACCGATGAGAGTTTTTGGTTCTGTCTGCAGGTCCAAGCCGTGCTTCTGCTGCTTGGAGGCAGGGAGCTGAGTAGCCTGAGCGGAGCGTCGTCCTCTGCACCTTATAGTAAGGTTGGGATATGTGATGTTGAATCTTATGTATAATAATGCCCGTGACTATGTCCATAGTAACTGCAAACTGGAATGGATAGTTCACATACCTGTGTTTGCTCGTCTCCTCCTTTCAGAGGTTGAACTTTCCACATCGGGTGGCATCACTGATGAGATTTAGGGAAAAGCGGAAGGAGCGGAACTTTGATAAGAAGATCCGGTACAATGTCCGGAAGGAAGTTGCACTTAGGTTGGTGATAGCTGTTTAACTTTGGCTGGTTACACTGTTCGTACTATCTAAAGTGGCATTAAGTTTGTTCTGTCGGAACTTAATAAACTTAAATTGTGATTGGAAACCAAGGATTTGTTCTATTGTATGGTATCCTATTGCCCTTGAAACTCAATACATCTCTTGTGTACATTTGTTCAAATGTAACTAGTTCCAAGTGGGAAGATGCATGTCCTAACTCCATGGCATTTTCCAAGTTATTATGATTAGAATAAATCAATTATTCGTGAACCCTGTTTTTATGTGGTATTTTTAGTAGTGCCTAGAAGGGCAGGATTGGTGTAGTGGTGAGAGTTGTGTCACCGAGTCACTGTTTGTGTGTTCGAAGCAGCCTCTCTGCATTTGCGTGAGAAGGCTTGTCTCGGTTTATCCCTTCCCAAGTCCCAATCATGTGGGAGCCTCGAGCACTGGGTCTGTCATTTTCCTTAAGTAGTGCCTATGTTTGGTAGTCCTTAGGAATGCTTTGAATCATGAGTGACTTTATGTAGTACTTCACAAGTTGACATGTATGTTGCGCAAACAGTTGCTCACTGCTCAGCTTATAGCTATTTCTCATTGTTTCTTAATCAGTCCATTGAGTAGTTTTTGGTTACGTAGCAGCTTTGTCCATTCATGTTGTTTTAATGGTTGTGGAGCTATCTCATTGAGTCACCAGGTTTTTCGTTTGAAGCAGTCTCTCCGCATTTGCGGGGGAAAGTTTGCCTCGGTTTATCCCTTCCCTAGACCCCCCACTCATGTGGGAGCCTCCGGCACTGGGTCTGCCCTAATGGTTGTGGATACTGATGTGGTGTTTCTTGATTTAAACATATGATTATGATGGTATGTTCGATGTTGCAATTGGAGCCTGCTATATAGTCCTCTTCATCATAGATGATCATGCATATGCACTATTGGGATTTACACAGTTTATTTGTATTTGTAGGATGCAGCGTAATAGAGGTCAGTTTACATCTTCAAAACCAAAGCCTGATGAAATAGCAGCATCAGAAATGGCAGCTGCAGATGGCTCTCTGAATTGGGCACTAGTTGAAGGCCGACCTCCATCTGCTGCTGAGTGAGTTACAAAAGTGTTTCCAGTTCGCTTGTGGTTTACATGTGTTTGACTTACGCAGCAATGTTTTTAGATGGTTAAAAGATGCTATTGCAGTTTTTTCTTATTATTTCATTGTTGATGCCATGGACTTCAGATCCTTGTTTGTTCTCTGGAACAATTACCAGAAAGGAGTACAGATCTGAGATATAATACAAAAAATCAATTAACCATGCTGTGGTTACTACACGTCTTGCTGGTTGACACCATAGTATGATAGTACCTCAATACTTCTCATCTAGCAGCACATAGAATGTTCATTTGTTACTCACATGATATGCCCCTACAATTTTAGCAATCAAATGTCGTGGTCTCGGTAGTTGTCGAAATCTTCGTTATTCTGCTTCCGAGATTACCATGCACATCAGTCATGAACTCGAGATTCTCCAAATTTGCTGGTTCTGGTGGTTACATAGGTCTGTACTTCACAGACTATTTTGTTTAAGATCAGCTTCCTGCTGGTTTAGGCATGGTTTGGTTAATCAAACTTCAAACTGTTGTGCAACATTACAAGCAAGTTTGCTAATAGAAAAAGAACTGTTCGTTGGTATCTAGCATGCATTGACACATGCTTCTTTCAAAAGGTTCTTGTTTTGTGGGTATTATGTTTTCATGTTGCATGTGATTGGATTTCCTTTTAATCATTAAAAACTAAAAACGAACCATCATTTCTGAATTGTTCTGATGTCCAATTATTTCAGATGTCATCACTGTGGTATTAATGCAACAGCTACACCAATGATGCGTCGGGGACCTGATGGACCAAGAACACTATGCAACGCTTGTGGCCTCATGTGGGCAAATAAGGTATTTGCGATTGCTTAGCAGTACAATTAGGATCCAAGATTTTATTGATCATTGAAACTTCGAAACTTATTTTTTTATAGCTTAGACTATGTAATGGAGTAATGGATCAAGAGGCGTGTGTGAATAAGAAAACCGCGTGCCAGAACCATGACCCAGGCTAGTGGTCCCCTTTTAGCCTGCCCTTACATGCTTGGGAAGGCACTTGCTGTTTTTATAAACTATAAAATGCACCCAACATAACATGTAACAACTGAGTATTAAAATTTCTTTAAAACAAAATCTTGATAGGTTCTTTGCCTTGGGTGCTTAGTTGACAATCATGATGGTACACTGAAGTTTTGCTGACCCTGTAATTATTTACAAAATACTACATATCAATCTATATTTATATTGTGCCACTGCAGTCTAATCTGTACTGAAGCACTCTTCTGGTGGTGCTGCGATTTTTTTGTCTGCTTCTGTTGTAGTGATAAAATCCACTTTCTATTGAAGTTGATCTTTCGTTCTTTTTTGTTATGACTGCATTAGAGAAAATACCTCTTAATATACCTTATTGTTTCTGATCCCATCTACCCACTTTAAAAAATAAGAAACTTATGTTTGTTTTATTAGCTTGATCATGTAAATTTAGACGAAGTATTATGTAACTGCAAGTAAATCTAGGGTTGATCGTCCATTCACTCTTTATAGGGTCTCCTGAGGGACCTATCCAAATCTCCTGTACCTCTTCACTCTATACAACAATCAGCTCCAATTCTAAATGGTGGTGTAAGTTTTTCTTTTCTCTGCTCTTTGCATATGTTTTCTACCTAAGCTTGGTGGGGATCTTGTTTGGTTGAGATGTGTCATAAATTGTAAGTGAAAATCCTTTGCTCAGAATAGTCGATTTCTTATCTAATTATTTGACTAGTAATCCACCTTGCATGATCTCTGTCCTAGCGATGGTACCCAATTCTAACAGATGGATCTTATCTCTTTAACGTTGTCAAGTACAGTAGGTGCTTGCCATTTACATCTATCATTTTCTCTCTTAAGACTTGAAACTGAAAAAGATATTTATTGCTCCACTAAACAATAGTTATTGCTAATCTTCTCTTTCCATTACTACTGGTGAATTGTTATCTCTTTGCTTGGACTTGAGACTAGCTCAAAGTGATAGGGTTCTTCATAGTTCATAGCATTTTAGGGAATAGGGAATGTATAAAATGGATTATCTTATCACCCTCTTACAATGCCTCTTACACACCTCTTCCATTGCCTCTTACACAGCTTCCATTACTTTCTCCTGCCTTGTTTACTTTGATAAACTTGTATGCCTTCAGTTTCTGAAATAATCAACTGGTTGACACTTAAGTTGCTGTCTTTTTTTTTCTTCCAGCAGAACGGAAGTGCCATGTCTGCGCTTGGCTCTGAGCTAGAGAATGCTGCAGCAGCCATGGGCAATGGCCACGAGCCATAAGGTAGTGGTGTTTAGCCATGTGCTAAAGCCACGAGCATCATCGCGCAATGATCTCTGCAGTAGGCGGTCAGTTGGAGCCTGCTTAGATATATGGAATCCTGCGCCTGTAGGTTTTAAGAGCTGCGACAGTGTTTTGTCCCGTGTAGTCATGTTTGCAGCCGTCGCAGCTATAGCAAGTTTGTTTCTTGTCTTGAGTCGTGACTGTTAAGAACTGATGAAGTTCATTACTTACGTGCGTGTAGTTATACTTAGATATGAGATGTTCTAGCCATGCAGCAACGTTTTCTATCAATGTCAGTAATTAGGGAGCGAGCGTTTGTCTCATGGATTGGGCCTCGAAACAAAGAATCGACGCCCAGGAGCTAAACTACAGAAACATTTCAGCTAGAGTAGGTCTGGAATGATGGAAGAGAAGACAACAATGCAAATGAAATTGATAAAATAACTTAATATAATATGGGACAACTATGGTTCAAATGAAAAAGTATGGTTGACTTAGATTTATGAGACATGAGATCTTACATATATAATGGTCTTGTTTAGAAAGCTTGCTATACAAACAGTGTTAATGGTTTTTTACTATGCTGCCTTCAATATATGTTTAATGTTGTTTTAGATCATGATATAACTTGGAATGGGCCTTTAGAGTGAAGATAGGACTGCACGGCAAGCGATGGCTTGCGCTCTGAAGAACCATGACTACAAAGAGGGCACTTGCATTTAGTCATCACTAATCAAACTAGAGGAAATTATATTATGAGGGGGAACGAATCATTATTGGATCATTTGATAGAACTTAGAAGTGCCATATCCATTTGAATTTAGTCTTATATGTTGAATTGGATTAAGTCACATGCTCAAGATGGCTATGCTCAACAACAATCGAAGTTGGCATCTTCTATTGATGAAGAATGAAAGATATGGCATGGACTCAAAAAGCTTAACTCAAGCAGCTTAAACTTGAGTTGGCAACCATATCGTACTATTAAGAGATACTCCCTCCGTCCCATAATATAAGACAACCACTTTTTGTTCTTGTATCATAATATAAGATATGTTCTCTCTAAACACATGTATATCGATGCAATGGTATAGAGAGAATTAAATATGTTTCTTGGTCTTTAAACCAGAGATAGTTACACTTTATATACTGGGACGGAGGGAGTATGCAACATGATAATAATTAATTGTATCTAATAATGTGTTTGGTTTGAGGTCAAAGTAGGATGAGGCGGCGGCGACATCGTCCCCTCGATTTTTTGGGATCACGCCATCACCAAAAATTACTCTCGTTTACCTCGTCCCCACGTAACTCTCATACAAACACTATATAAACTATGACCAGCTCATTCCATCTCTCCTTGTACATCCAACCAAACACACACTAAATGTTCGAGTCAATCCACGTGAGTTTTGAGGGAAGAGTGGAGCAAGTGCAAACCTTTGTGTGATGCCGAAGTCATATCTTGTGGACCGGTATGAGCAACACATAGTGACCAATGTTAGAATTTCCGAGGTTTGTCCAAGAAAATTATCTAAGAAGGGTGCTATATTGTTTTGGGAAGGCTAAGCGTTCATTTTTTGCGTCCTCATCTGTGCTCTCTTGCAAAGGTAAATAGTTAAATGCGAACATCCAAAGTCTTAAAAGCCACCGGATTTTGAGCTACTCCCCGCATTTCAGGGGCATGCAGGGGCGGAGCCAGCCCTTTTTTGGGGGTCAGCTGACCCCGATAAATTTCTGAATATCTAATGGAAAATGGTGTTAATAACAATAGTTCTATAGTGAAGATCTAGTAGAAAATACTGATGACCCCGATAAAATTTTTGCTAGCTTCGCTACTGGGGGCATGACGTCGCTCCCGTTGTTGCGCGTGACGACGCATGAGCGGCCCCGGATCCGATTTTTTCATTCAATGCGACGTTGCGTCCGCTCCCTCTCTTCGACACCACACCACCCACCCACCGCGCCCCCGCGAGCGAGTTCTACCGCCCCTAGCGTTGGATCCGTCCCGTGCACGGTTTACAAAACCGTTTTAGGTGGGAAAACCGGTACCCACTGGTAACGATCTACCAAACTGGTAAAAACCGATTGGTTTGGAAAATTCAAATCAATTTGAATTTGTACCGGTTTACCGGCGAAAAATTGCTCTAAACCGCTGGTTTTTCGCGAAACCAACCGATTTTCGCTGTTTTTACAGAAAAATGAAAAATTTTGACAGGATTTATTTGTAATTTGCTCAATTCACATTGCACAGTAAATATTAATTGAGCCACACGACATATGTTCACCAAAATAACATATAACATGCATATGCAACCACAAACTCTAGTTCTCATGCAACAAACAATCAGCGAACTTCGCAATACTCAAATACAAGTTCTTTTACAGCTCTCCAATGAGGCAACGACACATAGGTCGTCTTATTTCATAAGTCACATGTTCAACTCGAGCGAATAGTGATAATACCCAGGCATGCTGGAAGGATACATTAGCGAGAAAACAAGAATTGTGGTCCTGGTAGATATATATTGAATATGGCGTTGGAGGGGTCCATAGTTTCCATACCCATACATGATCGACGGTGGTACTTCGTCTGGTGGTCTCTGTCCTGGTTGCCATTGTCATGCATAAGGGTTCTAGATTAAGTCTTGTCTAGACGGATAGTTAGAAGAATTGGAGCTACTTGACCTATGGATTCCATCTTGGACAGGAAATGAAACCGAACGACGTCGACCGCTTATTGTCTCCCGCTGTGAATGAGGTGCATCGTGGGCATTCACATTTAACAATAAATATATCATAAACTGTTGGGCGTTCACATTTAACAATAACTAAACCATAACACATTTACCAATAACTAATACATAAACCATACGCCATCACATATATAACAATACTAACTCATCTTTACATATAACATATAACATTTTCACATATAGCACTTAAATTGGGCAAAAAATAGTATCTAACAGTAAATCATCTTCACATATAGCATATAACAGTAAACAAGACTAATATGTCTAAATTGACCACTAAATGCCTAAACTAGAACTCAATCTTGGCATTAAATCTGGTTTCTCGTCACAAATTGGTGGTTTACCGGTCTAAAATGGCGGTTTCGGTCCAAAAAACGGTTTACCGACGATTTTTGGTTTTTATGAAATTTTCAAATTTTTGAATTTGAGGCGAATTTTGAAAAAAAACGATGGTTAACCGAAACCGCATCCCGATTTCAGTAAACCGATCGGTTCATCGGTTTTGTAAACTATGGTCCCGTGGCGATGGCGGCGGCAAGGGCAAGCCCAACGACCTGACCAACCTCGCCCACCTCGTCGCGCTCAACCTCTCCAACAACTCGCTCTCCAGCTGCGCCCCGGACCTCGGCCTCCCCGCGCTCAAGTTCCTTGGCCTCTCCAACAACCACCTCGACGGGCCCGTGCCACGCTCCCTCCTCCGCTTTGCCAACGCCTCGTTCGCACGGTGCAACTTGACGGCTCGCCCGCTGTGCCTCCTAGCCTCGTGCACCCTCCCGCCGCCGCGTCGAGGTGGTGGGTGAGGCTCAGCGAGGCAGCCATCCTCGTCATTGCCTTTGGCGGCTACGTCCTTTTGTTCACTGTCGTCGAAGTGCTGCTCCTCGCCTTCTGCAATAGGGAGGGTTGTGAAGACGATAGGGTCGTCAGCACGGTCGTCACTACACGACGATTCATTTACAACGACTTACAATTGGTTGCTAAAAGCGCATTCAATGACCTACGATTGGTCGCTAAAGACCTTTAGCGACCTATAAAGATGGTCGTTGTAAGTGCCGTCGCTAAAGGCTTTAGCGACCGACATCTTTTTAGCGACCAACCGTCCGTTGCTGATATTGATATTTAGCGACCAACTTTGGGTTGTTGTATTATACATTTAGCAACCAATTGTGGGTTGTTATACTATACATTTAGCAACCAACAGAAATGTTGGGGACTTATTCTCAAATGCTATGAGTCAAGAACAAGGCAACACAAAATATTAAATGTTAAAGTCCTTCGTCCTTCGAAGCATTATTTCCCTTAGAATATAACGATCTTCGGACGAAGGTTATGAAGGACATACCTTCATCATCACAGTATACATTAATGAAAGATGAAGCATATGAAACATGAAAGATAGCATGAATAATCATATAACATCATTAATATATATTTATTATGTAATCTTGAATAGATAAGAACAATATTTAATTACATTTGTACCTTTGGCTTGACAGAAGGCAAAAATTCAAGCGTGACGCACGAGAGAATACCAATCAGCGTGAATAGTACGGGGGTACTGTTCATCTATTTATAGGCACATGACGCAGCCTGTGAAAAATTACATTCATACCCTCTACAAATGATTACAATCATAATACAGGTTATCATGGGCCGATTGGTCATTTCATCTTTAAGTCGGTGCATCTGGAAGTACGCTACGAAGCTCCCTGATTGGTAGCTTCGACTTTGCTTCTGTGTTGATCTTCCGAAGGTGTTTATTCTTATGGGACCTTTGGCGACGAAGCAGACCCCCAACAGTAGCCCCTTCACTGTGCCAGATCGTTTTTCATAACGAGCTCGACCCGCTTCGGAATGTTGAAGGTCCGAAAAACACCTTCCTTGAGCTCGTTGTCGAGAAACGATTTAAATATTACGAGTATAAGGTGGTCCCACCATACGACGGGTATGCACGATCTGGTGATTCGCCTTCTCGCGCACTATGGTCCACCGTTCAATGGGTGTGGGCGACTGTTCAGCGGGTGCCAGCGACTTGACGATTTACCTCCCCACCTGCAGCACTATATAAACAGACGGGTAGGTGTGAAGTTACCACAACATTTACTACTATTGCACTGTTGTGCTGCCGAAAAATTTGACCACAACCGAAGCTTATTCACCGTATTCTCAATCAAAGCATCGTTTTGCTTTAGCTTCGTCACAAGAGGGAGCTTCGACAAAGATAAAAAGTAATCAACTTCGTCAAAACCGCAAGAAATTCAGCATCAAATGGCCAGGGTGCGTTCAACTGCTAGAGTCACACGTGACGGGGAGGAGGCCAAAGCTGCTGAGACCGCTCCAATCTCCAAAGTGATGAGGCAGTCGGGACTGGTTGTGACTGAGGGCGCCTCTGACGAAGGTGCACCTGCTGCCGAAGCTGATCAAGCAGATATTGAAGAGGGTGAGGCTGAAGAAGAAGAGATAGATTATTTCGTCATGCCATCTAAACCTAGCCACCTGGAATTTGGAAAGTCTACTGTCTCCGAGGCCGATATGCCCATGATGACAAAGCTAGGCTACTTCGGGGAAGCCGAGAAGAAGTTGATTCGTTTTGGCGGAGAAGAAATCACTCCAAAGCCAGAAAATGATGAGGTGGTAGTTTTTAAGAGCTTTTTCAAAGCAGGGTAGAGGTTTCCTCTGAATGGAATGATTGCAGATGTTTTGGAAAATTTCAAAAATTACCTTCATCAGCTGACTCCTAACGCTATTGTTAGGCTCAATGTCTTTATCTAGGCTCTTCGAAGCCAAGGAGTGGAGCCGCTTGCCGAAGCCTTCTGCCGGGTGCACGAACTTCACTATCAAACGAAGGCTAGAGAAGATGGACTGCACGAGAATTTTAGCTGCTATAATTTTGCCTACCGCAAAGACATGAAGACACCGGTAGTTAGCTACCGCACCAAATGGCCAACCGGTTGGAAAACTGAATGATTTTATGTTAAGGTTGATGAGAAAAAGGAGAAGCTAGTTCAGAGCTGTCGGGGACCATAATTAGGGGTACCCTCAAGACTCCTAAATCTCAGCTGGTAACCCCCATCAGCACAAAGCTGCAAAGGCCTGATGGGTGCGACTAAGTCAAGGATCGGTCCATTCGAGGGACACGATCACGCCTCGCCCGAGCCCAGCCTCGGGCAAGGGCAGCCGACCCCGGAGGATCTACGTCTCGCCCGAGGCCCCCCTCCAGCAACGGACACACCTTCGGCTCGCCCGAGGCCCAGTCTTCACCAAGAAGCAACCTAGGCCAAATCGCCACGCCAACCGACCAAATCGCAGGGGCATTTAATGCAAAGGTGGCCTGACACCTTTATCCTGACGCACACCCTCCAGTCGACAGAGCCGAAGTGACCACAGTCACTTCGCCGCTCCACTGACCGGTCTGACAAGAGGACAGCGCCGCCTGCGCCGCTCCGACTGTTGAGCCACTCGACAGAGTGAGGCTGACAGCAGCCAAGTCCGGCCCTAGGCGCCATGGGAAACTCCGCTTCGCCCGACCCCAGGGCTCGGACTCGGGCTCAGCCCCGAAAGACGACGAACTCCGCTCCGCCCGACCCCAGGGCTTGGACTCGGGCTCAGCCCCGGAAGACGACGAACTCCGCTTCGCCCGACCCCAGGGCTCGGACTCGGGCTCAGCCCCGGAAGACGACGGACTCCGCTTCGCCCGACCCTAGGGCTCGGACTCGGGCTCAGCCCCGAAGGACGACGAACTCCGCTTCGCCCGACCCCAGGGCTCGGACTCGGGCTCAGCCCCGGAAGACGATGAACTCTGCTTCGCCCGACCCCAGGGCTCGGACTCGGGCTCAGCCCGGAAGACGACGAACTCCGCTTCGCCCGACCCCAGGGCTCGGACTCGGGCTCAGCCCCAGAAGACGACGGACTCCGCTTCGCCCGACCCCAGGGCTCGGACTCGGGCTCAGCCCCGAAGGACGACGAACTCCGCTTCGCCCGACCCTGGGGCTCGGACTCAGCCCTGGCATCAGCCGACGGTCTCCGCCTCGTCCGACCCGGGGGATCGGACTCGACCTCGACCTTGGAAGACAGACTCGACCTCGACCTCGGAGGAGCCTCCACCTCGCCCAACCTAGGGCACGGACCGACCACGTCAACAGGAGGTGCCATCATTACCCTGCCCCAAGCTGACTCAGGCTACGGGGAACAAGACCGGCGTCCCATCTGGCTCGCTCCACTATACGAGTAATGATGGCGCCCCGCACGTTCTATGACGATGGCGGCTCTCATCCCCCCTTACGGAAGCAAGAGGACGTCAACAAGGACTCGACAGCCCCGACAGCTGTCCTTCCGCCGGGCTCCAGCGCTCCTCCGACGGCCATGACACCACACGAATCGGGTGCCAAAACCTCTCCGGCTGCCACAATGTCATGTACTTAGGGCGCTAGCTCTCCTCCGCTAGACACGTTAGCACACTGCTACACCCCCCATTGTACACCTGGATCCTTTCCTTGCGCCTATAAAAGGAAGGACCAGGGCCCTCTTACAGAAGGTTGGTCGCGCGGGGAAAGGACGGGACGACGCTCACGTGAGGCCGCTCGCTCCCTCCCGCGTGGATGCTTGTAACCCCCTACTGCAAGCGCACCTGACCTGGGCGCGGGACAAACACAAAGGCCGCGGGATTCCACCTCTCACGCCCGTCTCCCTCCGGCTTCTTCCCCCCTTCGCGCTCCGTCTCGCGCCGACCCATCTGGGCTGGGGCACGCGACGACAATTTACTTATCGGTCCAGGGACCCCCCGGGTTTCGAAACGCCGATAGTTGGCGCGCCAGGTAGGGGCCTGCTGCGTGTTGACGAATAGCTTCCCGTCAAGCTCCAGATGGGCAGTCTTTAGCAACCTTTCCAGCCCGGGACGGTACTCCGTTTCGGGAGTCTTGAGTTCATGTCCCTCGACGGCAGCTACGACATGATACTCCTTCCCTCGCCGCGCGACAGCGACAATGGCGGCCGACAGCCCGCCCACCGGCGGCGAAATCGACGACGTCTCCCCCGTGTGGTGGAAGAACAACATTCAAGCTCGCCCCGTCCCCTCCCCCGCCGACGGAGGAGGAGGCGGGGCAACTGAAAGGGAAATGTGCCCTTGGGCCATTTCTAAAGTATTTTGGTGATTGAGTGCCAACACAAGTGCTTAAATGTGAATCTATGCCCATGGATGAACAAAGTGCAAATCAAGAGAAAAGGTATGTTTCTAAGTCTTAGTACATTGGTTTTGTGTACTAATATACTTGTCTAAGTATCAGAAACAGAAAGAAGAAGAAAAGAGAAGAGTTGGCTATGTACAGCCAAGAGGCTGTTTCGGTCTGGGGCACCGGACTGTCCGGTGGTGCACCGGACAGTGTCCGGTGCGCCAGGCTGCCTCGGGCGAAGTGGCCGCTCTCGGGAATTTGCCGACGGCGTACGGCTAAAATTCACCGGACTGTCCGGTGTGCACAGGACTGTCCGGTGAGCCAACGGTCGGCCGAGCCAACGGTCGGCCGCGCGATCTGCGCGGGACACGTGGCCGAGCCAACGGCTAGAAGGGGGCACCGGACTGTCCGGTGTGCACCGGACATGTCCGGTGCGCCAACGGCTCCAAGTCTGCCAACGGTCGGCTTCACCATTTAAGGAAGGAAATCGGGCACCGGACACTGTCCGGTGTGCACCGGACTGTCCGGTGCGCCCGACGACAGAAGGCAAGGATGGCCTTCCAGATTTGTTCTCAACGGCTCCTAGCTGCCTTGGGGCTATAAAAGGGACCCCTAGGCGCATGGAGGAGAACACCAAGCAACCTTAGAGCATTCTTGATCATCCACACTCAGTCTTTGCGCATTCGTTTGTCTTTCTAAGTGATTCGAGCTCCGTTCTAGTGAGAACTTTGAGATAGTCTTTGAGCTCGATTCTTGGCCGTGTGTGTGCGCATTCTTGCTGTGGATTTGTGTGTGTTGCTTCCCTTCCTTACTCCGTGATTCTTTGTGAACATCAAAAGTGTAAGGGCGAGAGGCTCCAACTTGTGGAGATTCCTCGCGAACGGGATAAGAAAAGAAAAGCATAACACTGTGGTATTCAAGTTGATCATTGGATCACTTGAGAGGAGTTGAGTGCAACTCTCGTCCGTTGGGACGCCACAACGTGGAGTAGGCAAGTTTTGTACTTGGCCGAACCACGGGATAAATCACTGTGTCTTCTCTGTGTTAAATTCCTTGTGATTATCGTATTGTGCAAGACCTTCTCTCTAGCCACTTGGCGATTATTGTGCTAACACTTAACAAGTTTTTGTGGCTATAAGTTTAAGTCTCACAGGATCACCTATTCACCCCCCCTCTAGGTGCTCTCAATTGGTATCAGAGCCGTTCTCTTCAAGAAAGGGACTAACCGCCCGAAGAGATGGATCCTAAGGGCAAGGGGATGGTGATCAACGACAAGGAGAAAGAGACCTTCGTCAACGAGCTCAATAATGACAAGCCCACCGACTTAGGCTCGGGCCACAAAAGAATAGACGGGAGGAAGAAGAAGACAAGGCGCATCAAGGAAATTGTCTACTACGACAGCGACGAATCTTCCTCCTCCCAAAAGGACGACGACAACGACTACAGGAAGACGGTCAATTCGAACTTTTCATTTGATTATTCTCGTATTCCACATAGTTCGAATTCGCATTTGCTTTCCATTCCTCTTGGCAAACCTCCACACTTCGATGGGGAGGACTACGGATTTTGGAGTCACAAAATGCGTAGTCACTTATTCTCTCTCCATCCAAGCATATGGGAGATTGTAGAGAATGAAATGAAATTTGATAGCTCGGATAGCCCTATGCTTATAAATGAACAAATCCATAGAAATGCACAAGCTACTACTGTTCTATTAGCATCTTTGTGCAGGGAAGAGTACAATAAAGTGAGCGGCTTGGACAATGCCAAGCAGATATGGGACACCCTCAAGATCTCTCACGAAGGGAACGACATCACCATGCTCACTAAAATGGAGTTGGTGGAGGGCGAGCTTGGAAGATTTGCGATGATAAGGGGCGAGGAGCCAACCCAAACATACAACCGGCTCAAGACCCTTATCAACAAAATAAGGAGCTATGGAAGCACGTGATGGACGGACCATGACGTCGTCCGACTACTACTAAGGTCCTTTACCATTCTTGATCCTCATTTGGTGAATAATATTCGTGAGAATCCCAGGTACACCAAAATGTCGCCCGAAGAAATCCTTGGAAAATTCGTAAGCGGGCGAATGATGATCAAGGAGGCAAGATACGTGGACGACGCGTTGAACGGTCCAATTCATGAGCCTCAACCCATTGCTCTCAAGGCAACAAGGAGCAAGGAGGCATTACCTAGCAAGGTGGTGCAAGTTGAGGCGGCAGGGCTCAATGATGAGGAGATGGCCCTCATCATCAAGCGCTTCAAGACGGCGCTTAAGGGTCGCAAGGGACAGCCAAGCAAGACCAAAGCCAAGGGAAAGCGCTCATGCTTCAAATGCGGTAAGATTGGTCATTTTATTGCTACCTGTCCCGATAATGAAAGTGACCAGGAATACGGGAGCAAGAGGGAAAAGAAGAAAAATTACAAGAAGGCCAAGGGCGAGGCACATCTAGGAAAGGAGTGGGACTCGGATTGCTCCTCCTCCGACTCTGACAATGAAGGACTCGCCGCCACCGCCTTCAACAAGTCATCCCTCTTCCCAAACGAGCGTCACACATGCCTCATGGCAAAGGAGAAGAAGGTATGTACTCGAGACAGTAATACTTATGATTCTTCTAGTGATGATGAGTCTAGCGATGAGGAAATAGATTACTCTAGCTTGTTCAAGGGATTGGATAGAAATAAAATTGATAAAATCAATGAATTGATTGATGCCTTAAATGAGAAGGACAGACTCTTAGAGAAACAAGAGGATTTATTGTATGAAGAACATGATAAATTTGTAGAAACACAAAGATCTCACGCTCTAGAAGTTAAAAGAAATGAAATGCTTTCTTGTGAATTATCTTCTTGCCATAAGACAATTTCTAAATTAAGGAGCATTAATGATGATTTGAATGCTAAGTTAGAGATTGCTAGTAAATCTATCTCTTGTGTAGAAAATGTTGTAACGTGCACTAGGTGTAAAGATATTAACATTGATGCTTATAGTGAACACCTAGCTTGCATTTCTAAATTAAATGAAGAGGTAGCTAGTCTTAATGCCCAACTTGAGACTAGCAAAAGTGATTTTGATAAGCTAAAATTTGCAAGGGATGCCTACACTATTGGTAGACACCCCTCAATTAAGGATGGACTTGGCTTCAAGAGAGAAGCCAAGAACTTAACAAGCCATAAGGCTCCCATTCCCGCCAAGGAGAAAGGGAAGGCCCCTATGGCTAGTAGTGCTAAAAAGAACCATGCTTTTATGTACCATGATAGGAGACAATCTAGAAATGCTTATAGGAGTTGTAATGCATATAATGTCTTTGATTCTCATGCCATGTTTGCTTCTAGTTCTTCTTATGTGCATGATAGAAATGTTGGTAGGAGAAATGTTGTTCATAATTTGCCTAGGAGAAATGTTGTTAATGTTCCTAGGAAAGTAAATGAACCCTCTACAATTTATCATGCTTTAAATGCTTCCTTTGCTATTTTTAGAAAGGATAGGAAAATAGTTGCTAGGAAGTTAGGGGCAAAATGCAAGGGAGACAAAACTTGCATTTGGGTCCCTAAGGATATTTGCACTAACCTTGTAGGACCCAACATGAGTTGGGTACCTAAGACCCAAGCCTAAATTTGCCTTGCAGGTTTATGCATCTGGGGGTTCAAGCTGGATTATCGACAGCGGATGCACAAACCATATGACGGGGGAGAAGAAGATGTTCACCTCCTACGTCAAGAATAAGGATTCCCAAGATTCAATTATATTCGGTGATGGGAATCAAGGCAAGGTAAAAGGGTTAGGTAAAATTGCAATCTCAAATGAGCACTCTATCTCTAATGTGTTTTTAGTAGAGTCTCTTGGATATAATTTGCTATCTGTTAGTCAATTATGCAATATGGGATATAATTGTTTGTTTACAAATATAGATGTGTCTGTCTTTAGAAGATGTGATGGTTCACTAGCTTTCAAGGGTATTCTAGACGGCAAGCTTTACTTAGTTGATTTTGCAAAAGAAGAGGCCGGTCTAGATGCATGCTTAATGGCTAAGACTTGCATGGGCTGGCTGTGGCATCGCCGCTTAGCACATGTGGGGATGAAGAACCTCCACAAGCTTCTAAAGGGAGAACACGTGATAGGTCTAACCAATGTTCATTTCGAAAAAGATAGACCTTGTGCAGCTTGTCAAGCAGGGAAACAGGTGGGAGGCTCTCATCACACCAAAAATGTGATGACAACATCAAGACCCCTGGAGTTGCTACATATGGACCTCTTCGGACCCGTCGCCTATCTGAGCATAGGAGGAAGTAAGTATGGTCTAGTTATCGTTGATGACTTTTCCCGCTTCACTTGGGTGTTCTTTTTGCAGGATAAGTCTGAAACCCAAGGGACTCTCAAGCGCTTCATCAGGAGAGCTCAAAATGAGTTTGAGCTCAAGGTGAAGAAGATAAGGAGCGACAACGGGTCCGAGTTCAAGAACCTTCAAGTGGAGGAGTTCCTTGAGGAGGAAGGGATCAAGCACGAGTTCTCCGCTCCCTACACACCACAGCAAAATGGTGTGGTAGAAAGGAAGAACAGGACGCTAATCGATATGGCGAGGACGATGCTTGGAGAATTCAAGACCCCCGAGCGTTTTTGGTCGGAAGCCGTGAACACGGCTTGCCACGCCATCAACAGGGTCTACCTTCATCGCCTCCTCAAGAAGACTTCATATGAGCTACTAACCGGTAACAAACCCAATGTATCTTACTTTCGTGTATTTGGGAGCAAGTGCTACATTCTAGTGAAGAAGGGTAGAAATTCTAAATTTGCTCCCAAAGCTGTAGAAGGGTTTTTGTTAGGTTATGACTCAAATACAAAGGCGTATAGAGTCTTCAACAAATCATCGGGTTTGGTTGAAGTCTCTAGCGACGTTGTATTTGATGAGACTAATGGCTCTCCAAGAGAGCAAGTTGTTGATTGTGATGATGTAGATGAAGAAGATGTTCCGACAGCCGCTATACGAACCATGGCGATTGGAGAAGTGCGGCCACAGGAACAAGATGAACGAGATCAACCTTCTTCCTCAACTATGGTGCATCCCCCAACCGAAGATGACGAACAGGTACCTCAAGTGGAGGCGCTTGATCAAGGGGGAGCACAAGATGATCAAGTGATGGAGGAAGAAGCGCAACCGGCACCTCCGACCCAAGTTCGAGCGATGATTCAAAGGGATCATCCCGTCGACCAAATTCTGGGTGATATTAGCAAGGGAGTAACTACTCGATCTCGATTAGTTAATTTTTGTGAGCATTACTCTTTTGTCTCTTCTATTGAGCCTTTCAGGGTAGAAGAGGCCTTGCTAGATCCGGACTGGGTGTTGGCCATGCAGGAGGAACTCAACAACTTCAAGCGCAATGAAGTTTGGACACTAGTGCCTCGTCCTAAGCAAAATGTTGTGGGAACCAAGTGGGTGTTTCGCAACAAACAAGACGAGCACGGAGTGGTGACAAGGAACAAGGCTCGACTTGTGGCAAAAGGTTATGCCCAAGTCGCAGGTTTGGACTTTGAGGAGACTTTTGCTCCTGTGGCTAGGCTAGAGTCCATTCGTATCTTGCTAGCATATGCCGCTCACCATTCTTTCAGGTTGTACCAAATGGATGTGAAGAGCGCTTTCCTCAATGGGCCAATCAAGGAGGAGGTGTACGTGGAGCAACCCCCTGGCTTCGAGGATGAACGGTACCCCAACCACGTGTGTAAGCTCTCTAAGGCGCTCTATGGACTTAAGCAAGCCCCAAGAGCATGGTATGAATGCCTTAGAGACTTTTTAATTGCTAATGCTTTCAAGGTTGGGAAAGCCGATCCAACTCTTTTTACTAAGACATGTGATGGTGATTTGTTTGTGTGCCAAATTTATGTCGATGACATTATATTTGGTTCTACTAACCAAAAGTCTTGTGAAGAGTTTAGCAGGGTGATGACGCAGAAATTCGAGATGTCGATGATGGGCGAGTTGAACTACTTCCTTGGGTTCCAAGTGAAGCAACTCAAGGACGGCACCTTCATCTCCCAAACAAAGTACACGCAAGATTTGCTGAAGCGGTTTGGGATGAAGGACGCCAAGCCCGCAAAGACTCCGATGGGGACCGACGGACACACCGACCTCAACAAAGGAGGTAAGTCCGTTGATCAAAAAGCATACCGGTCAATGATAGGGTCTTTACTTTATTTATGTGCTAGTAGACCGGATATTATGCTTAGCGTATGCATGTGTGCTAGATTTCAATCCGATCCTAAGGAGTGTCACTTAGTGGCGGTGAAGCGAATTCTTAGATATTTGGTTGCTACGCCTTGCTTCGGGCTCTGGTATCCAAAGGGGTCTACCTTTGACTTGGTTGGATACTCAGATTCCGACTATGCTGGATGTAAGGTCGATAGGAAGAGTACATCGGGGACGTGCCAATTCTTAGGAAGGTCCCTGGTGTCGTGGAACTCTAAGAAACAAACTTCCGTTGCCCTATCCACCGCTGAGGCCGAGTATGTTGCCGCAGGACAATGTTGCGCGCAACTACTTTGGATGAGGCAAACCCTCTGGGACTTTGGCTACAATCTGAGCAAAGTCCCACTCCTATGTGATAATGAGAGTGCTATCCGCATGGCGGAGAATCCTGTTGAACACAGCCGCACAAAGCACATTGACATCCGGCATCACTTTTTGAGAGACCACCAGCAAAAGGGAGATATCGAAGTGTTTCATGTTAGCACCGAGAACCAGCTAGCCGATATCTTTACCAAGCCTCTAGATGAGAAGACCTTTTGCAGGTTGCGTAATGAGCTAAATGTCTTAGATTCGCGGAACTTGGATTGAATTATAGCATACATGTGTTTATTCCTTTGATCATGTTCATTCTGCATTTTGTTGCTTATTGTGGTGCTCAAGTTGTACAAACGCTCCCTGGACCTCACAAGTCCGTTGCAAAGTGATGCACATGTTTAGGGGGAGATATGTTACAACTTGACCCTTTGAAGACTAACCATGTGTTTAAGTTTGATGATTTAGTCTCGAAGATGGATTGAAAGGGAAAAAGGTGGACTTGGACCATGAAAGACTTCCACTGCACTCCGATGAGAGGGTAACTTATTCCAAGTTCATCTTTAGACTCTTATTGCCTATTTGCTCTTAATTGAAGATTTTGGTGAGGCAATGGGGTTAAAGGGCCAAGATTGATCCCGTTTTGGTGCTTGATGCCAAAGGGGGAGAAAATAAAGGCCAAAGTGATAAATGGATCAGCTACCACTTGAGAAATTTTGAAAATAGTAGAATAGAGCTTTTGGTTTATCAAAAACTCTTGCATTGTCTTTTTTTTGTCAAAAGTTGGCCTCTTGTAGGGAGAAGTGTTGATTATGGGAAAAAGGGGGAGTTTTTGAAATCTTTGATCAATCTCTTTTGGAATGACTCTCCTTATGCTTCAACATGTGTGGTTGACTTAGAGATAGAGATTTGAGTTTGATTTGCAAAAACAAACCAAGTGGTGGCAAAGGATGATCCATATATGCCAAATTGAATCAAAATAAATTTGAGTTTTTATTTGAAGTGATATTGCACTTGTTCTAGTTGCTTTATGTTGTGTTGGCATAAATCACCAAAAAGGGGGAGATTGAAAGGGAAATGTGCCCTTGGGCCATTTCTAAAGTATTTTGGTGATTGAGTGCCAACACAAGTGCTTAAATGTGAATCTATGCCCATGGATGAACAAAGTGCAAATCAAGAGCAAAGGTATGTTTCTAAGTCTTAGTACATTGGTTTTGTGTACTAATATACTTGTCTAAGTATCAGAAACAGAAAGAAGAAGAAAAGAGAAGAGTTGGCTATGTACAGCCAAGAGGCTGTTTCGGTCTGGGGCACCGGACTGTCCGGTGGTGCACCAGACAGTGTCCGGTGCGCCAGGCTGCCTCGGGCGAAGTGGCCGCTCTCGGGAATTTGCCGACGGCGTACGGCTAAAATTCACCGGACTGTCCGGTGAGCCAACGGTCGGCCGAGCCAACGGTCGGCCGCGCGATCTGCGCGGGACACGTGGCCGAGCCAACGGCTAGAAGGGGGCACCGGACTGTCCGGTGTGCACCGGACATGTCCGGTGCGCCAACGGCTCCAAGTCTGCCAACGGTCGGCTTCGCCATTTAAGGAATGAAATCGGGCACCGGACACTGTCCGGTGTGCACCGGACTGTCCGGTGCGCCCGACGACAGAAGGCAAGGATGGCCTTCCAGATTTGTTCTCAACGGCTCCTAGCTGCCTTGGGGCTATAAAAGGGACCCCTAGGCGCATGGAGGAGAACACCAAGCAACCTTAGAGCATTCTTGATCATCCACACTCAGTCTTTGCGCATTCGTTTGTCTTTCTAAGTGATTCGAGCTCCGTTCTAGTGAGAACTTTGAGATAGTCTTTGAGCTCGATTCTTGGCCGTGTGTGTGCGCATTCTTGCTGTGGATTTGTGTGTGTTGCTTCCCTTCCTTACTCCGTGATTCTTTGTGAACATCAAAAGTGTAAGGGCGAGAGGCTCCAACTTGTGGAGATTCCTCGCGAACGGGATAAGAAAAGAAAAGCATAACACTGTGGTATTCAAGTTGATCATTGGATCACTTGAGAGGAGTTGAGTGCAACTCTCGTCCGTTGGGACGCCACAACGTGGAGTAGGCAAGTTTTGTACTTGGCCGAACCACGGGATAAATCACTGTGTCTTCTCTGTGTTAAATTCCTTGTGATTATCGTATTGTGCAAGACCTTCTCTCTAGCCACTTGGCGATTATTGTGCTAACACTTAACAAGTTTTTGTGGCTATAAGTTTAAGTCTCACAGGATCACCTATTCACCCCCCCTCTAGGTGCTCTCAGCAACCAAGGCCAAGCAGGAGGCGGCACCTCGTCGGCTGTCGAGCGAGTCGATGGCGCCGGCGCCCCAACGAGGGGCACGTCGGGCATCGACCTCGCGTCTGAGACGAAGACGAGCGCCGTATCCCCGCAACATGCCAACCCCAAGCGAACGGACGACGCCAGCACGCTCGCGAAGGACCTGCTGGGCGTCACCCTCGTACCTGAGACGACGGTGCAGTCAGCCCCTGACGTGACTTCATCACCGCCCGTCGACCAAGAGGTACCAACCGGTTCCCATCTCACGGCTTTTGGATTCAGCCTCGACCCACCAAGTGACTTTGCTTTGGTGGACACTCTCGTAGAGGCGAGTCCAAACCCTCTGGGGTATCGTATGCGGTCACCCTGGGACTGGCTGACGAACGTCTCGACCTACGGGCCCTCGGGGTCCGAGGAAGATGACGAGCCCGACTTCTGTTGGGATTTCTCCGGACTTGGTAACCCCAGTGCCATGCAGGACTTTATGACCACGTGCAACTACTGCCTTTCCGACTGTTCTGACGGTAGCCGCAGCCTCGGCGACGAGGACTGCGACCCAAGTCGTGAATGTTTCCACGTCGATCTAGGGGGTCCCAACGAAGACAACCATCTTGGTATGCCGGAGAACGGTGATCTCCCTAGGCCTGTGCCTCGTGTTGACATCCTACAGGAGCTAGCTGTGGTCCCTGTCCCGGCGGGGGGTCATGACCCACAGCTCGAGCAAATCCGCGAGATGCAGGCCAGGCTCGACGAGGGGGCAGGAACACTTGAGCCGATCTGCTGGGACATCGGGCAGGAATGGGCGGGCCAACCTCCGTCCGGAGAAGTGCGTCACCTACCCTAGGGTATCCAGCACCGCATCGCCGACGATGTCAGGGTAAGGCCGCCACCGACTTCCAGTGGAGTCGGCCAGAACCTGGCTGCAGCGGCAATGCTTCTCCGCGCGATGCCGGAGCCATCAACCACCGAGGGGCGGCGAATTCAGGGAGAGCTCAAGAATCTCCTGGAAGACGCCGCGGTCCGACGGGCCGAAAGCTCCGCCTCCCGAAGGCAGGGGCACCCCTCGGAACATCGCGCCGCGACTTCCCGTTTCATGCAGGAAGCCTCGGTTCACACCGGGCGCACGCGCAACACAGCGCCTGCGGCCCCGGGTCACCTCGGCAACGAGCACCATCACCGCAACCGTTGGGTCCACCTCGACGAGAGGGTGCGCCGAGGCTACCACCCCAGGCGTGGGGGACGCTACGACAGCGAGGAGGATCGGAGTCCCTCGCCCGAACCACCCGGTCCGCAGGCTTTCAGCCGCGCCATACGACGGGCGCCGTTCCCGACCCGGTTCCGAACCCCGACTACTATCACAAAGTACTCGGGGGAGACGAGACCAGAACTGTGGCTCGCGGACTACCGGCTGGCCTGCCAACTGGGTGGAACGGATGATGACAACCTCATCATCCGCAACCTCCCCCTGTTTCTCTCCGATACCGCTCGCGCCTGGCTGGAACACCTGCCTCCGGGGCAGATCTCCAACTGGGACGACCTGGTCCAAGCCTTCGCCGACAATTTCCAGGGCACATACGTGCGCCCTGGAAACTCCTGGGATCTCCGAAGCTGCCGACAACAGCCGGGAGAGTCTCTCCGGGACTACATCCGACGATTCTCGAAGCAGCGCACCGAGCTGCCCAACATCACCGATTCAGATGTCATCGGCGCGTTCCTCACCGGCACCTCCTACCGCGACCTGGTGAGCAAGCTAGGTCGCAAGACCCCCACTAGGGCGAGCGAGCTGATGGACATCGCCACCAAGTTCGCCTCCGGCCAGGAGGCGGTTGAGGCTATCTTCCGGAAGGACAAGCAGCCCCAGGGCTGCCCACCGGAAGATGTCCCCGAGGCGTCAACTCAGCACAGCGCCAAGAAGAAAGGCAAGAAGAAGTTGCAAGCGAAGCGCGACGCCGCCGACGCAGATCTTGTCGCCGCCGTCGAGTACAAGAACCCTCGGAAACCTCCCGAAGGTGCCAACCTCTTCGACAAGATGCTCAAGGAGCCGTGCCCCTATCATTAGGGGCCTGTCAAGCACACCCTTGAGGAGTGCGTCATGCTTTAGCGCCACTTTCACAAGGCCGGGCCACCCGCGGAGGGTGGCAGGGCTCGCGACGACGATAAGAAGGAAGATCACCAGGCAGGAGAGTTCCCCGAGGTCCGCGACTGCTTCATGATCTACGGCGGGCAAGTGGCGAACGCCTCGGCTCGGCACCGCAAGCAAGAGCGTCGGGAGGTCTGTTCGGTAAAGGTGGCGGCGCCAGTCTACCTAGACTGGTCTGACAAGCCTATCACCTTCGACCATGCCGACCACCCCGACCGCGTGTCGAGCCCGGGAAAATACCCGCTCGTTGTCGACCCTGTCATCGGCGACGTCAGGCTCACCAAGGTCCTCATGGACGGAGGCAGCAGCCTCAACATCATCTACGCCGAGACCCTCGGGCTCCTGCGGGTCGATCTGTCCTCAGTCCGGGCAGGCGCTGCGCCTTTCCACGGGATAATCCTCGGGAAACGCGTCCAGCCCCTCGAACAACTCGATGTACCCATCTGCTTTGGGACGCCCTCCAACTTCCGAAGGGAGACCCTCACGTTCGAGGTGGTCGGGTTCCGAGGAACCTACCACGCAGTGCTGGGGAGACCATGCTACGCTAAGTTCATGGCCGTCCCCAACTACACCTACCTCAAGCTCAAGATGTCGGGCCCCAACGGGGTCATCACCATCGGCCCCACGTACCGACACACGTACGAATGCGACTGGTGTGCGTGGAGTACGTCGAGGCCCTCGCCGGATCCGAGGCCCTCATTGCCGACCTGGAGAGCCTCTCTAAGGAGGTGCCAGACGTGAAGCGCCACGCCGGCAACTTCGAGCCGGCAGAGACGGTTAAATCCGTCCCTCTCGATCCTAGCAGCGACGCCTCCAAGCAGATCCAGATCGGCTCCGAGCTCGATCCCAAATAGGAAGCAGTGCTCGTCGACTTCCTCCGCGCAAACACCGACGTTTTCGCGTGGAGTCCCTCGGACATGCCCAGCATACCGAGGGATGTCGTCGAGCACTCGCTGGATATCCGAGCTGGAGCCCGACCCGTGAAGCAGCCTCTGCGCCGATTCGACGAAGAAAAGCGCAGAGCCCTAGGCGAGGAGATCCACAAGCTAACGGTGGCAGGGTTCATCAAAGAGGTATTCCATCCCGAATGGCTTGCCAACCCTGTGCTTGTGAGAAAGAAAGGAGGGAAATGGCGGATGTGTGTAGACTACACTGGTCTAAACAAAGCATGTCCGAAAGTTCCCTACCCTCTGCCTCGCATCGATCAAATCGTGGATTCCACTGCTGGGTGCGAAACCCTATCTTTCCTCAATGCCTACTCAGGGTATCACCAGGTCAGGATGAAAGAGTCCGACCAGCTCGCGACCTCTTTCATCACACCCTTCGGCATGTACTGCTATGTTACCATGCCGTTCGGCTTGAGGAATGCAGGTGCAACGTACCAACGGTGCATGAACCATGTGTTTGGCGAACACATTGGCTGAACGGTCGAGGCCTACGTGGCTACGTCGATGACATCGTAGTCAAGACGAGGAAAGCCTCCGACCTCCTTTCCGACCTTGAAGTGACATTCCGATGTCTCAAGGCGAAAGGCGTGAAGCTCAATCCCGAAAAGTGTGTCTTCGGGGTTCCCCGAGGCATGCTCTTGGGGTTCATCGTCTCCGAGCGGGGCATCGAGGCCAACCCGGAGAAGATCGCAGCCATCACCAGCATGGGGCCCATCAAGGACTTGAAAGGCGTACAGAGAGTCATGGGATGCCTTGCGGCTCTGAGCCGCTCCATCTCGCGCCTCGGCGAAAGAGGCCTGCCTCTGTACCGCCTCTTAAGGAAGGCCGAGTGCTTCACTTGGACCCCTGAGGCCGAGGAAGCCCTCGGGAACCTGAAGGCGCTCCTTACAAACGCGCCCATCTTGGTGCCCCCGCTGCCGGAGAAGCCCTCTTGATCTACGTCGCCGCGACCACTCAGGTGGTTAGCGCTGCGATTATGGTTGAGAGACGCGAAGAGGGGCATGCATTGCCCGTCTAGAGGCCAGTCTACTTCATCAGTGAGGTACTGACCGAGACCAAAATCCGCTACCCACAAATTCAGAAGCTGCTGTACGCGGTGATCCTGACGCGGCGGAAGTTGCGACACTACTTCGAGTCTCATCCGGTAACTGTGGTGTCATCCTTCCCCCTGGGGGAGACCATCCAGTGCCGCGAGGCCTCGGATAGAATTGCAAAGTGGGCGGTGGAAATCATGGGCGAGACGATCTCGTTCGTCCCTCGAAAGGCCATCAAGTCCCAGGTCTTAGCGGACTTTGTGTCTGAATGGGTCGACACCCAGCTCCCAACAGCTCCGATCCAACCGGAACTCTGGACCATGTTCTTCGATGGGTCGCTGATGAAGACAGGAGCAGGCGCAGGCCTGCTCTTCATCTCGCCCCTCGGGAAGCACCTACGCTACGTGCTACGCCTCCACTTTCCGGCGTCCAACAATGTGGCTGCGTATGAGGCTCTGGTCAACGGTTTGCGCATTGCCATCGAGCTAGGGGTCCGACGCCTCGACGCTCGTGGTGACTCGCAGCTCGTCATCGACCAAGTCATGAAGAACTCCCACTGCCGCGACCCAAAGATGGAAGCATACTACGATGAGGTTCGGCGCCTGGAAGACAAGTTCTACGGGCTCGAGCTCAACCACATCCCCCGACGCTATAATGAGACTGCGGACGAGCTGGCTAAAATAGCCTCGGGGCGAACAACGGTTCCCCCGGACGTTTTCTCCCGAGACCTGCATCAACCCTTCGTCAAGACCGACGACACGCCTAAGCCCGAGAAGGCCTCGGCCCAGCCTGAGGCACCCTCGGCTAAGTCCGAGGTACCCTCGGCTCAGTCCGAGGCACCCTCGGCTCGGCCCGAGGTACCCTCGGTCCCCGAGGGTGAGGCACTGCGCATCGAGGAGGAGCGGAGCGGGGTCACACCTAATCGAAACTGGCAGACCCCGTACCTGCAATATCTCCACCGAGGAGAGCTACCCCTCGACCAAGCCGAAGCTCGGCGGTTGGCGCGGCGCGCCAAGTCGTTCGTCTTGCTGGGAGATGGGAAGGAGCTCTACCACCGCAGCCCCTCGGGCATCCTCCAGCGATGCATTTCCATCGCCGAAGGTCAGGAGCTCCTACAAGAGATACACTCGGGGGCTTGCGGCCATCACGTAGCACCTCGAACCCTTGTTGGAAACGCCTTCCGACAAGGTTTCTACTAGCCGACGGCGGTGGCCGACGCCACTAGAATTGTCCGCACCTGCGAAGGGTATCAGTTCTATGCAAGGCAGACCCACATGCCTGCTCAGGCCCTGCAGACCATACCCATCACCTGGCCGTTTGCTATGTGGGGACTGGACCTAGTCGGCCCCTTGCAGAAGGCACCCGGGGGCTACACGCACCTGCTGGTCGCCATCGACAAATTCTCCAAGTGGATCGAGGTCCGACCCCTAAATAGCATCAGGTCCGAACATGCGGTGGCGTTCTTCACCAACATCATCCATCGCTTTGGGGTCCCAAACTCCATCATCACCGACAACGGCACCCAGTTCACCGGCAGAAAGTTCCTGGACTTCTGTGAGGATCACCACATTCGGGTAGACTGGGCCGCCGTGGCTCACCCCATGACGAATGGGCAAGTAGAGCGTGCCAACGGCATGATTCTACAAGGACTGAAGCCTCGGATCTACAACGACCTCAACAAGTTCGGCAAGCGGTGGATGAAGGAACTCCCCTCGGTGGTCTGGAGTCTGAGGACGACGCCGAGCCGGGCCACGGGCTTCACACCCTTCTTTCTAGTCTATGGGGCCGAGGCCATCTTGCCCACAGTCTTAGAATACGGTTCCCCGAGGACGAGGGCCTACGCCGACCAAAGCAATCAAGCTAGTCGACAAGACTCACTGGACCAGCTGGAAGAGGCTCGGGACATGGCCTTACTACACTCGGCGCGGTACCAGCAGTCCCTGCGACGCTACCACGCCCGAGGGGTTCGGTCCCGAGACCTCTAGGTGGGCGACCTGGTGCTTCGGCTGCGACTAGATGCCCAAGGGCGGCACAAGCTCACGCCTCCCTAGGAAGGGCCGTTCGTCATCGCCAAAGTTCTGAAGCCCGGAACGTATAAGCTGGCCAACAGTCAAGGCGAGGTCTACAGCAACGCTTGGAACATCCAACAGCTACGTCGCTTCTACCCTTAAGATGCTTTCAAGTCGTTCGTATGCCTCGTTCCCACGCAAAGTTTAGTCATCAAGGAAGGGTCAGCCTTGCCTCGACAAAGCCCGACCCTCCCTTGGGGGCTAAAAGGGGGGAACCCCCTCTGCGCCAAAATTTTCCTCGGAAAAAGGTCTTTTTCACCAGAATGTCTTTCGTGCTTTTCGACTACTTCGAAAGTGGATCCTGAAAACGACGGAGTACACATAAGCAGCCAAGGCTGACCGAGCCGAGGGACTCCTACGCCTCTGGGATACGGATACCTCACTCATCACCTTCTGCGATAAGTAACTCGCGCTCGGATAAGTGATTCCGCGGACCGAACAAGTCTTCACGCTCGAAAGCTCCTCTGCCGAAACGATTTTTCGGGCCTTCTCGACTGCGTCGGCGACAGAACCCTATGGACGAGTAAGAGTGCGCGTAAGCGGCAAGGCCGACCGAGCCGAGGGATTCCTACGCCTCCGGGATACGGATACCTCACTCATCACCTACCATGAAAGGCAACTCTCGCTCGCACAAACAATTCTGTTACCGACAAATAAGTCTAGATACTCGAAACAAGAGGAAAAGAAACACAGCTTTACAACACAACGATGGTATGTTTGGGCCTCGGCGGCCGCAGAAAACATACACACACTACAAGATAATCCGATCCGACAGGCTCGGATCTTGACAGTTGAAGGGAGCAGCAGCACCCTCGGCGTCAACTACACCTTCGGCGAGGTGCGACCTTGCCTCGGATGGCGACGCGGTTGGAGGATCTCCACTCTGAAGGACGACATCAGCACCACACCCGGGCCATCGCCGCCAGGGTCTTCTCCAGGAATCCGGCTCGAGCAGACGGCTCGGCCGGCCACCCCGAGGCCTCGGCCAGCTGTCCCCCGAAGACATCAGCCCGGCCCGTGGCCTCGGCAACTCAACTTCGGCGTTAGTCCCGCCAGCGGACGACCTGGCCAGGCTCCGGCCGACCAAATCTTCTTTTCGAAGCTAACTCTGCCTCTGTTCGAGCTGACACCGCTACCTCCGGCTTCGGCTCGTCGAAGAGCGGCCGAGGGGTTCCTTTAACTAAGCAAGAGAAGCCTCGGACAGCAAGGCCGACCGAGCTGAGGGACTCCTACGCCTCCGGGATACGGATACCTCACTCGTCACCTTCGCACGAGGCGACTCACGCTTGGTGAAGCGGTTCAGATAGCCGACAGGCGAGTCTTAGTGCTCGAAATGAGGAAAAAACATGGCTCCGTGCCAAAAATACATACATGTTCAGGCCCCGACAGCCACAGTGAACAAAAAACCGGCATTCAAGGTGCCATCACGGATGGAACTCCGGTTCTGTCCCCGTGGGTATGGACGACCCCCACACCGGGGAGCCTGCGGGGCGACAAGTTCAGGGCGACTCGCCAGTGACCTCTGCAGCAGCAGCTATGGTCCCAGGACGGACGCGGCCACCGGAAGGCTCTCGTTCGCGTCCCCGCTCAAGGGACACGAACCAGACATCAAAGCCAAAGAGCCGGAGGCCGGCCCGTAGGCGGCGCTGACGGCCTCGACGGTGGGGAAGCTTCCCCCGGCTGCCACCACGTCAGCACCGACGGCGGCGTCCGCCTCTCCACTAACGCCGCACCGGCGAACGCGGGCCGCTCCAAAGTGCACCGGTAGGTCCTCGCTCCCGTCCTCGCCACGAAAGCGAGGAAGAGGACGGAATGTTGCATCCTAGCTGGGCAGCAACAGTTCGCCTTCCCCGGCATGGCTGGAGGACGCCTCCTCCGCAGAGCTGGAGGATGGTTTCCACCACCAGAAGCTGGAAGAGGAGGTGGCCAACCGACCCGTGCGGGAGGTAGAGCCCCGGCTCGCCTCGCTCTCCGCCCCAGCAAGGATGACAAATATCCCTGAGGCTGAGGGAGGGGCGGGGGCCGCAGCCCGGCTTGCTTCTCCCCATCCAGGGGCTGGTGGTCACCGCCTTGGGTGACCACCGGCGAGGGGATGCAGCCGGGCTGCCTGATGAAAATCCTTGAAGCCGAACGATGGCTGAAAGGTACCAACTTCCACGAAGTTGCGTTCCTCCAACGACAAGGCGGAAGGATTGCGGGTGTTCCCCATCCGGGGGTTCGGAAGGTGGAAAGACACGATGCATAAGGGAGCGCGAAGACATGGTCGCCTTTCGAGGGGGTCACCCTCCTTTTAAAGGCGACTCTCCCTACTTGCGTCCCCAGCCGTCGCGGGCTGAGTCTTCTCCAACACGCTCCAAGGTCCTCCCCCTACGGCGTGGGGGCTGGGTCCCACGCGTCATGCAAGCTGGCCCAGAGCAGAAGAAGCCAAACCGCCGCGCGCGGTGCATGCAACTGCCCAGCGGTTACAAGCATTCCTCCACTATCGCCCAGACCAGCGGGTGAAAGGGCGGACAGCCATGCAGGCGGCATGCAATCGCGCCAAGCGGGCGCACCCCTCCGACTTCCAACGCACCCAGCATGGAGGCCCAGGCCCACATGTCATGCAACCGGCGCGCCGGTTGCTACGTGCGAGCAACTGCACCGCCACTCGCACCACTACCGCGCCTCCTTGACTGCGGAACCAGTACCGCGACTCGAGGCAACCCTGCGTATGACCCAGCAGTGCCAGCCAGGCGCGACGGTCAATACGGCCAAAAATGGGCCGGCAGTAATGGCGGTGACAGGCGGGCGGGAGCAGCGGTCACGTCGTCAGCCAAGCTTATGTCCCATCCAGGGACAGCGAGGGAACTCTCTCTCACGGCGTGAAGACTACGCGCCCGTGTCCCGTTCCTCGAACGGCTCGCGCACGCGCAACGGCCGCCTCGCGAACCACTCGCCCCGTCGCATTAACTCCGCGGCGGGACAGGCGGCGCCTCAGGCAGGAGAAGCAAGCGACGCTTCGCCTTCGCCATAATGACCGCGTCAAAAAAGGTACGCCACGTCATTCGATTTCGTATCCTTTTCCTTTTCCTCTTTCTCTCTCTTACAACAGGGACCGGGAAAGGGGATACCCCGAAAAGGATCCTTCTCCGTGAAGGAAACAGGCCCCGAGCCTCCCTACTGATCAGAGGTTCAAAGGCTGGCCCCTCGGAGGGGTTCAACAGCCGCCTCAGAGCGCTTGGGTTCCGCGCCCATTACTGGTCAGAGGTTCGAAGGCCGGCCCCTCGGAAGGGTTGAACGGCCGCCTCAGGCCACTCAGGCTCCGCGCCCACTACTGATCAGGGGTTCGTAGGCTGGCCCTCGAAGGGTTCACAGCCGCCTCAAACACAGAGCGAGGGATGACCCTGGGTACGTTCGATACATAACCGAGGCTCAGGCTACGCTCCCAAGGTACCCTAGGACATTTCCGAGACCAGCGGGAATGATCTTGTAACGGAATCCCATCAGAGGGAGGCATCGAGCCCTCGGACCCCGTCGAAAGGGGACCGGGTCCGGCAGATCACCCGTAGGTACTTTTGGAGCGCGCCTCCGGGCCTCTAGCCGACCCCTAACAAATGGGGCACGGGCGTCCACTCGGATTACCCGCCAGCAGCTCACCGAAGACACCATGTTCGGCGCCCTCCGAGGGCAACATGGCGCTTTCCCCCCTCCTCCTCGCGGAAAGGCGACGCAGGGGCGTATGTAAAAAAAGTCGAGTCTGTCCTTGACCGTCCTCTCGCCCTGTGCAGAGGCTCGGGGGCTGCTCTCGCAAACCCGGCTCCGGCCAAACCGTTGACAGCGTCAACATACCAGCCCGAGAACTTGGGACCCGACCGTGCACCCGGGCTACGGCCAGCTCGCATGAGGGAACAACCAGACCAGCCGAAGTGTTGCGAAACGCACTAAGACCTCGAAGGAGTCAAACTAATCCTCCGAGGCCTCGGGGGCTACACCCGGCAGGTGCGCTCGCGCGCACCCACAGGAACAAAATGCAACCAAAAAAGGCTGGTCCCCTTGCAAAAAAGTACGGCAAAAGCCTCCAAGCGAGTATTAACACTCCCTTCGAGGCACGAGGGCTACTGTCAGGGACCATAATTAGGGGTACCCTCAAGACTCCTAAATCTCAGCTGGTAACCCCCATCAGCACAAAGCTGCAAAGGCCTAATGGGTGCAACTAAGTCAAGGATCGGTCCATTCGAGGGACGCGATCACGCCTCGCTCGAGGCCCCCTCCAGCAACGGACACACCTTCGGCTCGCCCGAGGCCCAGTCTTCACCAAGAAGCAACCTAGGCCAAATCGCCATGCCAACCGACCAAATCGCAGGGGCATTTAATGCAAAGGTGGCCTGACACCTTTATCCTAATGCACGCCCTCCAGTCGATAGAGCCAAAGTGACCACAGTCACTTCGCCGCTCCACTGACCGGTCTGACAAGAGGACAGCGCCGCCTGCGCCGCTCCGACTGCTGAGCCACTCGACAGAGTGAGGCTGACAGCAGCCAAGTCCGGCCCTAGGCGCCATGGGAAACTCTGCTTCGCCCGACCCCAGGGCTCGGACTCGGGCTCAGCCCCGGAAGACGACGAACTCCGCTCCGCCCGACCACAGGGCTCGGACTCGGGCTCAGCCCCGGAAGACGACGAACTCCGCTTCGCCCGACCCCAAGGCTGGGACTCGGGCTCAGCCTCGAAAGACGATGGACTCCGCTTCGCCCGACCCTAGGGCTCGGACTCGGGCTCAGCCCCGAAGGACGACGAACTCCGCTTCGCCCGACCCCAGGGCTCGGACTTGGGCTCAGCCCTGGAAGACGACGAACTCCGCTTCGCCCGACCCCAGGGCTCGGACTTGGGCTCAGCCCCGGAAGACGACGGACTCCGCTTCGCCCGACCCCAGGGCTCGGTCTCGGGCTCAGACCCGAAGGACGACGAACTCCGCTTCGCCCGACCCAGGGCTCGGACTCAGCCCTGGCATCAGCCGACGGTCTCTGCCTCGTCCGACCCAGGGGCTCGGACTCGACCTCGACCTTGGAAGATAGACTCGACCTCGACCTCGGAGGAGCCTCCACCTCGCCCAACCTAGGGCACGGACCGACCACGTCAACAGGAGGCGCCATCATTACCCTGCCCCAAGCTGACTCAGGCTACGGGGAACAAGATCGGCGTCCCATCTGGCTCGCTCCACTATACGAGTAATGATGGCGCCCCGCACGTTCTATGACGATGGTGGCTCTCAGCCCCTCTTACGGAAGCAAGAGGACGTCAGCAAGGACTCGACAGCCCCGACAGCTGTCCTTCCGCCGGGCTCCAGCGCTCCTCCGACGGCCATGACACCACACGAACCGGGTGCCAAAACCTCTCCGGCTGCCACGATGGCATGTACTTAGGGCGCTAGCTCTCCTCCGCTAGACACGTTAGCACACTGCTACACCCCCCATTGTACACCTGGATCCTTTCCTTGCGCCTATAAAAGGAAGGACCAGGGCCCTCTTACAGAAGGTTGGCCGCGCGGGGAAAGGACGGGACGGCGCTCGCGTGAGGCCGCTCGCTCCCTCCCGCGTGGACGCTTGTAACCCCCTACTGCAAGCGCACCCGACCTGGGCGCGGGACAAACACGAAGGCCGCGGGATTCCACCTCTCACGCCCGTCTCCCTCCGGCTTCTTCCCCCCTTCGCGCTCCGTCTCGCGCCGACCCATCTGGGCTGGGGCACGCGACGACAATTTACTCGTTGGTCCAGGGACCCCCGGGTTTCGAAACACCGACAAGAGCCCACAGGACCTAACCTTCGGGTTAACTAGGCCTCAGTGCCGCATGACGCCAGGGACATCATGCCCAGATGATGTGGGCGAATTTAGAGTTGTGGCTGAACATATTGGTACTAGGGATTTGGTTTGGGAGTACTTAGCAAATAGAATATTTCCGACTTTAAAGGAATGGAGTATGCCGAAGCTTAAAGGAGAGAAGAAAAAGAATGAACTTGTTTGACTGTCTTATCATTTTAAGTTCAAGAAACACTTCAAAGAACCCTGCCAAGAATGGTTGGATACAATTGAAGTTATGTCCAATGAAATCTTGGGCAATTATATGAAGAAAGAAGATCAATTGATGACGGCAGCCTTCGGCACTCGACCGAAACGAAGGCTGAACCGAGTAATGGACGCTCTGAAATTTGAATATCCAGACTATGAACGGTTGAGCAAAGGTGCCGAAGGGCCAAAACAAAAAAGAGCTGTTAGTGTTATGCAAAGACAAGCTGCCAGAATGATAAAACAAGATGAAAATTTAGCAAAAAAGAAAAAATCCAGCCCTGAGCTGAAGGTGGCCGTTTCGAAGAAGAGAAAAGCTACAGCTCCGAAGCCAAAAGCTGACTTAGAAGAAGAAATTCCCTCAACACCTTCTGCCACTGACACAGAATAAATTTTAAAGGTAATGACTGAATCTCTACCTAATAAGCTAAGTCCGCTGGGACCAGAACTGATGAGGCTTTTACAGAAGAAGAAGGAGCCTTCGACTGTCGAGAAGCCTGCTGAACCAAAAAAGCGAAGAATTATTACTGTCATTGAGGCTATTGAAGAAACACCGTTGTCGGCCTCAGCGCTAAAAACAGCAGCAACCGAAGCTGCTCCTGCCGAAGCTTCCACTTCCGAACCTGCAGCAGCCGAAGCCACAAACTTGGAAAACACACTTACTGATATTAATGAAATGATTTTGGATATGGCTGAGGAAGAAACTATTGCAGCTGCTGAGGAAACCCCGACCGCAGTGCCTGAGGAAGGGGAGAAGATGCCTGGAAAAGAGAAGGAGATTACCGAAGATGCTTCGGAAGAAGAAGATTTCAACTTTCAAAACATAATTGGGCAAGAGTTGTCTAAGGCTAAAAAAGAAGAACTGAGGGACTATGCTATATCTTGCGGGTACCAGCCAGGGGCGCTGCTCTTCGGTGGTGTTGCCGAAGAAAGCTTAGGATGCCTTTGGGACCGAGTTGGGGCAAAGGTTGTCAGCACTCTATCAAAGAGTGTTGGCTTTCTGAAGCTTGAGGCTGACCTCAGCAGATACCGGCAGCAACATATCGCCGGCAGCTTGTTTTATTCTAACTTTAAGGTAAAATTCTTCCCTTAACTTTTTTATTGTTTTAATATGAAGATGTTTTATGATGAAGGTTATTTTGCGAGAGCCTACTACTAAGCAAAGCCTTGAGGATGCAACAAGACCTCGAGGACAAGAAAAACGAAGTTATAATTGAGGGCTTAGAGAACAAGATTAAAGATCATGAAGCTGCCCTAGAAAAGAAAGACTTCATGCTTCAAATGATGGAAGGTTCACTGGCAGAAGCTCAAGCCGAGATTACCAGATTGAACAGTGAACTTTCCCTGAAGTAAAAAAGCTTTGAGCAAGAGAAGAAAGATTTCAAAACAAAACTCGAAGCCGAAGTTGAAAAAAGTTCAAATCTGCAGAAATCACTCAAGGATCTTCAAGAAAAATGCTTAGGCTTCGGCACCCGGTGCATTCAACGACTGAAGCAGGTCTTCAACTCAGTTGGAGCCAGTTTCGAAAAGTTTAAACCTTCAGTTGAAGACCTGCCGGGCACATTTCATCATATTGAAGGTGAAGTTGATGCTCTCGACGAAGTTATAGCTGGACACGGTGACTTTTGTGCTCTGCTAGCTTCTCGAGGCACAGCTGTTGCTTTCATGAAGGCTGGCTGTACACATGGAAATATTTTAAACAGACCAAACTTCAGCCTGTCACCAGCAGACTTGGATGACATCCCCGGCCTGGCCCGAAGCATCGGAAACAGATTCATTACTCAAATATGTGCAAAGGGCGGGCGAAACTTGGCTGGTGACGAAGCTCGAAGTCACCTTAAACCGGTAATAAACTCATACCTTGTGCTTGCCTTTTCCTTAAAACTTGAATTTACCTTATAATGCTTTGATATGTATAGGATGACGAAGCCGAGGAGCATTGAGCCGAAGCTTAGCAGATGATCCGAAGCTTAGCAGATGATGATGAAGCCGAAAACCTTGCTATGAAAAAACTCTAGAAAAACTCTTGTATTGTCCTTGTAAAAATATTGTAATTTGAGAATCAGATACTACTCTGTAAATTTGTCCATACCTTGTAATATATTTTTACCTTTCTGTCCATGTATGAACTGCTTTGATGTGGACGAAACTTGTACTTTTGAGCCGAAGGCGAAAAACACCTTCCCTTCTTTTCGTACACAACGAAGCATAAATATGCTTCCTTTTCTTTCGCCGAAGCCGTATCCTTAGGGCCGAAGCAACTGTCTGTATTTGTATGATATGATGATGATGATCCTATGTATGTCTAAATGAATGTTTATGAATGCAATGTATGATGTAATGTATCATGCAAATGAATGCTCAAACATACACATACGAAGCCACATCCATAACCTTCATTCCCTTAGGAATGACTGAAGTCTCTTTGCCGTTTATTTTTTGGTGTAAGTTCTGCATCCCCTTAGGAACGTCTTTTGAACTTCTTCGCCTTCTATTTTGGCGGTATTTGCGTTGACTTTTCACGCTTCGCCTTATATTTCGGCGGTATTTGGCTCTGCATTCCCTTAGGAACGACTTTTGAGCAGAAAACTTACACTTCGCTCCCTTAGGAACGACTTTTTGTAGCTTCGTCGTGCTCTGCATCCCCTTAGGGGCAACTTTCGAGCTTCTCCCTGTTTTTTTTCTTTTTTCTGCACTCGATGGTGCATGCTCAGATTTTACATTTACATATCTTGGGGGATTTTGCTCTCGTAGAGCTGAATAAGAAAGGAGAAATTACAAACTATGACCCCATTAAAAACCTTTCTCCCCTTTGGAAAGGAAAAGGGTGCCATAGGAAAAATGAAAAAGATTACATCAATTTATACATAATATCGTCGAAGCTCATCCGCATTCCAAGATCTAGGAATGTTGTTGCCGTCCATGTCCTTTAATCTATAAGAACCGGGTCTCGACGAAGATACCACCAGAAAGGGTCCTTCCCACTTTAGCTGAAGCTTGCCTACTGTGTCAGGGTTGGCTACTCTCCGAAACACCAGATGTCCTGGCTTAATGTTTTCCAACCAGACTTTTCTATCACGTCATTTTATTGTTTCGGCTTGATATTTGTTGATATTTTCCACAGCCTGAAGTCTGGTCCCTTCTATAGTGTCTTTTGCCACAGAATAATTAGCTTCGTCTTCTACCGAAGCTACTGTTCTTATTGACCCCGCTTTAGCCTCTTCGGGGGTTATAGCTTCGTCACCAAACAATAACTTGAAAGGTGTAAAACCTATTGACCTTGATATAGTTGTATTGTGGCTCCACACCACTTTAACCAACTCATCTGGCCACTTTCCTCTGGGCTGATTGAAGATTAACTTCATTATTCCCGTCATTATAATACCATTTGCCCTTTCGACTAGTCCGTTTGATTCTGGGTGCCTGACTGATGCAAAATGAATTTTCGTGTCAATTTGATCGCAGAAATCTTTGAAAGTTTCAGCATCAAACTGTGTTCCATTGTCCACAGTTATAGCCTTCGGCACACCGAAGCGATAAACTATATTCTGCTAGAAGAATTTTTGGACTATAGCCGAAGTTATTGTAGCCAAAGGCTTCGCTTCGATCCACTTATAAAAATATTCTACCGCCACCACGACATATCTCAAGTTGCCCTGCGCTGGTGGAAGTGGGCCTAGCATATCCAGGCCCCATATTTGCAACGACCAGGTTAGTTGTATTAGCTGAGTCAATGACGAGGGTTACTTCTGATCTCTTGCACATTTTTGGCAATTTTGGCACTTTTGAACCAAATCTGCTGCGTCCGAAGCTGCTTCGGAAAATAGAATCCTTGTCAGAAAACCTTTCCCAGAAGAGGTCTGGACCCAATGTGGGATCCACACAATCCTGCATGTATCTCCTTCATCAGTTCTATACCTTCGGTTCTGGATAAGCATTTGAGAAGTGGGGAGCAAACTTCGTGTTTATATAATTCCCCTTCTATTATGACATATGGTCTTGTTCTGGCTTCCATTCTTTTGTTATAAACCTCATCATACGAGAGACAGTTACCCTGGAGGAAAGATATAATCTCAGTCCTTCAATCTTCACTATGGACATGAGATATTGTGAGCACTGCTCTTTCGAGAAGTTCAATCGAAGGTGCTCTTATTATCTCAAAAAATACTTCCGAAGGTATAGGAAGCCCCTGTGCCGCTAACTTGGCTAGCATATCAACATGCTCATTTTCCCCTCTTGGAATATTCTTAACAGAAAATCCTTCGAAAGAAGCTTCAAGCCTTCGAACTGTGTCCAAATATTTCTCAAGCTTCGGATCTCTTGCCTTGCAACTCTTGTCAATATGACAAAAAATAACTTGAGAGTCTGTTTTAAGGACTGCCCTTCTTATTCCCATTGCCTTTAACTTTCTAAGCCCCAAAAGTAAATCTTCGTATTCAGCAATATTATTTGTACAGCTAAAATCAAGCATTGCTGCATAGCATGTTCTGACTTTGGAAGGTGCAACTAGGACAGCAGCCGCACCTGCACCGAAGGTTCCCTAGGAACCATCGCAGAACACTGTCCAAGTTTCGTCATCTTTATTTGCTTCTTCTTCCTGAGCCCCTGGCGTCCAATCAGCAATGAAGTCTGCTAACACCTGGGACTGAATTGAGGTTCTATGCACATAGTCAAT